>NW_028261382.1:145920231-146266897 GCF_051295495.1 Thamnophis sirtalis | reverse complement strand
GAGCTCTTTTAACTATGGAAAAGCATGTTCACCAATACTAATTAAATTGGCTTTGTATCTTCAGCAGTTCTAACTATGCATATTGATTATTCATTGAAAATTTGAGACAGTGTCTGGGTGACTTTCAATACTGTTAACCCACCTTGTTTCTTATTATCATGTTAATTGTATACTTTTCCTCTTTGTGTGTGGGTTTTTAGACAGCATTTGCTTGGGCAGATAATTACCAAACGTCAGGCTACCTATCGGCTGGGAAGATATTGGTGATCAATATCATGTATATTTACACTATAATATCCTTTGGTGCTGCAACCAATATTATTTTGAACGTTGGTCATCTCTGTTGTCAGAGTTAAGAAGAAGAAAGTACTTCTACTAGAGAAAACTCTTGTCATTTTTTTGACCGTACTCATATAGATACCACAGGCCAGATCCTACATTTTAAATTATAATCATGCTAAAATATAAATTTATTTCAGAACAAATTACTGACTATATAGAGGACTGGAACTGTTGTGTCCCATCTCTTTCAAGCTTTTCCATTTCATTTGGTGGACCGGCCACAAGATCTTTTGAAGTCCCACATAGTTTGAAATGTTGGTATTCAATGAATGAAGGATTATATCATTGGAAATGGAACTGAAGACTTAGAGGAGGGATGATGATGATGATGATGATGATGATGATGATGATGATGATTGTCTCTGGTCATACTAAATAATAACAGGAAGATTGTGGAGGAAACATTGCTCAAGTAAGTTTTTGGCAACAATTTGTCATCATTTACTGCCTTTTTCTGTATATATTTGTCATATATTGATGTGCAATTAAATTAACCTACCAACATGCCCCGAACATCACTCCATCCTCTAGTCCTAACTAGCAGAAAAGCTAAGATACATTATAGGAAAAAACTAACATTGCATGTCAGGAAGAAATATGGTTAAAATACTATATTAAGAGTTTATTAAACAAATATAACAAATTAACAATTATTTGATTTGCAAAGATTCTTACTTTCCAAATTTCAAAGTTTTCAAATACTTTAGTGTTTATTTACTTAATAGGAAACTATTTCATAAAAGGATAAGGGGAAAAATAAGCACCGAATTGTTATGAAATAGCAGGTAGTATAAATGGGATCAATGTTTGATAATATCTACTTCATTTAAGGCTTTGAAGATTCTAAATCATCTGGATAATGGTTTTTCCCTTGAAAACTGTTTGCTTCTTATACAAGAAGCTTCTTAAGTTCTGTTCAGTTCTTCAGTCCAGTTTTTAGAATTAAAAAGTTTTTTGGATGAGAAGCAAAACATTTTCAAGGAAAAAAACCAAGAAAGTCCAGTTCTCTTTCATAAAAGCACTTTTGGGACAATAATGACCTGGATGATTGAGAATCTCCATAGGCATAAATGGGGTAGTTATTACCAAACAATAGCCAGAGGAGAAAAGAGGTTTGAGTTTGTTATTAATTTCTCATCCAATTTCTCATCTCATTATTCAGAAAGCTTTTCATGTTCTTTTGGAACAATTTCCAAATTACTTTCAAATGTTGTCCAACCTTTTCTGAAACAGGTTCAGAACCCGAGATTTGAAAATGCAGATGATTGTTTGCCAATCAAACATCTTCAATTAAGGAGAATGCTGTGGGCACAGGGAATCTTGACCTCAGCAAAGCTTTCAGCCAAATCTGTTTTGATATTTTCATTAATAAAATAGTAATATATTGAGCAGATCATAGAACAATTAGAGGGGATTCATAATTGGGTGGTTGATCCTACACAAGAGTAGATAAAAGTCCTGCCTCATATTGGAAACTAGCATTGAATGGAGTGTCATAGGGCACTCCCCTGGCTCATGTGCTTTTCAACATATTTATAAATGCTCCTGATGAAGGAACTGAGAGGATGACTATCACATACGCAGACAACCGAAAACTAGGAGATGTGACCAACTAAAAGAAGAGAAAGTTGATTCAAGAATATCTATGAATGCTTGAATAGAGGGACAGAACAAACAAGAGGACATTCAATGGGGAGAAGTGCAGCACTGCAAGCAGTGATGAGTAGCCCTGAATATAACCAATTAATAACTTTTATATGCAAGATGCACTAGTTGTCAATTGTCTTGCAACTCTAAAGGTCTTCATGGAATAGAGCAGTGATGGCTAACCTTTTTGTCATCATGTGCCAAAAGCGTGTGTGCATGTGTGCAACAGCACATATGCATGCCTACACCCATAATGCAATGTGCATGCATTTCCCCCCGTGCCCTGTTTTAGGCCTGGAAGGCCTCCTGCAACAACCTGGAAGCCAAAACAGGGCACAGGAGCACTGCATGAGCCCCCAAAATGCAATGCGAGTGTGCCCCATGCATGTGCCTCAAACCTCCCCCCACAGGCATGTATGTATGCGTCTCCTGCATGCGCTTCGCCCTGGCGCATTTACAGCAGAGACCCAAAGACCAACTGGCTCCTGTGCCCTGTTTTGGTGGAGTTGGGCTGGGATGACGGCTGGCATGCCTGCAGAGAGGGCTCTGCATGCCACCTGTAGCACATGTGACATGGGTTCACCATCATCGAAATAGAGCCTGGATATTTGCAGGACATTTATTTACTAAATAAATAGATGTAAAAACCAGGAAAAAGGCACAAGTATGGGATATGGTAAGACCTGGCTTGGCAGTAATGGAAGAGTTCTGCATGTTTTACTGATGATACTAAGAAAGCAACTGCTATTTTGACATAAGCATCACACCCAGGGAAAGTTATTCCTCCACAAAACAGTAGAAAAAATTCCCTATGCAATCTGTTTTCCTGAGCTTGGAAAAAATGATCCCAAGATAAAGATCCAATTATTATATTATAATTTGAATTCCAATTAATTTAATGAAGTAGATGAACATGGAGATGAATATGAATATGGAGATATCAATGTGGTATAGTGGTTGAAGCTAGAAACCAGGAAACCACTAATCCCACTTTGGGCACAAAACCACCTGAATGAATGAGCCAGTCACTCTATCTCAGCCCTAGGAAGGAGGCAATGGCAAACCACTTCTGAAATATTGCCAAGAAAACTGCAAGAACCTGCCCAGGCAGATACCAGGAGTAAAAAAATTAACTTGAAGACACATTTTTTTAAAAATGGAAGTGAAAAATAATTATTAAAATTCTCAACAGCATATGCCTTGGTATGTGTAGATGAATTGCACCAAGGCCTGGATACTCCCTAGTCCATGCTGTTTTTCAGATCATTCTTACTTGACCAATGTTGGTCAAGCCAAAACCAGGCATAGCTCATCAAGATATCAGCATAAAAGCAATCCTGCCTGGATACCTTTCTAAAAGTCTAATTCACTATAAAATGTTAAGTATCATTTTCTTGGACTTCTTCCCACCTTCTGTTTTGTTCAGAATACTCCCATGGATGATGTGAACATATGCTAAGAAATGACATTTCTACTGAACAAGTATTTTGCATACTCAATTATATTTGCCTTTGCTGCATTTCCTGTATCTAGTTTCAAACTGTGCTCTCTCATTTCATTCACAGCACATCACAATATTTCTGGATGTTATCCTAGGTTGTCTATTTTTTATATTCCCAGTGAAAGTGGTGCATGTGTCAAAATGATAAACTTTGTTTGATGAAGAAAGCAGCATGGTAATTTCTTTTACATGTCTTAGCTCTGAAACAATAGACAGCATGTGGCTGGCTGGGGACCATACTTCTCATTGGGGAGGATGGCTAACACTGTTGTGAACAGGTGATGAAACAAAACAAAATACAATACAATACAATAGCAGAGTTGGAAGGCACCTTGGAGGTCTTCTAGTCCAACCCCCTAGGCAGGAAACCCTATACCGTTCCAGACAAATGGCTATCCAACATCTTCTTAAAGACTTCCAGTGCTGGGCATTCACAACTTCTGGAGGCAAGCTGTTCCTCTGATTAATTGTTCTAACTATCAGGAAATTTCTCCTCAGTTCTAAGTTGCTTCTCTCCTTGATTAGTTTCCACCCATTGCTTCTTGTTCTACACTCAGGTGCCTTGGAGAATAGTTTGACTCCCTCTTCTTTGTGGCAACCCCTGATATATTGGAACACTGCTATCATGTCTCCCCTAGTCCTTCTTTTTATTAAACTAGACATACCCAGTTCCTGCAACTGTTCTTCATATGTTTTAGTCTCCAATCCCCTAATCATCTTTGTTGCTCTTCTCTGCACTCTTTCCAGAGTCTCCACATCTTTTTACATTGTGGTGACCAAAACTGAATGCAGTATTCCAAGTGTAGCCTTACCAAGGCATTATAAAGTGGTATTAACACTTCACATGATCTTGATTCTATTCCTCTATTTATAAATGAGAGATCATATATAGTGGTGGCATCAGGACTTTTTTTTTTAAAGGATTTTTTAGGAAGAACTTGGGTGTATAATATAATAATGTAAAACTATTTTTATAATTTCAATATATTTCCTCTCTTAAAAGTAATTGAAAATGATGAGACCAATTTTCAGCAACCTCAAACAGAAGGTGTACCTGGGTGTTCCTATAAAAAGGAAGTTTAGCAGTCACAGTTGTTTACTTTTCCAAAATGTTTCATTTTAGACATGATTGATGTGTACAGATACTATTGCATACAGGTAGTCCTTGTTTAAAAGGGATGTGGTACCTCAGTTCTAACGCTGAGCTTGTTGATCAGAAAGGTCGGCATTTCTGTCGTTCGAATCCCTAGTGTCGCATAAGAGAATGAGCTCCCATTACTTGTACCAGCTTCTGCCAACCTACCAGTTCGAAAGCATGTAAAAATGCAAGTAAGGAACCACCTTTGTTGGGAAAGTAACAGTGTTCCGTGTGCCTTCGGCATTTAGTCATGCCAGTCACATGACCATGGAGACATCTTTGGACAATGCTGGCTCTTCGGCTTTGAAACAGAAATGAGGTCCACCCCCTAGAGTTGGGAACAACTAGCATATATGTGTGATGGGAACCTTTACCTTTACATTAGTTTAGCAAATATCTCATTTGGAGATCATTCAGTTACAACAGTTTAGTGAATATCTCATTTGGAGATCATTCAGTTACAACAGTGAAAAAAGAGTAACCTGACCACCAATCCACACATTTACAACCTTTGTAGTAAAATCACAATCACAAACACAATCATAATTTCATTTAGGGAACACTTTGCTTAAGGGTCTCCATTGTGTTCTAAATGAAGGCTATTTATATTGTACAAACAAGAATTTATAAAAAAAATAGTAATATTATTTAGTAAAAGGAAAGAAGCTTGAGTTATAGCAAGGTATAACAATGTTTCTTATCGGGGATTACCTGTGTAGGCTTCTATCCATCAACTGCTGGGGTGGGATAGAAGTAAATAGATGCTTTTAGTTGTATGTCTTACTTATTGAAAATGTCATCTAGACAGAAGTATTCATTAAATGGCTTGTCCTTCACACTATCTCTGAAAAATAAACAACATTTATTGATAGAGAGACCTTTAAGCGATACTTGAGAAATTCAGTCATTTCAGTATAAGGTCACCTGATCTGCGTCTCGCAGATTTATGTGTAGATTAGAATTCAGTGTTCCAACACAATCCCTATTTCAGACAATATATATGTCATATGACTTTAAAAGGATTCTCAATATAATTGAAAATGCATGGATAAGTGACAATTTTGAGGAAATAATGTAATTTCTGTAGGCAATTTTTCCTGCAGCATTTTTCAAAGAAAAATCATATATATGATTTTTAAGGAAAACCATATATTCAGACATGATACTTAATAGATTTAAGGTTTGTGCATACCTTTGTTTGTATGTATTTATGTTTGTGTGTGTGTGTGTGTTTGTGTGTGTATTCTTAAACATAAGACAAAAAGGCTTCTGTTTAGTTCCAATGTACTATCTAACAACTATTTTTAGGATCGGAGGCTGAAATGAGACTACATATCCACATTTTTTCCTGAGATTTTTGGAATACACCTTTGAGATGCTCATAAATTTGCACATGCACACCCATACACGCGTATCAGACCTCCATTAATATGGTTTTCCCACTGATCTTAGCAATTGATGTTATTCTGACATTTTATGGTTAACCTCTTCTATATTTTCCATATTTATGATGAAAGCAAGCAAACATGCCTTGGAGATCTCAGCTGAAGACCACGAAAGTATTGCACTTGGGTGAGAAGGTGAGTTTTTCTTATTGTCTGTCACTGGGGGAATGCCTTGATAGAAATGCTTTTGAACTTGACCCTCCCCCTTGCCCCCCTCCACACACACAACATGGAACGAAGCACCAATTTTAAAAGGAACTGGAGACTGCTTCATACATCCACTGGGCTCTGCAAAATAGACCAGGCAATGTACCAACACCAGCTACTCTATAAACCACCACAGTGTGGAGATATAAGAAGAAAACAATGTGGCTTCTAATGTGTTCTTCCCACAGCTTTGAAGGACAAGAAGTGCTGTCTTTATTTTTTCTTTTCTTTGTACTGCACCTTTGTTGATTTCCTAAATTCTGTTTATGGATGTTTATAAAATTAAGCAAGTGTGGCGTGATGCAAGCCAACATATTTATTGGAAAGTCTGTAAGCCAAAATGGGGGTGGGGGAGAGAGAGAGATCTAAAATGTGACTCCTAGAATTTTTAGTTGTTTGGAGCAGTAAGGTAGCATTTAATATAACAAAAGCTGCAGGAGCAAATCCAATCATTGTTTATTTATGTCTTTTCAGTGGTACAAAAAATGTAACACAGGCCTCTGCCTAAACATCAGCAAGAATTTTTGTTTATGTGTTACCTATTACCTGTTGCATGGTTGGTTTCTCCTGTCATTTTGTTTTGAAGCAGTTCTAAAACAAAAACAAAAGAATGCTGAAGTTTAATACAGAAGAAGACAATGAAAGCTTCAAAATTGTTCATATTTCAGAATGCAGAATTTGAAAAATGATGTTATGTTTCTGACCAGAGAAATACAGCATTTGTATGATGAGTCTGCTTTGTAGTTACATAGAAATGATGGATGAAGCCAAGCTACAAATGCTTTAGAAATACAAAACAGCAGTAGATTTTTTTTTATTTAGAAATGTGGTTAAACATATAATAATGACAGTAAAACTAATACAAACTGAAAATGATTGAACAAAAAGAAAGAGTAGAAGGTACCAAAAGGAAAGAAAAAAGGACTGCCTCATTTAGTGACCAATTGCAGTTAAAAATAACTTTAGAACCAATCCTCACATTTACAACCTCTGCATATCAGTAAAGTGATGGAAAGCTGATTCTAGATCATAAACACAATCACGGTTTCACTTAGTGACCCCTTTACTGAACAGCAGAATTGCCAGTATTGGGGTCACTAAGCTAGTATCTATATATCCTACTGTCAGAAATGTAGAATTGTAAACCAGTTCATTTGACTGCAATGAAAGTTGTGAAAAGAGCCCATTTCACACCCTTCTCTATATGAACAGAAACTGGGAGTTAAGCCAGGAGTTTCAATCCAACTATTTATCAGCAGACTCTACACATGGGACTGAAAGTATGATAAGAGCCATGATCTATTGCTTCTTTCCAACTCCACTGGAACTTGATGTTCCATAATACCAACACCAATAAATCATCCCAGCAGAACAGAAGACATTTTGGTTAGAGTAAAGGCAGGCACTTGCACATTATGAATACAGAAGTTTCTCCATCTGTCTTGTACCAGATAATATTGGTATGGGAATGGTAGTGCAGAATTATCTTATTACTCTTCACAATACAGAGCAATTCTGGCTAGATTATACATTGTACTACAATTTTCATATTCTTGCAAGGAACAAATCATTTTAACAGAATGAGACTCAGCTGCGTGTAGTTGCAATCATGCATGTGCATGTGTGTTTCCAACTTTATTTTTCTTCTCAAACACTGTGTATCTATAGATAGAGAGCAATTTTCTTATGGAATGTAGTCTGGGAAATTATATCAGCTTTGTGACTGAGATACAAAAATAATTCTCACAGCAGGATTTTTTAGCTTGTTTTGCTACAAGAAGGAAAGAACACTAACCAATATCCTATCAGGAAATGCAACAGGAGTTGTTGTTTGTGACTAATTCAACCAGTGTGGTATTACGCTGGGGAGGGCTATGGTACCACAATGTTAGCAGAGATGTTTAAGTACTTTGAAGCAGAGAGAAGGTAGGTAATTTGTCTTTATCAGTCTGCAGCTAAAGTAATTGTATCTGAGGAGAAGTCAGGAAGGTTATCAGGTTCTAAACCAATCTACTCTTGCATTCTATTGGGTTCTGGGGAGGAGACTTAGACATCTGTAAAGTTAAAACTAATTTCTTTTTTGTAACATAGACAAAATTAGATTCTGCAATTTCAGAAGTGTTTAGATCTCACCAGCTAGCTGTCAAAATAAAGGAAACTGTTTCTTGTTAAATACTTTGGAAAGCTCCCCACTTCACCTGGATGAATGTGAAGAGACTGGTTCTGTGATCTGTTGAAAAAATGGGCCTTTGGCAGCTTGGATTAAAAATTGACGTTGGTTTTGCCTAATGATGGAGATATTTGATCCAGTTAATTATATTTAGTTCTTTGGGAAATCCTTGGCAAAAAAATAATAATTCCGAATTTCTTCATAATTTGATCCAAAATGCTTCTTCATTCCTGCTATACAATGGCTTATATGAATTCCTCTCTCAGCCAAATTTCATGAAAAAGGGATGTTTAATGAAAAATCTTTCCCTGAGAAAGAAGAAGAGAGAGAGAAAAATAAAGAGAGAGGTTACTGCTTTATAGGCATTGGGCTTATGGAAAAACATTTACGAAGTGAGGCAAACCAGTCATAATGCTAGCATACCATAGCCCTGTTTAGTCTTTTATTTAACACGATGAAAAGTAAATAAAGAAGCTGCTACTCTTTCAAACAAATTCAATAACAACATAAAAGACTTATAGTTTGTTCTACCAATGGGATAAACAAATTAATCAACAATTTAATGCAAATAGCATGATCATTCCCCAAAAAAACCATTAGTAATCTGCATATTAGAATGAAAACTATGTTTTCAGTGAATGCAAATATGTATACATACATATTGTATTGATGAAGGGACACGGTGGCTCAGTGGCTAAGACCCTGAGCTTGTCAATCAGAAAGGTCGGCAGTTTGGCAGTTCAAATTCCTAGTGCTGCGTGACAGAGTGAGCTCCCATTACTTGTCCCAGCTTCTGCTAACCTAGTGGTTCGAAAGCATGTAAAAATGCAAATAGGAAAATAGGAACCACCTTTGGTGGGAAGGTAACAAAGTTCTGTGCACCTTCGGCATTTAGTCACGCCGGCCACATGACCACGGAGATGTTTTCAGACAGCACTGAGTCTTCGGCGTTGAAACGGAGATTAGCACCACCCCATAGAGTCAGGAACGAGTAGCACATATGTCCGAGGGGAACCTTATCTTTACCTTATTGTATTTATACATATTAAAAGCTTCTTTTAAAAAAATACTGTGAATATATCTTGTTTTTAGGGCAACTTGGCTTGGAGGAGAATAGAAGTCAACATCATATAAATATTTATTTTAATATATGCCTGGCTGAAGACTATTAAAAGATGTTCACTTATTCAAAATTCAATATTGTAGATAAATATTAGGGTTATTTCCTATTTCCCAACTTTCAATTTCTCAGAATCAGGCCCACTTTTTTTGTGGAAGAGACATCAATCTTTCATGTCACAATTTTTTTTGTTTACCCCAAAAAATTCTGATTTAATCTTCATCTAATTTGCCACAGATATACCTCACTACTAGTTCCATTTTTGCTGCAATATTTATTGCATACTGTCTTAAACTAAGATAAAAGTCATGGCCACCCCCTTTAATGTAATTTAAAGAAGCATTTAAAACAATGACTAAATTTAGTCCATTTAATTCTTAATTCTTGCAAATTTTGTTATGTTGTGGTGAAAAAGAAGCTGGAAACTTTATAAAGTAGGTATTGAAGCAATTAAGTGCCATCTATGAAATTTGGCTGCTGTAATGTGGTAACGTTCCTCCATGTATATGCCTGATTTTTAAAAAGTTTGGGCTTTATTTTCTTTTTATACACTGGATAACAAGAGGGCAGAATACTGTTTTTTCTAATTTACAAGTTAATTGGGTAGCCCCATGGATGGTGTAAAGCAAATTGCCCTTCATTTATTGCTGACGAATGAGCTACTTTCATTGAATGTGGACAGCAAAGAAGCCAAAAGCCAAAATTAAGTAAACTTCTCTTTCTTTAGAACTGAACTGAAGGAGAGGAAGCCAGAGAAGGACTATTGCTAATTTGGATAATGAAAAAAGGACATTTCATGATCCTTTATGACCTTATAACTAAGTAATTACAAGAAGGCCTCCCTATATTAATGAGAATTTTGCTGAAACTTTGTTTTCCTTTTAAAAGAAATTGGAGAACAAATGTTTCTTTCATAAAATTATATAAAATGTAATTAAAAATGCACGCTGGTGATTGCATTGATAAATCTAACATGCTGGATTTGGCTTTTGTAAACTGACACCATGCTAAGTTGTGGATGGTTCCCCCCCACTTTTGATTGTTAAAAATGTTGCTTCTTTTTCTCATTCTATTTAAGATTCTGTGATTCAATAGCTACCCTTTTTTTAAAAAAAAGAATAAAAATATATTAATTATTATTTCTCCCTTTTGGCTTTACAATCATTTAATCTAATCAGCCTTGATATCATCCGGCAGAAAGATAGCTAAGTAAATTGCAGGAAGCAATCATTTAGATAAACTGCTCCACCATTCCCATCAAGCCATTGTAACAATTTCTCCTTTAGTCTCAGTTTATTTCCATTCAGTGGGACATTTGTGATGCAATGAGCAACTGAAAAATTCATAGTACTGATATCACTTTTGTGCAATTTTTTGAAATGATAGGCAAGGAGTCTGTCTTATTAATTCTCCAATACTGTCACAAATCAATCAGACTTGCTCTGTAAATTCCAAAACTCTATTGTTATAATATTGTAACTTAATTTTATTGCTTTTCTTCTCATGTTTTATATTTGTATTTTTTTACAATTTTGCACTGTTCCTTAATACTACCTTAAGAAATTAGCCAGTTTTGCATAATGGTTAAAGCATCGGGCTAGAATTTGGGAGATCAGGAATTGTAATTCTGCATTAGGCACAAAACCAACTGGATAACCTTGGACCATTCATTCTCTCTCAGTTTTAGGAAGCAGGCAGTGGCAAGCCAGTTCCAAAATATAGCTAAGAAATTTGCAGGGATTAGTTCAGGCAGTTGTAAGGAGTCAACATGACACAAAGATATATACACAGAGAGGCACACAGACACACAGAGAGCTGTCTTAAGTACTTTCACAGTAAAAAGATTGAGTGTATGCTGGGGTATATGCAAGGCAAGGTAGCCAGCACATCTCTGGAGACAGTATGCATTTAAAATATTTGTGTGGCTGTCTATCTTAAAACACAGCTCTGGGCAGCTCACAACAACAATAATACCCACACAAAAAAAACTTAAAACTCTAAAGCTGTTCATCACAGTGTTGCCTTCTCAGTGCATGTAAACAGCCAGAAGCCTTTGTCTAATTGCATAATTATAATGTACCAAAATCCTTGCTTTGGAATCTCTTCTTTTTTCTATTTTAGACTAGGGAGAATATTGACAGATGATAGCAGCCAAGTTTTTTTAACATCCTTAAAAGCATTCAGAACGTAATGGCACGCCCAGAGTCCCTAGGGAATGGGCGGCATACAAATCTTATTAAAGTTGCAATCTTATTAAAGTGTTGAAGTGGGACCATTATATATTTTTTGTTTTTCATGCATACTTACATATTTTCATAATAATTATTAATAGTATTTAATCATTAATATCTTGCAAAACAAATAACTTTTAAATAAGCCAAACCTATCCGTTAGCAGAGGGATGCGGTGGCTCAGTGGCTGCTGAGCTTGTCGATCAGAAAGGTCGGCAGTTCAAGGGTTCAAATCCTTACCGCCATGTAACAGTGAGTGCCCATTACTTGTCCCAGCTTCTGCCAACCTAGCAGTTCGAAAGCATGTAAAAATGCAAGTAGAAAAAATAGGAACCACCATTGGTAGGAAGGTAACAGTGTTACATGCGCATTCGGTGTTTAATCATGCCAGCCACATGACCATGGAGACGTCTTGGGACTTTTTGGCTTTGAAATGGAGATGAGCACCACCCCTAAAGTTGGGAATGACTAGCACATATGTGCAAGGGGAACCTTTACCTTTACCCTTATAAGTTAGCAAACCATACAAATTTCATTTTAAAAAAATACCACACATGTACCGATTTTTAAAATTCTCTTTCACCATAATGGGAGAAATATGCAGAAGAAAATGTCAATCTATAAGCCTTTTAAAACTTGATTGTAGTTTTTTTTAATGCATTTTTCATGCATACATATTGGCAAATACGGAAATATAATCTTCTGTCAAAGTATAAGAACAAAAGATGGTTCCCATATTAATCTTTTGTTCTTTCTGTAAATAGATTATGTCTGCGATTGATTTTGGCATGATGATGTCTCTATGTGTTTATTTTGTACATGAGAGAGTTTTGCTGGTGAGTGCTGATGGTGTCTGCATGTTAATTCTAATGTTGATTATGATAATAAATGTCAGAGTAAAATGTAGGTGGCTTCTCTTCCCCTCGTTAAAAAAAATAGAGATTGTGTTAAAGAGAAAAAAAACCTGCATGATTTGTCAGCATTTCTTTGAGAATTTCAAAAACAAAAGAATAATTAACTGCAGCCTGGATTTTTCAATTAAATCTGTCTTCCTCATTTTTGCTGAAAACATGGCCCCCATTGATATAGAAAAAGAGTGGGAGACTAATTTTCAAAATGGATGTAATGTGCAATTTTATTTGTCATGTTGATAGGGATTGCATTTATTGTACATCCGTTTTGCATAATAATGCACTTAATTAAGTCTAATAAATAGCCAGAGCTCTGCTGTACGTATTCATTAATTTTTTTTAACAAAAAAGATCATAGCAGGTTTTCAAAAAGCAAGAAGAAATAATTGGCAAGAGGCAGAGGGATGTTTGGACTAATACTTGACCCTGATCTATTATTTAAAGTTTCCATAGCACTTAATATGCTTTATAATTCATATCTCATTAATCTTCATGATAAAACTGATGGATAATTCATTAATATTCCCTGTTCTATAGGTAAAGAGTAGCTGCTTAGAAATAATATCTTGTAAATGTAGGACACAAAATTGCAGTCAAACAGCTTTGATACAGATTTACAGAAGACAAGGCATCCTTTATAAATTTAATAAGAAATATTATGTAGCAGTATTTTACATGTTAAAACATTTGAATCCCTTTCAATTGCCCCAAGGGAGTTATTTATTGCTATTAGAACAAAAAAAGCTGAATGTTTTGGCCTTGTATTTATTTATTAGCTGTATATCCTGTCTTTTAACTGAGAGCTTAGGGTAACATATACTGTATATTATTGCCACCTTTGCTTTCCTTCCCAGCAAGAAAAAAGAAAAGCAACAGCAACTGGTACAAGTTGATAGAAAAGGACTGCAGTAATGTACCAATATACACTAAGTCCTAGCCCAGATTTTAAACATTCTATCGATAAAGAGCCAGGGAGAAGCAAATATTTAGGAAAAAGGCATGTTAACAAAAGGGAGGGAAGCATTCCTTAATGCTTGCCTAAGGAAGATGTTGTTAAGGAAAAATTCAGACTGGCTTTCCCCGATTCAGTTTGGTATAAGAAGGGAAAGTAAAGTGCCACCAGACTTACAAGCTTTTTCCCACCTTATATTACTTTATACTACACCTTATACTACCTATATTACGTGGGACTTGATGGCTAAGTGGCTAAGACGCTGAGCTTGTCATTCAGAAAGGTCAGCAGTTTGGCAGTTTGGATCCCTAGTGCCGCCTAATGGCGTGAGCTCCCATTACTTGTCCCAGCTTCTGCCAACCCAGCAGTTCGAAAGCATGTAAAAATGCAAGTAGAAAAAAATAGGCACCACCTTGGTGGGAAGGTAACAGTGTTCTGTGTGCCTTTGGCATTTAGTCATGCTGGCCACATGACCATGGAGACATCTTTGGACAGTGCTGGCTCATCGGCTTTGAAACAGAGATGAGCACCGCCCTCTAGAATCAGGAACGACTAACACATATCTGTGAGGGGAACCTTTACCTTTACAGTGTCTCAGTAAAAGATAATTGTAATTGTCCCGTGGAGTTGGCTCACCTTGTGGAGCTAAGAACATCATACTGAGTCCTGAGCTTTCTATGATTTTATAATCCATACAGTTAATATTTATATTAGTGAAAAAAAATCTTGAAGAATGGATATCAGGATGTCTTCTAATATTTCCATTTGTATAAAATAACCACTCAGTTGAACTTGGATAGCTGTATATACAGCCCCCTATATGTAATTACTCATCTATATAGAAATAATAGTAGCCAGAAATATTTGTAAATATAGATGTGTGTGCGTTTGTGTCAAAAAATTAACATCAGATCGTTTTTTCACATTCATTGTGTGTGCAATGCATATGAAAAATGGGCCTTGCATTAATCACAAGATTTTGAGTATTGTTTTGATTTGTGTGACTCCCCTAGAAGACCCCCCCTACTCTCATGCTCCTTTAAGTTGTCCAAAAGCCTCACTAACTGCTGAGTTGTTACCCACAATAAAAAGGAGTTGATAGTGTTACACAGTATAATTCCTCTTATGGTGCATTTTGCTTTTTCCCCCAATACTTTTGAGAAATGCAGTGAGACTTTCAGACAGCAGAATTCTTTGCCAACTAAACATCATGCTTGAAAAGGATAAAAATAGTGAGAGCATGGTTCCAAGTTTCACAGCTGCAAATCCAATTGCCCTTGTTTCATCGTGACCATTCATCCTCTTTCAAAAGAACCATCTGGGAGAATTTAGAGTGCAGACCGGTAAACAAGCAAGGATTACGAGCTATTTCATTTCAGAACTATTATCTTAAATCAATAGGTTCTCATTTTCAGATCTGATCAGACCACACTCAAGTTTCATATGTTTGCACATTATGGCTTTGAGTATGTGAATTTGCAAAGCATCTTAAGAGTCAATATTACAACACAATACTCAGCACAATCAGAAAAACAGTTGGAAAGAAAAGGAAGACATTCAAGGTTTAAAAGAAGTTATTTCTCATTCTTTCTTCCTTTTTCTTCCTAAAAGTCCATTTTTGTGTAGTTTACAATTTTTATGATGGAGGTGGCAACAATTTAAAAAGTAAGGCATAAATAAGGTGACCAGATTTTCAGATTGGTAAAGAGGGACACCATTGACCGGGGGGGGGGGGGGGCTTGATTAAAAAATATATATTTTGTCAAAAGGTCACAAAAGGTGATTATATGACCCCAGGACACTGAAACCATCATAAATATAAATCTGTTGCCAAACATCAAAATTTTGATCACGTGGCCATGAGGATGCTGCAACGGTCGCTAAGTGTGAAAAATGGTCACAACGGTCACTAAGTGTGAAAAATGGTCATCAGTCACTTTTTTGAATGCCATTGTAACTTTGGTCACTAAACATTTTCCCCCTCCTCGAGACACCTCACTTGAAGGAACAAGGCGACAGGATTGAACCTTCTGGCCAGCAAGAAAGAACTTTTTGGCTTACCTGCAGAGATGCAACGTGGGCAGGTAGAGGAAGCATGCCGCGTCCTGGGAGGGCAATAGTTGTTCTTGGGTCTCGGATGAGGGGACGTCGTTCAGCGCCTATCCACTCTTCCTCGCCAGCGGAGGTGCTGCAGGAGAGTTGCCAGTTGTGCTGACACGTGCGTTACAAGGGAAATGAATATAACAAAAAGGCCAAGGAGTTTGCTTGCATTGGCAGCAAAAGCGAAAGTTGTTTGCAGTGGGAGGAGCTTACAGCCCGGGGGCTGCTGATATCTTGCGCAGAAGGGGTGGGGGAGATGGGGGGACCTGATCCGAGCTGTCAGCCTGACAAAATGCAACCCTTTCTTTTTCTTTCCTCCTTCCATCCTTCCTTCTTCCTTCCTTCATTCCTCTTGCTTATCTACCTTCACCTTATCCGTCTTCTGCTCTTTCCCTCTCTTCCTTCCTTTCTCCTTCCTTCCTCTCTTTTTTCCTCACTCACTCCCTTCCTCCTTTTCTCTTCCTTCCTCCTTCCATTCTTTCAGCTTCCTTTCTTTTGCCTATCTACCTTCTCTGTCTTTCTGCTCTTTCCATCTCTTCCCCTTTGCTTCTGTTCCTTCCTCCTTCCATCCTTTCACCTTCCCTCCTTCCTATTTCTTCCTTCTTCCTTCCTTCTGCCTATCTACCTTCACCTTCTCTGTATTTCTGCTCTTTCCCTGTCTTCCCCTTTCCTCCCTCCCTTCTTTCCTTTCTAGTTCCATCTTTTCTTCTTTCCTCTCTCCCTCCCTTTTTCTTTTTTCCTTCCTTCCTCCTTCCTCTTGCCTATCAACTTCATCCTCTTTGTCTTTCTGCTCTTTCCCTCTCTTCCCCTTCTCTTCCTACCTCCTTCCCTCTTTTCTCCCTCCCTTCTTCTTTTTCTTCCTTTCTTCTTCCATCTTCCTCCTTCTCCTTCCTCCTTCTTCCTTCTATTCTTTCTCCTTCCTTCCATCTTTTCTCCTTCCATCTCCCCCCCTCGCTTCTTCTTTTCCTTCCCCCCTCCCTCCTTCCTTCCTCTCCTTCCCACACTCTCCTTGGGAGGGGACAAAAAACCCAAGAGCTAACAGGGTGGGGATGGGGGTGGGGGGGGCAGCAGAGACCAAATAAAGTCAGAAAATCTTATTAAAACTTTCCAATTTGTTGGATCGCATTGCTGTGAACTTATAAACCAAATCGGGGAACATTTTGCAACTGAGGGTGCTGCAAGGAAAGGGGGGAGGGAGGCAGCCCTGCTGTTTCCACAGTTTTGCAAGGAATGGGAAACGGTGCTTTAATCCGAAAGAAAGGATGACTGCAATCGGAACCGCAGACAGGGAAAGAAAGAAAGATCCTTGTAACAAAAAAACCACCTTTGCATGGTTGTGAGAACATAGGTAAAATTTTAAAAAAGCCCTCTGAATGGGACGCAGCGTGACTCCGATTTGAATACAAGGACACGGAGCCGGGCAGGGAGATAAGCACCTTTATTTGCATTCTCTGCGACCATGATACTTTGCGAGGAACATTCCCTAGGCTCCCCGTGACTTTTTTGCAGATTTTTCCTTTCGTGCTTAAAAAAAAAGAACGGGACTTCTTTAAAACGCCACAGAATGAGCTGTCAGCCTGACAAAATGCAACCCCTTCCTTCGTCCTCCTCCTCCTCCGTCACTAACAGCTGGGGGCTCAGAAATTGGAGTGAAAAGCCAGTCCTCCCTCTCTTCCCTCTTCCTGGATTCACTCTGAAGTTTTAAATTCCCCTTCTGTGCATAAACACTCCTTCAACCTCCCTCTCTCTCTCTCTCTCTCTCTCTCTCTCTCTCTCTCTCTCTCTCTCTCTCTCTCTCTCTCTCTCTCTCTCTCTCTCTTATCTGTTTGTCTCTCACTCTCTATGCGGCTCTTTGCCTCTATCTCCCTCCCTCCCTCTGTCTCTCTCTCTGTCATTCTCTCTGTGTGTCTGTCTGTCTGTCTGTCTCTCTCTCTGTCTCTCCTCCCTTCCTGTGTGTGTGTGTGTGTGTGTGTGTGTGTGTGTGTGTGTATCCCTGCCTCCGTGGATGGGCTTCGGACTAGCGGAGCCTCCTCTTCCTCCTTTTTAACCAGGCGATCTTCGGCTGCTGCACAATCCCAAGGGCATGCGCTGCCCGGTTTGCTGAATCTGGCACGGCTTCAGAGAAAGAAGGCGTGCGAGAAAGCCCCACCCCCATCCCTGCTGCCTGAACGTTTGAATGAAGGAGGCTGCAGGCTCCTTTGTCCTCGGCTATGCAATTTTCTTTCATTCTCTGCTGCCCAAATGAGTGAATGAGGCAGAGGGAGAATGAAAGGAGATTGTGTCCCTTCTGTCTCCCTGTTGCTCAGAAAAGCAACTCCGGGAAGGTCCTGTGGTGGCGGCAGGCGTCCTAGAACCTGCCTGCTAGCAAAGGACCTTCCCAGAGTTGCTTTTCTGAGCAACGAGGAGACAGAAGGGACAAAATACCAGCCGACCGGGACGGGTATACAGGGCTGGGGGCGGGGCAGGCTTACTTCTGGGTCCGGTCACAAAAATCGGGACTTTTTAAGAATGCCCCGGGACACGGGACAAATTGTGCGAAATCATGACTGGCCCGCCAAAATCGGGACGTCTGGTCACCTTAGGCATAAAGGAAGCTGTTCCATTTACAGCTATTCGGATGAAATACATTTTAGGGAGAAATTAATACCTTATGGCCAGGTGTGGGATTCTACCAGTTCAGACCAGTTTGGACTGGTTCGGGTGAACTGGTAGCTCCAACTATCAGCTGGGCCTGCCCACCCACCCACCCCTGTGCTATACTCACCTATATTCCCTTTTCTGAAGGCCAGCTGAGGCCCTGCAGAGTGGATTGCTGCACCTCAACTGTTTTCCTCCCCAGTAGTAATGTAGAAGGTGATTTCTCTATAAACTGTGCTTCGTGCACAGTGTGCATTCGAAGCATGAGCGAAGCGTGAGAAAAACATGTGCTCAACGAACCAGTTGTTAAACCGATAGGATTCCACCTCTGCTTATGGCCAACTAAACAAAACAAAATAAAACACCATTCTGCTTATGTGGGAAAATGCTCTATCATCACTTAAACTGGAAGCAAATGGATAAATAAATTTGGGTTTTTTTCCTGTTTTTCCTGTTTGCATATTGCTTCTTATTTGCTGTAACTTTTATTTATACCTTTATTATTTTTATAAATAACTCAATGAAGCAACCATATGTAATTCTCCTTCATTTCCTAATTTTCCCACAACAACCGCCCTGTGATGTGGGTTTGGCTGTAAGAGAGTGACTGGCCCAAAGTCATCCAGATGGCTTTTATGCCTAATGCAGGACTAGAATTCTCAGTCTCCTGGTTTCTAGCTTTGTGCCAATTATGTGCATTAGTTCTATCACTGTGTGATTACATTGCAACTAGTTGATCAATTCAGTTATGCATACTCAAATTAGAAGTTAAATCTGATTCAGTGAGATTCTTTAGGAACAGTTACATAACTGTTTAGGGGTGTGTGTGTGTGTGTGTGAATCAGGGGTGGGTTCCTGCCAGTTCTAACCTCTTCTATAGAAGAATTTCCACAAATCTACAGTGCCGTTTAGAACTGGTTCTAAGTCCACAAGTCTTAAATCTGTCAAGTTTGAACATCCCTGGGGTTTTTCCCCCCTAAAGGGTTAGGGATGCAAGGATCTTGTAACTTGACAGCTTTAAGACTTGCACACTTCAATGCCAGAGTTCCTGAGCCAACATTTGGTTGCTAAGCAAGAGCGTTATTAAGTGAGTTTCACCACATTTTACAAGTTGGCCACGCCCACCCAGTCACATGGTTGGCAAGCCACTCCCACAAAGTAGGCCACACCTACAGAAGAGGTTCTAAAAAATTTCGAAACCCACCACTGGTGTGAATATATACAATGTACAGTATGTAACAGCTTTATGCAAGAATGTATGTTGTGGTGTCTGAGAGGATTGCTCTCTTTATTCAGACTGAAATATCCCTTACTGCTTGAGGGACTTTTTAATATCTATAGTTCACAAAGGCTTTTTACAATGTTTCAATCATTTATTAATAATAACAATGCAGGAATAAATGCTAAAATTGTTGAGCAAATAAAGTATGGTGGAAAGAGAAAAATATATGTTAATCTCTGGTCCTTTTACTTCCCAGAACCACAGTTAAATGATAAGCCACTTTATTTTAATTCCGAAAATCCAAACCATACAAATTAAGATGATGAATAGTCAAATTTTGGATGCACTTCTTATCAAGTGATACAACACATATCTTCTTACTGCTGAAGATGCAAATCCAATCACTTATTCTTCAGTATCTCATGATCTTGTAAGGGCACAATTGGGTGCAGAGATAGAAAGATGACTGGTCTTCTCACTCTGTTTACTCTTTGTCTATAAAACAGCCTCCTTTTTGCAATAGCTGTTCAACTCCTTTCATTAATCATTGTTGGCATCATATTTCTACTGTAAGGAACTTTCACTTGCAGATACAGAACACCTCAGTATCTAACAGTTACTTTGTGGTTTCATAACAATCCCACTTGCTTCTGAAATAAGATCCAAAGTAAACCATTGTCTAACTCTTGAGAGCCAATATTGTCTTAAGCAAAGTTTACATAAACATCAAAATGTAAACCAAACTATATGTGAACACTCATTCCATAGATCTGTAATCTAATTCTCTGTCTATTGGCTTACCTACTTTACATATGGATCAGTGGTGGGACTCAAAAATGTTTACTACTGATTCTGTGGGTATGGCTTGGTGAGTGTGTCTTGGTGGGCATGGCAGGGAAAGGATACTGTAAATTCTCCATTTCTTTCCCACTCCAGGGGAAGATTACTGCAAAATCTCCATTTCCTCCCAATCAGCTGGGACTCAGGAGGCAGAAAATAAATAGGGGTGTGGCCAGTCAGAGGTGGTATTTACTGATTCTCTGAACTACTCAAAATTTCAGCTACCGGTTCTCCAGAATTGGTCAGAACCTGCTGAATACCACCTCTGTTATGCATCTATATGTATGTGTATGTGTGTTAACTGAAATATTCTCTCCCTCCATGTTATCTTTAAATTGTAGTAAGAAAACGTACATTCTGAGTTTAAAGTCATAGGATCATTTTTAGAAAGAAGGAAGAACCATAGATGTTTATCCTTTAATCATACTAACATATTCAATGCTGCCTTTTCTGTACAATCACCTTATTGAACATCTTGTAACATTCTTGTCAGAAGTTTCAACTTGAAGATCAGCATCAATTTCTTGGACAGGTGTACAGATTTTGGTCAGCATTGGTACAATTGGCATTGTATTCTGCATATCCAGCTGCACTCAAACTTACTTGAATAGCGGTCTGCTTGAATTCAGCTGGAGGATGAGCATAACGTGTGGAATTTTAATCAGAGATATAGACTTGATTATTCTGAAATCACATGCAGCTGTAAAGTGAAGGCTTAGTAATAGCAGCAAACTGAACAATTATGTATATGATAAAATGCTATTATTGTACTAAATGAACATCAAAAGAATAATGATATAGCAAAAAAATAGTAAAATCTGTATTTGTCTATCTCATAAATATAATTCAGAAGGAATTAATATTTCAAGGCAGATGTGTCTTTCAAATGCAAATCAGCAGCCATTCCTACCCCACCCCCCAATCCAGATCTTTAAAAAGGTGTGTGGGCTGAAGAAATATTTTTTCCCCTGGGTCTTTGTTATTTTTTTTCATTCTCAGTGTTATTTATATAAAACATTTCAATACAAACTCTTACATTTCAGCATCTTACCAGTTTGTTTTTTTCAATATATTTTAGTATTATAAACTATAAATGTAACTGGAACATTGCCAAAGCAGCTAAGGCAGCATTTAGTAGTGAATAAAAATTAAATTGAAATATAAACTTTCTTATTCGTAAAATATGTATATACATAGGAGATATCTACAGGCTGCAGTGATAGAGATACATTTTACTTCATTTTCTTCTTTTCACATGTCACTGAATCCATTGTGAGATCTTGAACTGTTTTATCTGCGATAACTCTAACCAGCTACTATCTTCAAGTCAGCCTCAAGTAGCAATGAAAAGGCAATGAGGCAATTGGGTTCAAAATATTTGAAGACTTGTATGGCCAGATTCATTGAGTCTTTAAAGATAGAACAGGAAACCATACACGTTACATTCTTGACTTCTGACGTCTGAAAAGAATGATTTCAGCCACAGTAATACATAACAGTACCAAACATTGATCAAATATGAATATGAATAAAGGAACAGACTATTATAATTGAAACTCAACATGAAGTAACTTTCTTTCCAATTGCATATTATAGCAATAGCAGTAGCACTTAGATGTATATACTGCTTCATAGTGCTTTACTCTCAGTTTACAGTGGTTTACAGTGGTTTACAAAGTCAGCATATTGCCCCCAACAATCTGAGTCCTTCTTTTACCTCAGAAGAATGGAAGACTGAGTCAACCTTGAGCCAGTCAGTATCAAACTCCTGGCAATAGGCAGCGTCAGCCTATAATACTACATTCTAACCACTGTGCCACCATGACTCAGTTTTCTCAATATTTAGTGGCAATTGCCTCAAATTACAATCTCAGAGGGTAATCAGACTCTATAAAAACTTCTAAGATATGAAATTATATTTTCAGAAAATATTGCCCCTCTGGAAAGAAGTGAGGCAATGAAAAAGGACAGAAAATTTTCAAGAAAAGAAATGTTTACTATGGTTCTAGCCAAGGGTGAGAATTTAGTCTCTTGAACAGAACAAAAATGAAAGAGAATGGCATGAAGATTTGAGATGAAGATAAATGTAGGAAGAGGCATCTCAATGTCAAGTGAACATATAAAACTTTGCATAAATCTGCACTAGATATTTGCCATAGATCTTGGCATAAGTACAAGTAAGTGTGGAATGCACCCAGCTACTGTTCAGATTTGTTTTCATTGTAAAAGATGGTCATTGTAATTGTCCTTCATATCATTCTCAATAGTTGATTCTTCCAATTTTAGCAAATCATGATTATGCAAAGTATGTCATGATTATCAATCTTTTATCCTGATCTAGTTACAATTTGAATAGGGAGTCTGCATTTCTTTCTCTTTCTCTCTCTCTCTCTCTCTCTCTCTCTCTCTCTCTCTCTCTCTCTCTCTCTCTCTCTCTCTCTCTCTTATTATGCTTTCTTATATCTGGAGGAAATGGGGCTATCAGTTTACAACAGAATGGAAAAATAAAGATAATTTCACTTGTAATCCCTAGTTAAAATAGTGATGAACAGCACCTTAAATTCAGTGGTGGGTTGCAGGTGATACCTCCTGGTACGGGCATACCAGAGCATGCCCGGAGCACCAGATATTATTTTGGTATAGTGCTCCGGAGGGCTCACCCGCCCACCCGAGCACCTTACCGGTCTTTTATGTCTTTGGAGCTTCCGCGCACATGTACAGCCTGTACAGTGCCTATACGATGGTCTGCTGAGCAGCTGGAGCATCGCGGAGGCTTGCGGAGGCACTGCACACATGTGCACGTGCACTGCGCGCATCCATGTGGACGCAGCCGGGCCAGTTCCAACTGTACCAGTTGGAACAGGATCCAGAACCCACCTGCTTAAATTGCACTTTATAACAAACCAACGTCATTTTAGATGTCACAATGCACAGCACTGATTAAGACTTTAGCAAAGCCATTTTGTAATTAGTGTAGCTGTGCAGGCTGCTGGAACAAAATTGCAGGCACCTGTGCTGCCTTCTTTCCTTCCCATTTGAGCTTTCTCCCCAGTATCAGCATGGCAGAGTTGCCAATAAAGCTGCAACCCTTGACAGAGGTGTGGGGAGGAGATGCATGTTTTGGAGCTCTGCCACTATCAACAGAGAACAGCCATTAAATGAAAGAAGGTGTTTCCCGCCCCCCCTTCGGCAGGTGTGGATGGTCCAAAAGAGAAAAAGAAATATAGCAGCTCAGGAAGACAAAGCACAAGGTAAAAAAGAAAGAAGGATGTGATATCTCTATTTGCTGTATACTAATAGAAAAAGCAGAAGAAATCTCAAAGGGAAGTTAAGATAGAAAAGGCTTAAGAAATATTGATGCATATTGATAATAGTATAGAGCCATGATGGTGAACCTATGGCACACATGACAGAGGTGGCACGCAGTGCCCTCTCTGTGGGCACATGAGCCATTGCCCCAGTTCAGCTCTGTCACACATGCATGTGCACCTCCCATTGGCCAGCTGGTCTTCAGGTCTCTACTCTGCATGCACGTGCAGAGGGGCTCTACATGCATTTGTATGGGATGGTGTACATGTGTGGGGCTGTGCATGCATGCACAGGTGTGGGGGGCCACACATGGGGGCCACACATGCTTTGCATTTTGGGGGTTTGGGCATGTGCATGCTTTGGGCACTTGATCCAGAAAAGTTTAGCCATCACTGGGGTAGAGTATCATATATAATATAGTAATATTGTAATATAGTACACTCTTACTTTGGTACTCAACTGCTTTGAAACTCATTGAATCTGGTATTCGGTGCATTTTGATACAAATTTTTTCCCCCAGTATTCATTGTTTGTTTGGTACCAACAACACACAAGCTAGAATTTGTTGGTGTCAGCTGCCCTGTGACAACATTATTCCTCATAGGAAAAATGTTTGGTACTCATTGCTTTTGGTTTCATCACACCTCCCACAAAAATTAATGATGAATACCAAGGCATAGGTAATAGTAACTGAATAGTAATAGGATAGAATAGAATACAGAATATTGAGGAGAGGTAGTAGTAGTAGTAGTAGTAGTAGTAGTAGTAGTAGTGGTAGTAGTAGTATACAATATAATTTTTTATCATAGTAATGGTATTTGAATAGCATATTGTGATAATTCATCATAGTAATAGTATAAAAATAGAAACAGGCACGTAGAAATATGGATTATAGGAAGCACTCACATATCACTTTTACATGTTTATTCTTACAAATTAAACATCTCCATGATGTTTATATATACTTATAGGTAGATATAAAGAAGATACCTGTCCAGGCTCCAGTGCTTTCAAGGCTGAGTCAATCTAATTGAGTATAGTTTAAAAAAAATAACCTATGACAATCATTTAAAATACCTCAGTGTTGCAACCAAGATATATATGCATACATACTGTACACTGTTTGTGTGTGTGTGTGTGTATGTGTACATATACGTATACATACATACATACATACATACATACATACATACATACGTACAATTATGTATGTCAAGTCTTTACAAAGTAACAGGCAGTTAGCACACCTAGGTATCAACTTAAGCTGTGCCAAATCATTCTTTGGCACCACCACTTGAACTTAACATTACTTATTTCCAAGACAAATGAGTCCATTTTCTAACTTTAAGGACCATAATGAGGCTGATCCAGGCTGATTTCATCTCATTTAATCATATAGAACAGGTATAATAGCCTCAATTCTACTATGAATCATTAGAAGTAAAGTATGAAAATGAGTCTGAATAGATCAAGTAAAATTCAGAACTGTCCAAGAATTTATTTTCCTAATTTGGGTAAAGAATTCCTTGTTTCCTGTACAAAATGGGAAAGTTTTATCATGGTATCAATGTCTTTTTTTGCTATTGCATTCGATTGATTTTCAGGAAGGAATGTTCTACAAGTCTGATTTTTCTGTGCTTTTCTTCATTTTGTCACTGTAGTTGATTGAATGACTTAGCATGTCTTGAAAGAAATGATGTGTATTCTAGCTTTCAAAGGTATTTAAATTAACAATGAAGAATTATAAAGTATACTCCAAGAAATAATCAGTAAATAGGAAGAAACCAGCCTGTCTTCACATTTCAGTTATGCAGGAGTGGGCTTCAAAACTTTTAGCTGGGTGGGCATGGCCATGGTCGGTGTGACCTAGTCGGCCTCCTGCAACATAGTGGTGGTGGGCATTTTTGCCCTCCCCAGGGTCCAGAAGCTTTCCTCGACTCTCTGGGAGGGGGAAATGGTGTCCCAGGTCCTGGAGGTCCTTTGGAGGCCAAAAATGAGCCCATTTCTAGCCTTCCTGAACTTCTGGTAGGCCCGTCTCTTGCCTTCCCAAGCCTCCATGTGCACCCTGCACTTACCTGCATACAAAATGGGATGCGTGGGGACTCCTTGGAGGGAAGGGCGGGTGGGCAGGGCCAGCCCAGCAGTGGGATTTGGGGGTTCTCCAAACTGCATAGAATCTTAGCTAGAGGTTCTCCTAAACCCCTGCAAAGCCTCAGCAGTCCAGCTTTGCAGTCATGGTGCATATTTTTAAGTACTATTGAATACTAGGCCTCCAAGAAATAATTTCTGCTAGCATATAATCTTTTTTTAATGATTTGTTCTGTACACAAAAAAAATATATCAAAAGATATCATCATATGTTCAACATAGTTGTGAAGGTAATATTTCTTCTTTGTGAAGAATGTGAGGTTGCTATTTTATATTGTTCTGAAAACGACAACTTTTTTTCCTTAACCACATACCTAAAAGGATTATTCAGATAAAACTATATGGAAACATTTTATTTCCCTTTCAATGATGTGTTGGGGGGAGGGGTGAAAGTTTAACTTTGATGATCCTAAGGATCAAGCATGACTTTGAATGTCAGATTATGAGTTAATTTTCAGAAGGTATCCTTGATTACTTTGAAAGAAAAAGACTGTGCATCCATAAGGTGACCAGACGTCCCGATTTCAGCGTGACAAGCACGCTTTATAACAATTATTCCCGTTTCCCGCTGCATTTTTAAAAAGTTCCGATTTTCTGGCTTCATGTTGAAAGCCCAGTGGATTTGCTTAAGAAATCCTAACCGGGGCAAGACAAAAGACACCCTGTCTAATCCCTCTCTCTGTCTCAGTACTTTCATTGAAGATATTAAAACATTAAAGCAACAAAACAGACCTCCCCCCCCTGCACCACTTTTTACCTCATTTTATAAGAAAAAAATGATCTAGTACCATAGAGCTGCAGGAAATGGCTAGAGAGGTTACTTCCTGGATTTTTCTGGAGGGGAGGGGCATGGAGCTTGGAATTCTGCTCCGAAAAATGGTGGCATTTTTCCCTGACTAATTTCACCATTTCAATTTGCTCAGTTCTTTGTATTAACATCTACATCATTCTGGGAGTGCAAGCCTGCTGGTAAGTGGGTTTTTATTTTATTTTTTAATGTATTTTAAAACAATGTTTTATTTATTGTGCATAAGATTTATTAAAATAGTTTTATTCTGTGTGGATTTAAGTTAAGAACTCCCTGTTATTAAGCTTTCCTCAATTAATCTCTGAGTAGATTCCCACCAACTTCAAGATCCCAAGGGCACATCTTGGAAGCTACACCTTTGCTTAGTTTATAGATGATGCCTTTCCTTAAATATGAAAATAAATACATTTATTGTTCAAATGTGTACATCTCAATAGAAATGACTCTCAGGGGTGACAACAATCCACTAAAATAATAATATAAAACAGTAATTACAAAAACAGGAGCAACTGTTATGAAAATTATTATTAAAAAATAAAGAATAAAAATGGAGTTATTAAGTATATTAATTGCAGCAACCACAATACAATACCTCGGTCCTTCTTTTCAGTAAACTAGACATACCCAATTCCAAGGAATTAAAAGACACTTGCTCCTGGGAGGAAAGCTATGGAAAATCTAGACAGCATCCTAAAAAGCAAGGTGACCAGATTTTCAGTAAAGAGGGACACCACTGGGGGTGGGGGCTTGATTAAAAATTTTATACGGAGCAACAAAAAATTTCGTACAACGCAAAAATAGTATTGTAATATTTTTTTTATTTCAACATAACTGCAATTTACAAATATAAATTGTAACTGTTGCCAAACATCAAAATTTTGATCACGTGACCATGAAGATACTGCAACGGTCGCTAAGTGTGAAAATGGTTGCTAAGTGTGAAAAATGGTCATCAGTCACTTTTTTCAATGCCATTGTAACTTTGGTCACTAAGCCCATTATACCACCTTTCTTGCCACAGTTCTTAAGTGAATAACTGATAAATTAGTAACATAAGTGAATCTGGTTTCCCCATTTGACTTTGTCAAAAGGTGATTATATGACCCCAGGACACTGAAATCATCATAAATATGAATCTGTTGCCAAACATCAAAATGTTGATCGCGTGACCATGAGGATGCTGCAACCGTCGCTAAGTGTGAAAATAGTCGCTAAGTGTGAAAAATGGTCATCAGTCACTTTTTTCAATGCCATTGTAACTTTGGTCACTAAGCCCATTATATCACCTTTCTTGCCACAGTTGTCTGTAAATTGGTCCTTTGGGGGGGAAGGAGGAGAAAGATAGATGGACAAAAAGGAGAAAGAGAAAAGGAGGTGGAAGATAGTGGGATCCTTGCTGCTTTCTGAGCTTGGTGGTTTTTTTATAGACATTTTATTACCAAACTAAATAACTAGAAGGGAGTGGGGTTGGGGAGGCGGGAAAGGAGGAGAAAGATAGAAGGACAAAAAGGAGAAAAAGAAGGAGAAAGAGTAGGTGGAGGATAGTGGGATCCTTGCTGCTTTCTGAGCTTGGTGGTTTTCTTACAGACATTTCATTACCAAACTAAGTAACATCATCAGTGCTACAAGGGAATGGGGTTGTGGGGAAAGGAGGAGGAGGAGGAGAAGTAGAAGGACAAAAAGGAAAAAGATAAGGAGGGAGAGGACTGTGGGGTCCTTTGGTATTCTCTGAACTTGGTGGTTTTCTTTCAGGAATCTCATTACTCAAACAGATGTCATCATCTGGAAAAATGGTGTATACAGAGAGCAGTAAATTGCCTTAGACTATTTTAAAAAAAATTCTATCCAAAATACAAAATACCAGCTGCAATTATTCACTTAAGAACTGTGGCAAGAAAGGTGGTATAGTGACCAAAGTTACAATGGCATTGAAAAAAGTGACTGATGACCATTTTTCCCACTTAGCGACCATTTTCACACTTAGCGACCGTTGCCGCATCCTCATGGTCACGTGATCAAAATTTTGATGTTTGGCAACAGTTACAATTTATATTTGTAAATTGTACTTATGTTGAAATAAAAAAAATATTACAATACTATTTTTGCGTTGTATGAAAATTTTTGTTGCTCCGTATAAAATTTTTAATCAAGCCCCCCCCCCGGTTAAAGGTGTCCCTCTTTACCAACCTGAAAATCTGGTCACCTTATGCATCCATAATAATCCTTCTTAAAGGACATGCATACTTCAGGGGCTATTGAATTGCACATAAACTATGCCCATCACATCATCCTGATTGCTCTTTAGAAAAACCCTTACTGCTGGTTTTTAGAAGGTGACAAGGAGGAAAATAGTTGAGAACTTCTTGTTGTCTGTTGTCTGAATCTACTTCCCTCTCTACTAACACTTTTGTATTAAGTGATCAATACTCAATTAATCCTTAGGACTTGTTTTCAATATGGTTTAGTAATCATATCCCAAATTAAATTTGTGCAAAAATAGTACTCATGCCTCATTAATGTTTCCTTTTTCATTAGAGCTATAATTCCATTATACACATAGATGATTAATTATATCAGTTGTAACTATTTGAATAATTGATTAGATTTCAATGCAATATAACTTTTAATGCTGTGTGAATTTCAGAATGCATCATCTTAGAAATTCTGTTCACTACATATGTTTGTCAACATATTGCTCCACAGTTAAATGAGGATTGTTTTTTAAGACTTTCATATGTTCTTGGTTCATTAATCTAGCTTATTGTCTATTTGGGGGGGGGGGGTGTTCCACTTTTTTCTAATGTATTTTTTTTGTCCTTCTGTATCCTGCCCCTTATTTGTATTTAGAATTAAAACGTTATTTGTCAAGTATGACTAGACATACAAAGAATTTGTATCTGATGAAGAAACTCAGTGCAAAACATGCAAAACAAAATACTACTACTACTACTACTACTACTACTACTACTACTAATAATAATAATAATAATAATAATAATAATAATAATGTAATTATTTAAAGGAAATTCAAGAACATCTATTAATCAAAGTAAAGAACAAAAATCTACTGAAGGCCCAACAGACGAAACAAGAATACAGAAAAGATGTGATAAAATCAAGAATGGAGAGTTGGCAGAACAAAGCACTGCATGGCCAATTTCTGGAAAAAATAAAAGATAAAGTGGACAGTGAACAAACTTGGTTATGGTTAACAACAGGTACATTAAAGAAAGAAACAGAGTCGCTAATCCTGGCTGCGCAAGAACAAGCTATCCGCACAAATGCCATTAAGGCCAAAATCGAAAAATCCTCTGATGATGCCAAATGCAGACTTTGCAAAGAAGCTGATGAAACTGTTGATCACATACTCAGCTGCTGTAAAAAAATCACGCAGACTGATTATAAATTGCGGCACAATTCAGTAGCACAAATGATCCATTGGAATTTGTGCAAAAATTATAATATTAAAACAGCAACAAACTGGTGGGAACATCAGCCTGAAAAAGTCACCGAAAATCAGATGGTCAAGATCTTGTGGGATTTCCGTATACAAACCGACAAAATACTGGCGCATAATACACCAGACATCACACTGATTGAGAAAAATAAGGTCACAATCATAGACATCGCAATACCAGGTGATAGCAGGGTCGCCGAGAAGGAACATGAAAAAATCGCAAGATACCAGGACTTAAAAATCGAAATTCAACGACTATGGCACAAACCAGCAGTGGTAATTCCAGTGGTAATTGGCACACTGGGTGCTATTCCAAAAGCACTGGAATTACATTTAAAACAGTTAAAAATTGACAAAATCACCATCAGTCAAATGCAAAAAGCCGCACTGCTTGGATCTGCACGCATATTACGAAAATACGTTACGACGTCCTAGGCCCCTGGGTGGGGCCCGACTAGTAACCAATGCAAAATCCGGCGAAACAACTGGCCGCTGTGATACAATTGTACAACAACAACAACAACAACAACAACAACAACAACAACAACAACAACAATAATAATAATAATAATAATAATAATAATAATAATAATAATAATACAATCAAGGCCATAAATACCTGGGCAATACCAGTTATAAGATACACAGCTGGTATAGTTAACTGTACACAAGCTGATTTGGACCTTTTGGACCGAAAAACCAGGAAACTAATGACAATGCACTACAGTTTACATCCACGTGGTGATACTGATAGACTCTACCTGCCCCAAAAATCAGGTGGCAGAGGATTATTGTTGGGGTCCCTGGACATCCGTCGACAAGTGGGCTACAAGTGGACCAGCCAACAAAACGACAAAAATATAGTGCAGATGAAAACCGTGCCATAATGGCCTGTTACTACAACTCAGAGCCAGAAAAAAGAGGCTATTTAAAGCAAATGTATGAATTATGGAAACAACAATATCCAGATTCAAATGTTAGTGAACAACGACTAGCAGATCAAAGGCGATTTATTATACGGAATAAAGTGTTTAGTGAAGTTGAACATGAGGAAATTCAGGCAAATTGCAAAACCCAAAAAACAATATCACAAGCGGAAATAACTGATATTCAAGACACAACTAAAGACATTATAGTAGAACTCCCAGAAGAAGCTCTCGGGGAGGAAATAACATCACCACCACTAGAACCAGTTATCACTGAACCAACGGATGAACTAACTCAAAAACAAAAAGAATTGAAGGATAAGATCATGGAGCATTTTCTGCTTAATGAGGAAAGGCAACGTTTACCATCACTAAAAACTGTGCCTAAGAAAATTTTGGCCACTATCATGAAAATGGTTAATGCAGTGTTTTCAACAATTGAACCGGGATCCATCTTGGAAACAAAACAGTTAATGTACAGCGCAGCTGTAATAGTCACTAATGAACTAGGCATTAAAATTAAAGTACCTAGTCACACAACAGAAAAAGCATCAAAGCCAAAGTGGAAAATCCGTTTAGAACAAAAAATCAAAAAATTAAGGGCAGATGCTAGTAACTTAAAGAACATGCATGAGCAACGGCTTAAAAACAACAAAATCATAGATCGGCTAATCAGAAGATATAAATTGGATACAAGAAACATCAATGAAGCTGTAGAGATTGTAAAACAGCAGATAACAGCAACAGCTAGAAAAATTGAAAGATATGAGGCACGAATCATCCAATATAAACAAAATCAGCAATTTCGATCAGACCAACGGCGTTTTTATCAAAGTCTTAATGTGAATGGTGACACCAAAAGTGAAAAACCAGAAAAACAGGCCACGGTTGAATTCTGGAAAGAATTGTGGGAAAATGCAAAGGACTACAACAAGGAAGCAAAGTGGATACATGACTTTGAGAAAAGCATTGGCAACAAACAAATGCAAGTATTAGAAATAACAACTGAGATGGTCAAAAATCGAGTTAAAAAGGTAAAGAATTGGACATCACCTGGAAAGGACCAATTACATGGTTTCTGGCTCAAATATCTGACCAGTTTACATGCAATATTGGCCAGGCAACTGAATGAAATTTTACAAAAGGGCCAAATTGATGAATGGTTGACAACTGGAAAAACATACTTGATTCAGAAAGATCCAACTAAAGGAACAACACCTGAAAACTACAGACCAATAACATGCTTGCCAACAACCTTCAAATTACTCACAGGCATTATTGCAGATAACATGATGGATTATTTGGAGACAAACAACATCTTGCCAGTAGAGCAAAAAGGCAACAAAAGAAGGAGCAGGGGCACAAAAGATCAGCTTCTAATTGATAAAATGATATTAGAAAATTGTAAGAACAGAAAAACAAACTTGAATATGGTCTGGATTGATTACAAAAAGGCATTTGACTCACTGCCACATAGTTGGATCATAAAATGCTTAGAAACAACTGGCATTAGCAAAAATATTACATCCTTTACTGAAAAGGCGATGAAACAAAGGAGAACTGAGTTGGCAGTAGGGAATGAGATCTACAGAATGGTTAATATCAAGCGAGGAATTTTCCAGGGTGATTCACTTTCACCTCTTCTCTTCATCATCGCAATGATCCCACTATCAGTAATCTTTAAAAAAATGAAATTAGGCTACCAAACAGCCAAAGAAGCTGAAAAAATTTCGCATTTACTATATATGGATGATTTGAAACTCTATGGAAAGTCAGAAATAGAAATCCAATCATTGACAAACACAGTCCGAGTATTCAGCACTGATATTTCAATGCAGTTTGGCATGGAAAAATGTGCCACTGTATCCATAAAAAGGGGCAAAATCACTGCATGTGAGGGAATTGAAATGCCCAATGGCCAATTAATTAAATGCAAAGAAAATGAAGCCTACAAATACTTAGGCATTCTGCAATTGGATAACGTCAAGCATGGAGAAGTAAAAACTATTGTCAGGCGAGAGTACACCAACAGAGTTAGGAAAATTTTGAAATCTAAATTGAATGGTGGAAATACAATCAAGGCCATAAATATCTGGGCAATACCAGTTATAAGATACACAGCTGGTATAGTTGACTGGACACAAGCTGATTTGGACCTTTTGGACCAAAAAACCAGGAAACTAATGACAATGCACTACAGTTTACATTCACGTGGTGATACTGATAGACTATATCTGCCCCAAAAATCAGGTGGCAGAGGATTATTACAAGTGAAGCGAACAGTTGAAGAAGAAAAACATGCACTGGCTGATTATTTAAAAGAAAGTCAAGAACATCTATTAATCGAAGTAAAGAACAAAAATCTACTGAAGGCCCAACAGACGAAACAAGAATACAGAAAAGATGTGATAAAATCAAGAATGGAGAGTTGGCAGAACAAAGCACTGCATGGCCAATTTCTGGAAAAAATAAAAGATAAAGTGGACAGTGAACAAACTTGGTTATGGTTAACAACAGGTACATTCAAGAAAGAAACAGAGTCACTAATCCTGGCTGCGCAAGAACAAGCTATCCGCACAAATGCCATTAAGGCCAAAATCGAAAAATCCTCTGATGATGCCAAATGCAGACTTTGCAAAGAAGCTGATGAAACTGTTGATCACATACTCAGCTGCTGTAAAAAAATTGCGTAGACTGATTATAAATTGCGGCACAATTCAGTAGCACAAATGATCCATTGGAATTTGTGCAAAAATTATAATATTAAAACAGCAACAAACTGGTGGGAACATCAGCCTGAAAAAGTCACCGAAAATCAGATGGTCAAGATCTTGTGGGATTTCCGTATACAAACCGACAAAATACTGGTGCATAATACACCAGACATCACACTGATTGAGAAAAATAAGGTCACAATCATAGACATCGCAATACCAGGTGATAGCAGGGTCGCCGAGAAAGAACATGAAAAAATCGCAAGATACCAGGACTTAAAAATCGAAATTCAACAACTATGGCACAAACCAGCAGTGATAATTCCAGTGGTAATTGGCACACTGGGTGCTATACCAAAAGCACTGGAATTACATTTAAAACAGTTAAAAATTGACAAAATCACCATCAGTCAAATGCAAAAAGCCGCACTGCTTGGATCTGCATGCATATTACGAAAATACGTTACGACGTCCTAGGCCCCTGGGTGGGGCCCGACTAGTAACCAATGCCAAATCCGGTGAAACAACTGGCCGCTGTGATACAATTGTATAATAATAATAATAATAATAATAATAATAATAATAATAATAATAATAATAATAATAATAATAATAATAATAATAATAATAATAAACTCCGCCGTTGCCGGTCCCAAGAACTCCGCCGTTGCCGGTCCCAAGCCCGGATGAGAAAGGAGGAAGGTTGGGATCAGGTTGGCATCTGGTCCCGTAAAAAAAACACCCCGCCAACCCATACAATATGGTGAAAAAAACGAATAAGAATTCCATACCGCATCGGTCATCGCGCGGGTTAACAAGGGCCACGGCAGATGTTGGGGTCCCTGGACATCCGTCGACAAGTGGGCTACAAGTGGACCAGCCAACAAAACGACAAAAATATAGTGCAGATGAAAACCGTGCCATAATAGCCTGTTACTACAACTCAGAGCCAGAAAAAAGAGGATATTTAAATCGAATGTATGAATTATGGAAACAACAATATCCAGATTCAAATGTTAGTGAACAACGACTAGCAGATCAAAGGCGATTTATTATACGGAATAAAGTGTTTAGTGAAGTTGAACATGAGGAAATTCAGGCAAATTGCAAAACCCAAAAAACAATATCACAAGCGGAAATAACTGATATTCAAGACACAACTAAAGACACTATAGTAGAACTCCCAGAAGAAGCTCTCAGGGAGGAAATAACATCACCACCACTAGAACCAGTTATCACTGAACCAACTGATGAACTAACTCAAAAACAAAAAGAATTGAAGGATAAGATCATGGGGCATTTTCTGCTTAATGAGGAAAGGCAACGTTTACCATCACTAAAAACTGTGCCTAAGAAAATTTTGGCCCCTATCATGAAAATGGTTAATGCAGTGTTTTCAACAATTGAACCGGGATCCATCTTGGAAACAAACCAGTTAATGTACAGCGCAGCTGTAATAGTCACTAATGAACTAGGCATTAAAATTAAAGTACCTAGTCACACAACAGAAAAAGCATCAAAGCCAAAGTGGAAAATCCGTCTAGAACAAAAAATAAAAAAATTAAGGGCAGATGCTAGTAACTTAAAGAACATGCATGAGCAACGGCTTAAAAACAACAAAATCATAGATCGGCTAATCAGAAGATATAGATTGGATACAAGAAACATCAATGAAGCTGTAGAGATTGTAAAACAGCAGATAACAGCAACAGCTAGAAAAATTGAAAGATATGAGGCACGAATCATCCAATATAAACAAAATCAGCAATTTCGATCAGACCAACGGCGTTTTTATCAAAGTCTTAATGTGAATGGTGACACCAAAAGTGAAAAACCAGAAAAGCAGGCCACAGTTGAATTCTGGAAAGAATTGTGGGAAAATGCAAAGGACTACAACAAGGAAGCAAAGTGGATACATGACTTTGAGAAAAGCATTGGCAACAAACAAATGCAAGTATTAGAAATAACAACTGAGATGATCAAAAATCGAGTTAAAAAGGTAAAGAATTGGACATCACCTGGAAAGGACCAATTACATGGTTTCTGGCTCAAATATCTGACCAGTTTACATGCAATATTGGCCAGGCAACCGAATGAAATTTTACAAAAGGGCCAAATTGATGAATGGTTGACAACTGGAAAAACATACTTGATTCAGAAAGATCCAACTAAAGGAACAACACCTGAAAACTATAGACCAATAACATGCTTACCAACAACCTTCAAATTACTCACAGGCATTATTGCAGATAACATGATGGATTATTTGGAAACAAACAACATCTTGCCAGTAGAGCAAAAAGGCAACAAAAGAAGGAGCAGGGGCACAAAAGATCAGCTTCTAATTGATAAAATGATATTAGAAAATTGTAAGAACAGAAAAACAAACTTGAATATGGTCTGGATTGATTACAAAAAGGCATTTGACTCACTGCCACATAGTTGGATCATAAAATGCTTAGAAACAACTGGCATTAGCAAAAATATTACATCCTTTACTGAAAAGGCAATGAAACAATGGAGAACTGAGTTGGCAATAGGGAATGAGAGCTACGGAATGGTTAATATCAAGCGAGGAATTTTCCAGGGTGATTCACTTTCACCTCTTCTCTTCATCATCGCAATGATCCCACTATCAGTAATCTTAAAAAAAATGAAATTAGGCTACCAAACAGCCAAAAAAGCTGAAAAAAATTCGCATTTACTATATATGGATGATTTGAAACTCTATGGAAAGTCAGAAATAGAAATCCAATCACTGACAAATACAGTCCGAGTATTCAGCACCGATATTTCAATGCAGTTTGGCATGGAAAAATGCGCCACTGTATCCATAAAAAGGGGCAAAATCACTGCATGTGAGGGAATTGAAATGCCCAATGGCCAACTAATTAAATGCAAAGAAAATGAAGCCTACAAATACTTAGGCATTCTGCAATTGGATAACATCAAGCATGGAGAAGTAAAAACTATTGTCAGGCAAGAGTACACCAACAGAGTTAGGAAAATTTTGAAATCTAAATTGAATGGTGGAAATACAATCAAGGCCATAAATACCTGGGCAATACCAGTTATAAGATACACAGCTGGCATAGTTAACTGGACACAAGCTGATTTGGACCTTTTGGACCAAAAAACCAGGAAACTAATGACAATGCACTACAGTTTACATCCACGTGGTGATACTGATAGACTATATCTGCCCCGAAAATCAGGTGGCAGAGTATTATTACAAGTGAAGCAAACAGTTGAAGAAGAAAAACATGCACTGGTTGATTATTTAAAAGAAAGTCAAGAACATCTATTAATCGAAGTAAAGAACAAAAATCTACTGAAGGCCCAACAGACAAAACAAGAATACAGAAAAGATGTGATAAAATCAAGAATGGAGAGTTGGCAGAACAAAGCACTGCATGGTCAATTTCTGGAAAAAATAAAAGATAAAGTGGACAGTGAACAAACTTGGTTATGGTTAAAAACAGGTACATTAAAGAAAGAAACAGAGTCACTAATCCTGGCTGCGCAAGAACAAGCTATCCGCACAAATGCCATTAAGGCCAAAATCAAAAAATCCTCTGATGATGCCAAATGCAGACTTTGCAAAGAAGCTGATGAAACTGTTGATCACATACTCAGCTGCTGTAAAAAAATCGCGCAGACTGATTATAAATTGCGGCACAATTCAGTAGCACAAATGATCCATTGGAATTTGTGCAAAAATTATAATATTAAAACAGCAACAAACTGGTGGGAACATCAGCCTGAAAAAGTCACCGAAAATCAGATGGTCAAGATCTTGTGGGATTTCCGTATACAAACTGACAAAATACTGGTGCATAATACACCAGACATCACACTGGTTGAGAAAAATAAGGTCACAATCATAGACATCGCAATACCAGGTGATAGCAGGGTCGCCGAGAAGGAACATGAAAAAATCGCAAGATACCAGGACTTAAAAATCGAAATTCAACGACTATGGCACAAACCAGCAGTGGTAATTCCAGTGGTAATTGGCACACTGGGTGCTATTCCAAAAGCACTGGAATTACATTTAAAACAGTTAAAAATTGACAAAATCACCATCAGTCAAATGCAAAAAGCCGCACTGCTTGGATCTGCACGCATATTACGAAAATACGTTACGACGTCCTAGGCCCCTGGGTGGGGCCCGACTAGTAACCAATGCCAAATCCGGCGAAACAACTGGCCGCTGTGATACAACTGTGTAATAATAATAATAACAATAACAACAACAACAACAATAACAACTCCGCCGTTGCCGGTCCCAAGCCTGGATTAGAAAGGAGGAGGGTTGGGGTCATGTTGGCAACTGGCCCCATAAAAAAACCCTGCCAACCCATACAATATGATGAAAGAAACGAATAAAAATATTATACCTCATTGGTCGTCACGTGGGTTAACAAGGGCCGCGGCAGATGTTGGGGTCCCTGGACATCCGTCGACAAGTGGGCTACAAGTGGACCAGCCAACAAAACGAAAAAAATACAGTGCAGATGAAAACCGTGCAATAATGGCCTGTTACTACAACTCAGAGCCAGAAAAAAGAGGTTATTTAAAGCGAATGTATGAATTATGGAAAGAACAATATCCAGATTCAAATGTTAGTGAACAACGACTAGCAGATCAAAGGTGATTTATTATACGGAATAAAGTGTGTTGTCCCGATTGTAATTGGAGCCCTTGGAGCAATACCCAAAGGGCTACCTCGCTATTTGGAAATTTTAAATTTATCAGACTTGAAAATTCTGACTCTACAAAAAACCACCCTACTTGGAACAGCTTATATCCTCCGATGTTACCTTAACAGTTCCTAGGTCCTTGGTTAGGACTCAAGCTGTTGAGCTACCAACCAGCCCCAAAGGCTGTGAATCTCATCAAAGATTAACCACAAATAATGATGATGATGATGATGATGATGATGATGATGATGATGATGATGATGATGATGATGATGATACTAGTAAGAAGGGATAGTAGAGGAGATGAGAAGTATAATAATAATACTTCAGCCATACTACATGGATAAATATACTTAGATACTTACTCTCATCAACTTATGTTGTTGGTTTGAGCTCCAAGCTTGGCAATTTGGTTGCAAATGTTTCATCCCCATTCAAGGAGACATCTTCTGTGTACTTGTGCTTCTCTGAAAAAGCATTGCCCTTTAAACACCTTTCTGAGTCCTGGTCTGATTCAGGTTGTGGGATTGGCTGACTGTAGTTGCTGAGTCATAGTCCTTGGTTTTAAGTATCATCTGTGTGGTGTAAATTAGTGCTGATGTTCAGATGTCTTCTGATGATGTCATGGTCTGGTTTTGGGTTGGTTAAAACCAAGGACTATGACTCAGAAACTATAGCCAGCCAATCACACAACCTGAAATCAGATGAGGACTTAGAAAAGTATTTAAAGGCCAGTGTTCCCCCACTGGCACAATCCAAAGTGCACTGAAGATGTCTCCTAGAATGCAGATGAAACATTTGCAACCAAATTGCCAAGCTCGGAACTCAAACCAAAAACATAACTACCAACCCAAGCTACTAATATTCAAAGACATTTCAATAAGACAGTACTGTTAGAATTAGGTGTTCAGCAGAGTGATGGTATGAGGGAGCGAAAACTGTCTCTGTTTCTAGTTGTTTTGGTGTGCAATACCTTGTTGCAGCATCCTGAGGGGAGTTCAAACAGTTTATGTCCAGGATGTGAGGGGTCTGTAGATATTTTTTCAACGTACTTTCTGGCCTGTGTAGTATACAGACCTCAATTGAAGGCAGACTGATTGCAATTGTTTTTTCTGCAATCCTAACTATCCTTTGATGTCTGTACCTATTCTGCTTGGTTGCTGACCAAATCAGACATAGACTAAAAACATATAGAGAAAAAGAGAGAGAACCTTTCTACTTTGTTCTTTTCTGCTTGAAAATATTAATTTTATAAATATTTCTCCTCTTTCTTACTCTCATCATCTTCATTTTAGAAGTGTGCCAGACCTCTTTGAATTATTATTTTGTTTATAATGTTGCATTGCCTATCTTATAGTCTGTTATTGTCTACCAAAGAATAGATTGTGGAGAATAAAGAAATCATTATCTTGTGGTGACACAAATAATTAAAGTCTCTATTGGAATAACCTAGAATGAACGATACCCAATTCTACCCATAGCTGTTCATATTACTTCCAGTATAAGTCAAGGAGGTTCTGCTTCTTGCTCTTATTAATAAGTGAGGAGATTTATGTTATCTGACTTGATAGTGCAAGTTGGTTTATAACATGATAAGTCACTGCAGGGAATAAAAATTCATAAGAAGGCTGACTTTTGTTCATAACTGTGAGTTACTGGGAATTATTTTTAGAGATAAAGGAGAAAAAAATGAAACTGGGCTAATCCTTAAGGGCAGCTACCATTTGAGTCCGTATTAAAAAGCTGTTGATAACTTCTTTTGTTTTAGTTCTTTCAGGGCATTAGAAAATATTGGCTCAGAAATACATTTTTAAAAATCCACATACACGATTTTTAAGAGCATAGAAAGTAGATGGGAAAATAAGAAGTGAATGTTTAGAAGCCCAGAAGTTTCAACCCAAAAGTAAATAAAACACTAAACAGAAAGAGAAAATAGGTAACAAAACTGACAAAGTAAGCACCAAAATAATTTATTTTTTAAAGGGAATCATTTTTAAATGGTTCTTATATTATAAATGGAAAAATTCATAAAATATTAAACCTGAAATGTGAGAGACTGAGACTGAAACCTATTTTGTATGTTGTTTCTTGGATAAATCTAGATATATTCTTATACGAGAAAACAGATTGATTTTCTAAACAAGTTTCAAATGTTTCCTGTTGAAAACTGCCATCCTGTGATGAAAGAAATTCCAACTTGACAGTAATAGTAATATCCTTTTTCTGTATCTTTATATTTTAGATTAGCCTATGGAGCTATGGATGGAAGATGTTATTTTTATATGTTTTTCTGCAAAATATGCTGTTTTTATGAAGTAATAAAATAGTAAGTGGAAATTTCTCATGTAAATCCTGTGCTTATTTATTTGACATTTGGTCAAGATCAGAAAAATTACATATAAAGTTTCAAACTTCATGACCAACATACATAGCACCAGCAACCACAACAAAAACAGATGTAACTCTGTCAGACACTTACAGAAATATTGTCTAATATTGTTAATCTTAGAATAAAAGATTACTACATTTTATATTTGTATTTGTGAGAAAGAAAGTTTGAAGTTATTCCTTTTATTTTATCCCTTTTTTTGCACTTCTAAATTTATTTTTTTCCTGACTTCCTCTTTTCTATTTCTCTAGTTTTCTTATGTTTTAGTTTTTGCTTAAACTTGATAAAGTTTCTGTCAAAAAAGGGTTTCTGCCAGATCTGTGGATCTACTATGGATCTACTGTGGATGTACAAGATAAAAAACAATGCCACATAGAGGCAATAGACAAAAATGAAGGTAAAATTGTACATCTTTGTAAACAAAGATGCAAATTTTAAATCATTGAGAAATTAATTAAGTGGCTTCCAATGATCGCAACAGGTAGGAATTTGAGGAAATTGCTGGAGATTTTCATGGATTGATATAGAAATAATTGATCCATAATTGTTTTGAGAATTTGCAGGAATATGGTATCATCAGGGTGTTAGATGAGATATAGTATCATATGAATTACAGACTCAGCATCAGTTTTTGAGCAGATAAAAAAACATTATTGAAAATGAATACTAACGGTATGGTATGGTATGGTATGGTATGGTATGGTATGCTATGCTATGCTATGCTATGCTATGCTATGCTATGCTATGCTATGCCTTATCATTGGCTTCTAACTAAAGGATATCTTTTATAACCTCCTTTTTTTAATGATAATTACTGTGTTTACCCCAAAATAAGACAGGGTCTTATTTTCTTTTGACCCCTGAAATAAGCACCTGACCTTATTTTCGGGGAGGTCTTATTATTTTTGAGGTGCAGGAGGCGACAAGAGTGGTCACCTCATGGCTGCTGCTATGTTGCAATATTTTCCGGGAAGGCTTATTTTCAGTGGAGGGCTTATTTTCAGGGAAACAGGGTAATAGCTGAAGCCTCCTTATTCTTCCACTACTTTTTTAGCTCATTCACATTCACACTGATAACTTCTTTTTACATAGTCAAATCATCTATATAAATCAGAATAAATTTCCATCTATCATCCTTGAGTCTTAAAGACAGACAAGGATCAGTCTGTTTTTGTGTGAATATATTCAGGTTCAGATCAAGCTTTTGTCTTGATGTGACTACATAATACCTTACTTTCCAGATTCTTCAACCTGTGATTTTTTTTCCTGTAAAAAATCCTCCTTGATTTTATTTCCCAAACAAGAAGGAAGTTTCACATCCAACTGATGAAGGCTGCTGTACACAGCCATCCTGCTATGATAATGAACAGTATCCTTATGAGTGTCATTCATGCAGTGTATACCTTGTCAAAATCCTCACTATATTCTGTGGAATTTCCCTTTGGTAGTTAGTTGCTCTTGTAATACTGGTTGAATCGTTAAAAATATAAAATGTTCTAATTCATTTTCTCTCTCTCTCAGCTTCTCTCTCAAACAGACATATACACACAAACATTATTTACTGTACAGGCTGAGAATTTGCCCAAGCTACATCTTGTTTTCTCTTACTGAAGCACAGCAACAGCAAAGAAATAGGTAGAAAATCTATGAAAATGCTCAGCCAGTGCATTTTTTTCAGATGCCTTCCTCCAGTGCCCATATTAATAAACTATTAATACTGAGACCAAATTTACCTGAAGATAGGAATGATAATACTTTAATAGCTGAAATCTTTGTAGAGCTCACTGTCAGTGACCATTGATTTTATATTTGCAGCTATTACTGAGAAAGATAGCAGTATGTTTAATCTGAAAAAGAATATTCATGAGGCAATTAATATTCATGAGACAGGTTAGTACTGATCCAATTTCTATATTCAAATAGGTGCAACAAAGCGTAGTTTTGTTGTTATTGTTATAGCTGGGTTGTAGATAGAATTTATGAGAAAAAGTTCTCATATTATTTTCATGAAAAATAAGCTCTGATATAGAAGTTTCATAACCAGCATGTTGCACTGCTGATTTTACAACAATGCATAGCTTTACGTAGCTGGAAGCAGAAATATGAAGGTTATTTTCCACTTTTTATATTATTATATGAATTCTACATCAATATGATTCATAATTGTATATGCATTATGGAAATGCATACACAGAATTATCTTCTCTCTCTCTCTCTCTCTCTCTCTCTCTCTCTCTCTCTCTCTCTCTCTCTCTCTCTCTCTCTCTCTCTCTCTCTCTCACACACACACACACACACACACACACACACATATACAAAATATATGAAAGAGAGACAGATAGACAGATAGACAGACAGACAGATATTTTCTAAACTTAAATCAGATCTCCACACTAATCTCATATAATTCAGATTTAATTTGATTGGCTTTTCCTTTCCCCATTTTTTCTTGGTTGTAATTTTTTTTAAAAATCTCAGTATAAATATGCATTTGTTTGGATAGAATTCTACTCATATATCTTTTTGTGTATGCACACTCTTCCTTAACTTTTTAAAAACAAATTTATTACTTTATCATAGAAAATAAAATACAAAACAGTAAAACAAACAAAATTAAACAAAAAAACATACATTCAATCCTAACAACAACAAAGAAAAAAACATGTACAAAACAGGAGAAAAAAGTGGTCAATTAAATGTAACATTTAACATGTAGGATGCATCCAAGCTGGGTGCTGAAAGAAAAGAAAAAGCAATAAATTTTCTTCCCCTTTTACCAATACACATCACACACACACACACACACACACATTTTGTTTCATTTTGTTTGCTTGTTTTACTGTATAAAGAAACAGTCAACAGGTTGAGCTAAACATTACACTAATCTTCAAATCCCTCTGTTAACCATCTGTTATTATATTTAACACATAGAAAGTCCACAAATGGTTTCCAGTCTCTTATATAGCTGCCTAGAAAGAAAACTTTTTAAAATTATGTATCATTGGTACTCCAGATAGACAAGGAAAATGTATAAAGAGATTTGCTGGAAATGTAGTCAAAATCCAAGTTCATTTTATCATATGTGGTAGTCTTATAAATATGTAAAAACATATTGCATATACATAACAATGACATTTAAGATACAAATATTAATGAAACCATAAGGTTTTCTTTTAGGTATGATAGACAAGCCAATTGACAAACAATTTGGGATGTTATCCTTCACGTGGCGACTGCTCCAAAGATTGTACTTGCCAAACACTGGAAAGCAAAATAGATGCTGACTATTGAAGAATGGAGTTTAAAATTGATTGAATTAGCAGAGATGGCAACATTTACTGCTTTGATTACAGATAATCGACTAGACAGTCTTATGGGAATGTTCTTATGATGTGTATGTTTTACATGTATAAAGAGTTGTCTTGAACAGCAATATGGTCAGCAAATAAATTTGATAAATAAAAAAATATTTTAAATTACTAGATAACCCTTGACAACACTTCATATTCTGAATATTTCATTTCAGAAATATTTCCTTATCTAAACAGAAAAATGAAATAACCACAGGTGGGCAGAAAATCCTTGGGAGCAAGATCAACATCTGACTTCCTACCAACTTCTTAATGACTTTGTGGTGGGAAATGTCAGGAAGCATTGAAAACCTTCTTCCCTTCCTCCCTTTCTCCCTTTCCTTCCCTCCCTTCTGTCCTGTTGAAGGGTGACTGGATGGGGGAGAAAACTCATAACAGGTTCTCTATTGATTTGTTCTCCCTACAAGCTTCCCACAAGCAAAGATTTGCTATTGGCAAGGTAGCATGGAACATTAGCAATCATATCAGTTCCTTTCAGCCTGTCCATCAATTTGTTTGAAGCTGTGGGGGAACATTGAAAATAATGATCACATGATCATGATTGACTTGCAGTAGGATGGTGAGGCAGTGCAGAAACAGCCTCTTCTTGCCAAATTTCATTCCCATGGGAATCATGAGTCACCACCTTCTGTAAGCTAATTCATTTGAGTTACTTTGATTCAATAATAGCTGCCCTATACCTTCCAATTATATCCAATTGGAAGATTGCAAATACTGTAGAAGAATTTTAGTAGTGTATAGATAAAGGGAAATGCAAACTTCAGAAAAACATGGATATCAGAGTATAACTGTATTCTACTTTGCACCTAGTTTTCAGAAGTGAAAATTGGTACATCTGTATTGAATGAAATTTTGCTCATTTCTATATAAAGCATTCAGGGAGGGGTAGGGAAGTGGGGGAAAGAATGTAAGACTAACCTTGCATCAACAATTTCTAGATTACTTTTGGAAATTTCAAACATATGGTGATTAGCATTCATGCAGATGTTTATACCTGCAGGTAAATTGGGCTTCGAAAATGTAACATGGCAGGTGATGATTGTCATTGTATAAAATCATAAGTAACCTGATTCTACATTTCCTGTTTTTCAGTACTGTTCTATTTTACACAGGGGGGAAAGTTATGATTATTGATCATAAGGCTACATTTTAAAATAGAGATGTACGGTGCTATTGCTCCAGGAGCATTGTTCTTGGAGTTGTTAAGAAACAAGTAAAACAGCCTGAAAATGACTAATTTTGTTGATGCATTGTAATGTCTGTGGGAATAACTTCTTCTTATTGGTTTTTCTGATGATAGCTGGTATTTACTATGTCACCTAAAAGGCTTGAAAGTTTAATAGGTGCCTTGACATAATAAACATAAGCTGATAGCCAATGGGGGGGTTATTCTTTTAAAAAAAACCAGTTCTGTTAAATTGAGCTAAAAAAATCATCTGAGGATCACAGCTACCATATCTAAGTAAGCCCGTTGAGTGCAAAAAGAAAGTATTTCACATTTAATAATAATTATTTTCTTGGCAGGGTTTCAAAACAACTCTTTTTGCAGTGGAAAAAAGAGAAATCATACTATACATCAAACACACAGTCATCCATTCCAAGCATCCAGTTTCATTGGGGCTGCAATGCTTTTTAACACTGCTATACTTTGCAATGAATTTAATTTTCATATAAAGTGTCAAACTGACAGCTGTGAACATTTAAGTGTGCTGTTCAGTGTGGAACCAATATACCAGCCGCAGGTATAGCAATTCAAAGCCAAACAAAAAGATTTCGTGCAAGTGATTACTTATTCAAAATTGGACAACTGTTAGTGCTGAAAGAATATTTATTTGCTTACCTAAAAAGTCAGTGCTTGAGAGAAAAGAAAGGAAATTTTAGAACACTGTAACTTGGTTAAAAAGTATGTACCCTTGTAGTTAAAGCTAATTTCTCAAATGGTAAAGCTATAGTTAAAACTGTAGTTAAACCAAGCTCCTCAAAGTAATGGCTCAAAGATGCTGAGCTTGTCAAAGATGTTGAGCAGGTTTGAGATTCATGTTAAAGATGTTGAGCTAGTCAGATGGAAAGCTAGTAGCCTGGGTTCAAGACCTGAGTGCCCTACAATGGGGTGAGCTCCCATTCCTGCCAATCTCCTGCCCATCTAGCAGTTCAAAAGCATGCAAATGTGGATATATAAATAGGCACCAATTGGTGGGACGGTAACAGTGTTCGAGAAACCTTTGTCATATAGCAAGGGTGTCAAACTTTCTGCATCATGCTGTCATCACGTGACATTTTGTGACATTTTCCCATTTGTAGAGCTGTGATGAGCATGGCCTGCATATGACGCATCTGGCCCATTGGCTGCCAGTTTGACATCCCTGTGGTATCGCCATGTTGGCCACATGCCCACAGAAGTGTCTTTGGACAATACTGGCTCCCTTGGCCATGAAATGGAGATGAATATCATAGTCAGACATGACAAGACAGGGAAATCTTTACCTTTACGTTACCTCAAACATATTAGAAGAATGGAGAAAAGCTAAGAGATCAATAGAGAGTGTTAACAATTTAACTTTCAGTTTTCTTTACAGTTTTTTAAACTGTGTTCTCTTTTAATAGAAACTATTCCAATGATAATAAACAAAATTAGAATGATTGAAACAAATCATCTGATGTAACTGAAACTGAAATGAGATATTTCAAATTGAATGCTTCCACTGACTTGGTTAACCTTCACAACATTGACATACAAAGCTTTTTCTATTCATAGGAAAAGAGATTCTGCACGTTAAGCACACAACTAATGTAATCAAGTCGAACTTTTATGTGACTTTCCTAACAGATGTTTTTTCACACGATTCTCTGGACAGCAAAGGTTTAATCAAGTTTAAACTGAAGGCAACATGCTGTGTTTCATAGGACTGCGACAAATATACAGTTTACATTGAGGTAAATCTGCTAATTGGTACTGATAAAAACATGTGGCTGCACATACGTAAGGTACATAACTCACATGTTATCCGAAATGATGCCATGTGGTGGACAGAATTTTAAAATTCTAATAGTAAATCTCTTACATAACTTAAATGAGCTCCCCCGTTGGCCGGGGGGAAAGGCGGGGGATGTAAAAGTAAAGAAGTATTTGAAACAGTTTCTAAGTTAATATTAATTCCCCCAAAATCACCATTCTTGAATGAATTACATTTTCCCATTCTCTTTGTTTCATAGACACATAATTCTTTCCCCTTCCTGTATTCAGAGTCTCAATATTACACGTGCTATGATCATATCCGTGTGTGTGTGGGCACAGATATTGAATTCCATCAGCTATCATAATATTTCACATAATACAGAGATGATATAGTCTAGGTTATCAGCCTTAGCTGTATATCAGCTACATGCTGTTAATGTTAAGGACAAGATTGGTCAATTTTAGCTTATTTTAGCCAATTAATTGTAATTAAAGGCCAATTGGACCAATACATGAATCTATTAATCCATGCAAGGTATGGTTCATAGGAAAATATTTCAAAAGTCCTAATGCAACTTTTTAAAAAGAAATTCTTCCTTTGGTCTAACTTTTTACAATATATAAATGTCATACTGATCTGATTTCAATGATCATCTCCCCCCCTCTCTTTTCTAACTTTATCTTTATCTTTCTGTCTTCTATCTTTTCAATTAAGAATCCAGGCAAATACAAACTGAGCTATCCTTTAAAATAACACAATAGACTTCTACTATTTTAGTCTCAACATTTAATATTATTTTAAAACAAAGGATTGCATTTAATGAGTTAAAACAATAAGCAAAATTCTTCCTCCAAAGAAATGTATCAAGTGTAAGAATATCCTATAAAAAGAGCTGATGTCTGAATGAGAATGTAAGCTAGGGTTAAACTAGGAAGTGTTGATGACGCCCTGGCTGTACACAGCACTATTGTTTCCAATATATCATTATTGAGGAAGACACCAATATTATTTCTATTAGAAGAATTCAGTTTGGTAATAAAAATTATCTAATTTAAATTGTGAACTTTGTTATTTTACAAGTTTTCAATATAAACAGAAATTGCGGTGCTTGAGGGAAATCTTGTCAAGCATGAAATGCTGAGTTTCGGGATTTGAAACAATATTAATAATATTTACAACATTTTATGTGCCTTTATACAGCACATTTCTGAATGAAAAATAAGCTCTTTTGAGTTCTTTCTACTTGCAGAGTTTGCAAATCTGTTGGGACGGAAGGATCATTTAATTCAGCAGTATTTATGCCCAACTTGCTATGTAAAATTGCAGCATAGAATCAATGCATTTAAATGGGATTCTTCTAAGGTTTGTACCAGTTCTGGCTGAAAATATTTTGCAGGTTATGGGGAAGGTAGAGATAGTATGGACAAGTAAATAATTCAGATGGATGCTTCAATTATAACACGTAAAGTACCACTTTCTGAAGCATTAGAGGGCCCACGTTCAAAATCCATTTCCATCACTTTTCATTTTGCTATTCTCTGCCTGTCTTTATTCTGCCACAGGGTTGTGGGAAACCAGCATCCCCTTTAAGGTATCCATCACATAGGACAAGGGTGCATCAGATGTCTGTAAAGTTGGGTTTAATAGCATAGCAATAGCATTTAGATTTATATACTGCTTTACAGTGCTTTACAGCCCGATGTCAGCTTCTGCTTTGCTGTTGCTTCAGCTGCCATGAAACGGGGAGGGAGGGCATGGTATTTTTGGGTGGGGTTACTCGTTGTGCTGGAGGAATGTTCTGGAGTTCTCTGGATGGTCAGACTACGCATGCGTGGGTGTTTCCCGCCTGGACTAACGGCACCGACATTCCATCTTCGTGATGCCTTTTGAAGTTATCTCACACCTGACACTTGAAGGACTTATGGTTGGACTAGGCCTATGATGCCAGGGGGTGTGGAATGGGCTATTCTATATATCAACTGCTTTCGCTATGCAACCGCTCTTTAACCATTTTTAATTAGTAAAAAGTACATTTGATTTTCCACGTATGGAGTCTCATGGTCTTTCTTTCCTAATTATTAAATGGAGAGGTGCTGACAAGTAGCGAAGTCCCAAAATCACCTTTCCAGGAGATCAACATCTACCGTGGAGGGTGCAAATGTCTTCGCCAGCCAGCGGAGAAAAGAAGGGAGAACTCCCCGCCGAACTCTTGCTTCATGAAGATTTGTCTCAGCTGCAGATATCAAGCCCGGCTGATCCACCTCCCCCCCGGTGGTCCACCTCGGTAGGACAAAGAGAGGAGGGGGCAAGCTGGGATGCGGGGGTTACCCGAAGAAGACCCCAAGAAAGACCGCTGGAGGCAGGAGCCGAAAGAAGACCCCAGGGGGGAGATCAACCTGATTACTTGGAACAAAGGTACTTTGGGCAAATATGTGGGGAAGATGAAGAGGTCAGGAGGGGCTGGGAGCGAGAAAACCCACGCACTGATTCACCCCCCCTCGAGCTGATTCACCCCCTCCTGCTGGGGCTTTTGCCAGACTAGGGGGGCCACCTCCCAGAAGACGCAGAATGGCTAAAATTCCCCCCTTGCCTGTGAGATATGATGGAAACCCTGCGAAACTGGGGTCTTTTATCATGCAAGTCTTTAATTACATGGAGATCTACGGCCCAGATTTTGAATCAGATACCATGAGAATAAGGATGATTTTACTATCATTAGACGGTGAAGCGTCTGACTGGAGTACTGGTTTACATCAATCGACTTCCTCCCTCCTGAGGAATTTCAATAGGTTTATGGAGGCTTTCAAAAGACGCTTTGATGACCCCCTTACTGAGAAACGAAGCAAGTTAAAATTTATAACCCTCGAGCAAGACGACAGACCGGTGTCCCAGTATATTCAAGAGTTTCAACGCCTTTCCCAGTACATGAGGGGGTGGAGTGAAGAAGCCCTTTTGGACAAATTTGCTTTGGGCTTGGATGAAGATATCTATCAGCAATGTGTCAATCGAAATCTCCCCAAGCGCTTAACCGTTTGGTTTGAACATGCTGCTGACATCGAGCTGGATTTAACCAGGCTCCGTTGTGCAAGAGAGGAGAGACAGAAAAGGAAGGAGAAAGCTGCAACCCCCCCCCTAGCCGGAAAGCCCCGTTCGGAGGGGAGGGTGAGAGGAGAGGTGACCCCTTGGGGAAATCCAGGCCAGTAACGTGTTTTCGTTGCGGAAAATTACGCCATCGCGCACCCGACTGCCGTGCTAAATTACCCTCAACCTCCCAACCCCCATCCAAGCGGGAGGAGAGATCTGGCAAGTCCTCAGACAAGAGAAAGAGGGAAGCTGCCTTCGCTATGGATTCCAGACCCCCTCGCTTCAGCCAGGCCTTGGAGGGAGAAGCGGACGCCCCCGCCAGCTCTTCTGATGACTCAGATGACGACACATCGCCTCGCTGGGTGAGTTCAAACAAAGGCCCCATGCTAATCCCCATAAAATTAAAAGTTCCACCTGATGGGGAGCCGGAGTCCCTTCACGCCTTACTTGACTTAGGGTGCTCCCGGTCAATGATCAATCCTGCTATGTTGGAAAAGTTGGGCCTCAAATTACGTACTTTAAAACCCCCCATTGTCTTTTGCCAAATAGATGGGTCCATCGCGGGGGGGGGCGCTCATTTCTTTACTGAGCCCTTGGAAATGAAAATGGGTTCCCACACAGAACTGATCTCGTTCATTGTGGCTCCAAGGATGGACAGACGACTCATTTTGGGCCTCCCTTGGCTTCGGAAATGGAACCCTCGCATAAATTGGAGGGAAGGCTGGTTACGCATTCGCACGAAAGAGCCCCCGGAAGGGGAGGGCGTTCCTGAGAAACCTGTTAAATGCAATCCTGAAGTGGCCGCCAGAGGGCAGGAGAGGATTGAAGGAGAGGAAAAGATTCCTAAAGTGTATTGGGACCTAAGGGGAGTTTTCAGTGAAAAGTCTTCCGACAAACTTCCACCCCACAGACCTACTGATTGCTCCATTGACATTCTACCCGGGGTTAAACTACCAAAACCCCAAATATATTCCATGTCACCCAGAGAGATGGAAGAAATGCGGGATTTCATAGATAAAAATTTGGAACGGGGATTCATTGAACCTGCTCGTCCCAAGGTTGCTGCCCCTGTACTTTTCCGTGAAAAGAAAGATGGCTCTCTCAGATTATGTGTTAATTTTAAAAATTTGAACGGGATATCGGCCCAAAATGTATACCCACTTCCATTAATGAAGGACATGTTGGCCCAGTTGGGGAAGGGCCGCATTTTCATTAAATTGGACCTCAGGGAAGCTTATTATAGGGTCCGCATAAAGGAGGGAGATGAATGGAAGACTGCTTTCAACTGCCCTCTTGGGTGCTTCCAGTTCCGGGTCATGCCTTTTGGCCTGCAGGGGGCCCCTGCAGTTTTCATGCAATTAATCAATGAGATCTTGCATGACCACCTCTACAAAGGAGTTATCGTATATTTGGATGATGTCCTTATCTATACTCACTCCTATGACGAACATGTCGCACTTGTGTGCACTGTTTTGAAAAAACTCAGAGCTGCTGATCTTTATGCCAAATTATCCAAGGGTGAGTTTCACCAAACCAAGATTGACTACCTTGGATATCGCATCTCTCCAGCCGGCATTGAAATGGACCCTGAAAAGGTGAGGGTGGTCACTGAGTGGGACGCGCCTAGAACTCGTAGACAATTGCAAAAATTTTTGGGTTTTGCTAATTTCTACCGTCAATTCATTCCTTCTTTTGCCAAAATTGCGCTTCCTATAACTAATTTGCTGAAATCCAGAGGTGGTCCTAAACCTAAGCCTAGCAAGAATCTTGACTGGACCATGGACTGCCAAGCGGCTTTTGAGAAACTGAAACGCCTTTTTGCTGCGGAGCCGGTGCTGAAGCACCCCGATATGGACAAGCCTTTCGTCGTCCAAGCTGATGCCAGCGACGTCGCTGTTGGGGCCGTCTTGTTGCAATCCAACGACCAAGGTAATCTGCAACCTTGCGCGTACACCTCCCGCAAGCTCACAGACACTGAGAGACGTTGGGCAGTTTGGGAGAAGGAGGCATTTGCGGTGCGGTGGGCCCTGACCACGTGGCGCCATTTTCTGGAAGGCGCTAAGCACCCTTTCGAGGTGTGGACTGACCACAAGAATCTGGAGGCTTTGAGAACACCGCGCCGACTCTCCCCCAAACAAATGCGGTGGGCCCAACATTTCAACCAGTTCAATTTCACACTCAAGTACATCCCCGGTGGGAAGAATTTCATGGCAGACGCCTTGTCCAGACTCCCTCAATACAACTGCTCTAAACTGAGCATCGTGCAACCGGTGGTTCCCACTTCCAGCCTGGCGGCTCCGGTGGTTACTCGCCAGCAGGCATGAGCAAAAGTCGACGTGCCTCAAGATTTTCTTTCTGACCTCAAACTCGCCCTTCCCCAGGATGACTGGTTCCAGAAGCATCAGGATGAGTGCACAATGAGGGACGAATTGCCATGGATCGGCGCCAAATTGTATGTCCCCACCTCCCTTCGTCCCATTGTCCTCCAACGTGCTCATGACTCCAAATTGGTGGGTCATTTTGGTTTTGTAAAAACTTTGCATTTAGTGAAAAGACAATTTTGGTGGCCATCTTTGAAAAAGGACATTGAACTTTATGTTGCCAGTTGTCTCGTTTGTGCAGCCGCGAAACGCCCCCCAGGGAAACCACAGGGATTGCTCCAGTCTGTTGCCCGACCTGTTGCCCCTTGGAAGGAGATCTCTATGGACTTTATTGTTGAGCTCCCCGAGAGCCAGGGGCACACCGTCATTTGGGTCGTTACAGATTTGTTTTCGAAACAAGTTCATTTCGTGCCCTGCCACAAGATTCCTTCCGCTAAGGCGCTGGCTAAACTCTTCATTTCCCACATTTACCGTTTGCATGGGGTGCCTGATCGCATCATCTCCGATAGAGGTGTCCAGTTCACCTCAGTGTTCTGGAAGGAATTTCTCAAACGTATTGGCTCCGCCCAGGGCCTTAGCTCCGCCTACCATCCTCAGACTAATGGCGCTTGTGAGAGGACTAATTCTGTTCTTGAACAATATTTACGTTGTTTCATCAATTATCAACAAGATGATTGGGTGGACTTATTGCCGCATGCTGAGGTGGCCTACAACAATTCTGTCCATTCCAGCACTGGTTTCACGCCTTTCCGGGTGGTGTATGGTCAAGACTTTGTTCCTATTCCTGAATTGCCTCGTGACCAGCTGCAAGTTCCGTCCGTCGCTGACTGGAGCGAACGTCTCAGCCGTATTTGGCCTTTGACCCTGGCGACTCTGGATGCTGCACATCGTGCCCATAAAAAACAGGCGGATAAAAGGCGTACACAGCCATATGAATACCGGGAGGGTGACTTAGTTTATTTGTCCACGAAGTTCCTTCACACCACGCAGAAGTCCAAAAAGTTGGGGCCGAAATATGTGGGTCCGTTCCCCGTCGTGAAGGTCATCAATCCTGTCTCTGTTCGCTTGCAGTTGCCCAAGCACCTTAATCGGGTTCACCCGGTATTCCACATTAACCTGATTAAGCCTGTTCGTGTTTCACATTTACGTCCGCCTGATGACCCTCCGCCTGCTCCTTTGCTAATCGATGGTGAACGGCACTTTGAAGTTCGTCAAATACTTGATTTCCGCAAGCGGCGTAATCGCATCCAATACTTGGTGGCTTGGAAGCATTTTCCTCCCTCTCATGCGGAATGGGTTGACAAGTCCCATGTTCGTGCCCCACGGCTGCTTCGGAAGTTTTATGATGCGTATCCTGACAAGCCTTAATTTTTCTCTTTTCCCCTCCCTGTTTCTTTTTGTGTTTTGTTGTTCGTCCGTTTGTTTGTGTTTTTTTTTTAGGCCTGAATGCCTTTTTCCGGGGGACGGACGGATGTCAGCTTCTGCTTTGCTGTTGCTTCAGCTGCCATGAAACGGGGAGGGAGGGCATGGTATTTTTGGGTGGGGTTACTCGTTGTGCTGGAGGAATGTTCTGGAGTTCTCTGGATGGTCAGACTACGCATGCGTGGGTGTTTCCCGCCTGGACTAACGGCACCGACATTCCATCTTCGTGATGCCTTTTGAAGTTATCTCACACCTGACACTTGAAGGACTTATGATTGGACTAGGCCTATGATGCCAGGGGGTATGGAATGGGCTATTCTATGCTTTCGCGCCTAATTAATCAGACTTCGCTATGCAACCGCTCTTTAACCATTTTTAATTAGTAAAAGTACATTTGATTTTCCACGTATGGAGTCTCATGGTCTTTCTTTCCTAATTATTAAATGGAGAGGTGCTGACACCCTCTCTAAGTGATTTACAGAGTCAGCATATTGCCCCGCCCAACAATTTGGGTCTCCATGTTACCCTCCTCAAAAGGATGGAAGGCTGAGTGAAACTTCTGTGTTACTGCCAGCTTCTCCACTGAACTCCCTCCCTACAATACTATTTTTGCGTTGTATGAAAATTTTTGTTGCTTCATATAAAATTTTTAATCAAGCCCCCCCCCCCCCCCCCGGTCAAAGATGTCCCTCTTTACCAATCTGAAAATCTGGTCACCTTAGAGTAGGGAAGACATGCATTAGCCATTTGTAACCTTCCCTGCCAGAGTTCCTATTGCCATTTGTTGGAAATTACAATCATATGACCACAGCTGAAATGTCCATAAACTTCCCCAAATTTAATTGCCGCAAGAATAATGGGGCCAGGATTATATAAATTAGCCTCTTTGAGGTACCTAAATTCAATCATTGTTGCCCTATAATTCACTGTTTCAGCCAGATGAATGTGTCAAACAGACAAATGCAAGATTTTAGTAGTAAATACACTTTATTCCTTTAGGAGATGGTGTGTGCAGAAATGATGTATCTTGCTAATTATTTTCTAATTTCTGTCAAATATCTAAGAGTACTACATTTACTTTACAAAAAAAAGAGGAGTTTTCTTTTCAAAACCAGATTCTAGCTTCCTTATAGATAGAAGAAAAAACGTTCCTTTTTCAAATTCCCCCACCACCAGGAAGGCATCCATGTTGCTATTATAAATATTTGTTTCGGCTTGTAGTGCAAAATGTGACCTTTGATTTTTATTCAACCCAAGTTGATTTGAAATGTTGGATTGTTTCAGTCTGAAATGTAAAATCAGGCTTCTTTGATCTTAAAAAAAAAACGGGGAAATGGGGTTTGCACATGGACACAAGGCCTTCTGAATTCTTGTTGTTTGTTTCTTGCAAAGGTAGCTCCAGATCAAATGGTAGATGGTATATTGAAATTATTGTTTTTGTTAAAGTCAGAAGTGCATGTTCCAAGGTAACTGATATGTGAGAACACAAAGATTCACCCAAAGGGTGTCAAATAGTTAGAATGAAATTTGGGAAAGATTATTTCCTGTTTTAAACTCAGTGTCAGAATGACCAGTTTTAGTTATATATATGGGCTAAAAAGACAGTACATGTTACAATTTGTATCCTATTGATCATATCATCTGGGCTTCACACCTGGTAATACCCCAAGGGAACCAAAATGTTTTGTAACAAAATTGTTCTTCGTTCTGTATGATTTGGCATTCTTGCTATATAATAGGTATACATTATTTAACAAAAAAAATCTGAAGTATAAGCATAAGCAATCTGCAAAGGAAAGGATCCTATCTCTAACCTTTGTTTGCTGTACCTTTGGCCCCTTGAAGATAGCAAGAGACATTACATTGGATGCTCTTCATAGGGAATAAGAAATTTGAAGAAAAATAGTTACTTTTAAAAATACATGTTAATGTTAAATCGTGGAAATAATTATCATGTAGAATTCTGTATTTCTTCTCATACTCAATTGCCAATCTTTTCCAATGATTTATTTTTACCAAATCACATTGCTGAATTGGTTTTCTTGCTGATAGCTAAAACTTAGGGGATTTATAGGTTTAAACTACTCAGTACTGAATATTAATACATTGGTTACAGCAAGAAAAACCATGAGGGAACAAATATTGTGTTTCCCTGAAAATCAGAGAGGATCTTATTTTCTTTTGACCCACGAAATAATCTCTTGGCCTTATTTTTGAGAAGGTATTATTTTTGCAGGAGGCAGCAAGCGTGGTCACTTCATGCCTGCTGCAGTGTTGCAATATTTTCGGAAAGGGCTTATTTTCACGGGAGGGTTTATTTTAGCACATGCGCTCAAAAGCCCAGTTGGCCTTATTATCTTGGGAGGTCTTATTTTCAGGGAAACAGGGTAGATTTCTAAAAAAACCCTACATTTTTACCTCCTTCCATGACTTCTTCTGGATCCTTATCCCTCTGAAGTCCTGAGTCATTATTTTGCCTGATAAAAGAAAACAATAGAAACGGGGACTTAGTGAATTAAATGCAATATGTACTTGCTTCCTAAAATACAAATTAAATCATCGTAGTGTTCTGATGTATTTTGATTTAGAGGCATTGAAATGGCTCCTGTTACTTTTTTGTAACGTATATTTCTTTATTTTTTTATATATTTTTATACTAGAGTTTCTGATTTGGATATCTAATCAGTAAAGAACATATTTTTAAACCACTATCTTCACACATTGACATTATGAGCGTTTTGTAAATTTTCCTCTTATATTTAGAAAGCTAAAATTAGGTAACAACAATCTAAGGTTTTTCAGGAATATGATAACAGAAATTTCAATGCAGATCTTCAAATAACTTTGAGACAACCTGTGTAAATTTATATACTTACATATATTTATACACAAACATATCCCCTCCACACACACACATGATAACTATTTTCCACTCTAAAGTTCCCTAAGGTTTTTAGGAATATGAGGATGCTTAGGATACTAAGTTATAGGAAGGTAATTCTTTGGATATACAATGCTGCTTAATGATCTGTGTTGCAACCTCAATAGGGTAATTAATCCTTCTTGGTTTTCACAGACCTTAGCAGCCTTATCAGGGACGTGCACTCACTAGAGGCAGGGGAGGCGGGGCCTCACCAGTCTCCTCAAGAAAGGAAGGAATTTTAAAGATTTTATTTTAAATAATTAAGGCCAAACTAGTTGCTACCAGACTTCAACTCACAGTGATTTGGAGTATACATAGTGTTTAAATATAGGAGGAGGCCAGAGAGGGCCTCCGTTGCATAAGGATTTTTTTGCCTTTTAAGGGTTAACCAAGGGTTAAAAAGCAAAAAAAATATATGCAAATGAGGCCCATAGTTCTCAGGCCTCTTCCTGCAGAGGGCACGTGGTGGCTCTAGGAGCCACTATCCTAGCCTGCCTGGCCCTGGAGCCTAGCTAGACCGAATCTGGAATTTTGGCGTAGCTGGAAGGTTGGTCAGAGGAAGGGGGCAGGGGGGGCAGCTGGAAGGTTGGTCAGAGGGAGGGGGGCAGGGGGGAGGAATTCAATTTATTTATAATTTAAGTAATTGTAATTTGTTTTCATTGTATGTGTGTGTGTGTTTCTTTCTTAACTTCACTCAAACGAACTGTCTCTCAATTTGAGAGAGAGTTTGCTTGAGAAGAGAGGGAAGGAGCAGACGCAGGGAGGGGAGCCTTGTTTGTTTGAGAAGAGAGGGACAGCCCTCTCCCCCCATTCTGCTCCCCTCTTCCTTTCCTCCTCCTCCTCTCCCCTTTCTTCATCGGCTGCCACCTCGCCCCCGCCTCCTCGGTCCCCTCTGCTGTGTCTGCCAGACGCCTGGCGGACACAGAGGTGGGGATGGAGGAGGTGGGGGGGCGAATAGGAACCGCGGAGGCGAAAGGCAAAGAGGGGTGTGGGGGGTGTTTGCAGCCCTGGTTCCATCTCCCAGCAGCCCCAGGAGGAAACCGCGAAGAGGGGTGGGGGTGTTCCAAGAGGCCCCCTCCCCTTTTGGCACTCCGCAAGCCAGGCCCGCAGCAGCAAGAGGCTCCACTCCACTTCTATCCCCCCCTGCTCCAGAGAAGCTGGCTGCGAGCGAGTCTCCACGAGCCTCGGTTCCCTCTCCCAGCAGCTGAGTTCTTGAAACCCTCCCTGGACTTTCTGGCAGTGGAGGACAGCATTCCGCTCCCTCTTCCAAGCCCCAAGTGGCCAGCCTTTTGCCTCCATGGCTCTCGCTCCAGCCTTGTCTGGGCTCCTCCTCGGCAGGCCTGCCGGAGCTCTGGGAGAAAGCGGCGGGAGCGGAATGCTGTCCTCTATTGCCGGAAAGTCCAGGGAGGGAAGCGGGGCTGGCCCGTTTCCTCCTGGGGCTGCTGAGAGAGGGAACCGGGGCTCGTGGAGACTCGCTCGCAGCCGGCTTCTCTGGAGCGGGGAGGGGGGGGCGATAGAAACGGAGCGGATCCTCTTGCTGCTGCGGGCCTGGCTTGCGGAGGGGAGGGGGCCTCTTGGAACACCCCACCCCCACCCCTCTTCGCCTTTCGCCTCTGTGGCTCTTGCTCCAGCCTGCTCCGGGGGGGGGGGGGGCAAAAGCAGCTTTCTTTCTTTTTGCCTCACCAGCCAGAAGCTTCACTGCACGTCACTGAGCCTTATATACTATCATTCAACAACCAAGGTTTGAGATTGGCCAGGACAAGGTAAGAGTTTGGTCCCTTTTTTTAATCATTACATGAAGCAGTCAAGTAGGGACATTTGTCAGTAAGGTATATGTTACATTTATATTATGTTATAAAGATGGATTCCCATGCTAGTAAGGCTTTAGAAGAGGATTTTGTAAATGGATACTTTCAATTGCAGCCATTAGTAGTTAAAAGAACTTCCTTCGTTCTATTTCACAATAAAGACATTAGAGAGATATTAGCAAGTCACTGCCATAATGCCTTAGGATATTAATTGGAATAAAAGATGAGGCTGAGTTCTTGGAACTCTATTTCTTTCTCTTACATGAATCTTGTTAAGGACACTGTGAACTTGACATGTCCTCTTATCAGTGACGTGCGGTGAAGCTTCTGGCTGGTGAGGCAAAAAGAAAGAAAGCGACTTTTGCCCCCCCCCCCCCCCCGCAGCAGGCTGGAGTGAGACCCACGTAGGCAAAAGGCGAAGAGGGGTGGGGGTGGGGTGTCCTTTTGGCACTCCGCAAGCCAGGCCCGCAGCAGCAAGAGGATCCGCTCCGCTTCTATCGCCCCCCCCCCGCTCCAGAGAAGCCGGCTGCGAGCGAGTCTCCACGAGCCCCGGTTGGCCCGTTTCCTCCTGGGGCTGCTGGGAGACGGAACCGGGGCTGCAAAGACTTGCCCGGCCGGCTTCTCTGGAGTGGGGGGGGCGATAGAAGCAGAGCGGATCCGCTTGCTGCTGCGGGCCTGGCTTGTGGAGTGCCAAAAGGGGAGGGGGCCTCTTGGAACACCCCACCCCACCCCTATTCGCGGTTTCCTCCTGGGGCTGCTGGGAGATGGAACCAGGGCTGCAAACACCCCCCACACCCCTCTTCGCCTTTCGCCTCCGCGGTTCCTCCTCGCCCCTCACCTCCTCCATCCCCACCTCTGTGTCTGCCAGGCATTTCGTGTTTATGCCTGCCATAAACGCGAGACACCTGGCGGACACAGCGGGGGGGACGGAGGAGGCGGGGGGGCAAGGTGGCAGCCGATGAAGAAAGGGGAGAGGAGGAGGAGGAAAGGAAGAGAGGAGCAGGATGGGGGGAGAGGGCTGTCCCTCTCTTCTCAAACAAACAAGGCTCCCCTCCCTGCGTCTGCTCCTTCCCTCTCTTCTCAAGCAAACTCTCTCTCAAATTGAGAGACAGTTTGTTTGAGTGAAGTTAAGAAAGAAACACACACACACACACACACACACACACACACACATACAATGAAAACAAATTACAATTACTTAAATTATAAATAAATTGAATTCCTCCCCCCTGCCCCCTCCCTCTGACCAACCTTCCAGCTGCCCCCCCTGCCCCCTCCCTCTGACCAACCTTCCAGCTACACCAAAATTCCAGATTCGGTCTAGCTAGGCTCCAGGGCCAGGCAGGCTAGGATAGTGGCTCCTAGAGCCACCACGTGCCCTCTGCAGGAAGAGGCCTGAGAACTATGGGCCTCATTTGCATATAATTTTTTTGCTTTTTAACCCTTGGTTAACCCTTAAAAGGCAAAAAAATCCTTATGCAAAGGAGGCCCCGAGTTCTCTGGCCTCCTCCTATACTTAAACACTATGTACACTCTAAATTACTATGAGTTGAAGTCTGGTAGCAACTAGCTTGGCATTAATTATTTAAAATAACATCTTTAAAATTCCTTCCTTTCCTGAGGAGACTGGTGAGGCCCTACCTCCCCTGCCTCTAGTGAATGCACGTCCCTGCCTCTTATATTTATCTAACTGGACAATTCAAATATATTGTACATGAAAAGCATGGTCTGATGTTTCTTCTTGCTTACAACTCTGGAGAGTCCTTGGAGAATATATACTGTATAAATGAATCCTGGAGTAAAAAGTATAAAATCTTCTGAATCTTAACTCTGGCTCATGAAATGCTTCAGAATATTTAATTATTTCAATTTCAAACAAATGTTTTAGAAAAAGAAAAAACCCACATATCCAACTCATAGATAGGATATACCTTGACTAAACAAATACACATGGTTCTCTTTACATAGTGTTGTTCATCTTATAAAGTGTGCTTCATTCTCAACCTAGTATCTTCATATGGGTGGAGCTTCAGATTTCCTGTTTAAGGTTGACATGCAACACATTTCAGTCTGCATCAGGTTGGTGAAAAGTGTTCCAAATTCACTTATTTTCCCCACATATGGCATTCTGTGTGGGTGTGTAAGAGAGAGACAGAGACAGAAACAAGTATTTAGCAGATGGACAGAGTTCTGTGAATAGAACCACCATAAATTTTAAACAATGGCTAAGATGCTGAGCTTGTCAATCAGAAAGGCTGGAAGTTCGGTATTTTGAATCCCTAGCGCCATGTAACCGAGTGAGGTCCCATTACTTACCCCCACTTCTGCCAACCTAGCAGTTCTAAAGCATGTAAAAATACAAGTAGAAAAAATAGGAACCATCTTTGATGGGAAGGTAACATTTTCAATATAGGCCAAGAAAAGTCTTGAAATTGTATTATTAAGGGCATATTACAAATTCAATTATTTCTGGGCTATAGCATAACACCATTAAAAGGTATGTGGGCAGACTAATCAATCATGTACAATTATCACAGTATGGAAGCACTCCCTATATGGAGTGAGAGCAGAACATCTATTATATATATCACTGTATGATTTGATGAACAGTCCACATCTTGTTGTAAAGGTTCCACCCCCTTAAATTTTACTTTAAAATCTGTATCAGCACTTGGACTTTATCATACATACATTGCATTTGCTGATATAAAGCTAAGTTTAAAGCAAGATTCTTTCTTTACCCTTGAATAAAATGCCATTGCCATACAAATCCAGACTGAAAGAAAAAAATGAAAATGAATTCCAAGTGTTACGTTATGAAACCTACATATATTTATTCCAATTCTGAACATATGTTGAGGGAACATGCAAATCATGAAACTGGAGATATACAAGAGGTACTAGCAGTAAACCAGAGCCACAGTCTTTTAATGAATTGTTAGGGATTTGCAGTGGTAAAATCTATACAGACCTAACCAAGTTAGTTGATAATATCAAGGATGAGGACAACCCAAAAATTTATTTAATCAGATTCCAACCCTGGGATTCTGCTAAATATACCAGGACTCTAATCCAAAATCAATTCATTTGAACTGACATGAAAAAATAAGGGTATTCATCTCCTTTCTCCTCTTACCGTACATAGAAATCTCATGTTCCATGTACAGTTACTTCCCAGATTAAACCAAAGTCTAAAATTCTTATTGGGGAAAGTTGATATGAAAGAAGAAGACTGCATTTCAAGTGAATGGATGCCAAATCCAGTGGTGTGCTGGAATTGGATCATCCCAGCTAATGTGAATTAATTGCTATATTTTCTGGAACTACTAGCTCAATCAGTTGATTAGCTGTTACTCAGATAGTTATGGAGCATAGCCACAGCAATGAAGCCAGTCAAGCCAGTTGTCAACCTGAAGTGAACCTGGCTAAAGCCATCTTGGAAACTTTGGTGTTGTTACACAATGGTGGGAGGAAGGAAACAGTTAGATAGGGTTTTGCAGCCAAAACAATAAAGTGGGAACCAAGAATGTTCTTCCAGGTGGCTGGCCAGAGGAGGAGTAATTAACCAGGCAATTGGCCAGCTACTGAATTGGACGGCATGACTAGTGACTTGAAGGGAAAGGGGAAACTTTTACTTTAAATCAGGTGAAGGCCACATGAAATTTCAGAGTCAGCTTTCACCAGTTGTGCCAATATTAAGTATCCAGTAAACTGTTCTTTAAGGAACTTGCCTGCCTCAGAGTTCTGTTTACTATGGGTGCATGGAATACTGACACCAGTTCTTAAATATTTACCAGCACACCACTTGCTGAAAACTGAAAAAGATTAAGTTTCTCTCTTTCCCCTAGTCTTTATGATCTTGGGCTAAAATAGGCTTGGTAAATGATACCCCAAATGCAGGTTTTCTTTTAAAACCTTCCTCTTAAGATAGACAAAATGTGCCATTGCCTTTTATGATTCTATGCAAGCCTGTATTTTTTCAGACAGCCTGTGATAAATGTTCGGGAAGTATAAACCTTTCTATTGTAAAGTATCCAGGCGGATTGTGTAGAGGGAGACAAAAAAGGAAAACAAGTATTGTGCAGGTTCAGTATGCCAAAAGCAATGTTATGCCACATTGCTGAATTGTCACATGTGTGTAAGTGTTCAAACAGAACATTAGAAAACCCAAAGTAGTCAGCATTTTCTAGCACAAACTCTGCTCAGAAAACCTCTTAGTCAGCTCACTGAAAATGACACAGTTCAGTGAGGCTTGACAGTAATCACACACTATGAAGCTCAGAATCAAAGTATTTCCTACTCTCTCTTTTTCTCTTCTGTACTCCTTCCCTCTAGTTTCTGGTAGACAGCTTTTGGAAATGAAATCTGCAGAGAAGAAGCCTTTGTCCATGACTGAAGCTGACATCAAACATAGGTCAGGATCAGAAATTGACTTCTGTGCAATCCCATATGGTGAAGGAAGAGAAGAGGTAAGTGATCATCCCAAAGGATCCTGCCTCAACACTCCTACAGAATCAGTCCTAGTCCAATTAAAGCCCTCTAATGTCAAAAGGAAATGGACAATTAACAGGCTGCCTTTTCTGTCGAATGCAAGGCATCTAGTAAATGGGAGAAGTACCGTAAATCATATCTTCCATTGTCCTCAATCAATTTGTGGTGCTATTTCTTCCACCTTTTTTTCTTACTATTAGTGCAAGCATGTAAAAATTAATTCAGGAATTAATGAACAGTTATGTTTCTGCCATTTTGATAGAATATTGGTTTTCCTTAAAATATAGCATTTTCAGGTATAATTTTCTTCCCAAATAATTTATGACTGGGAACATACTTTCTATGTTATGACTGGAAAAGTCTATAGATTTTTTTTAACTGAATAATTGACTCAGAGCTGTTACACAATTGAACAGACTGAGAAGTTATTTCAATGTATTTATATTTATTACATTTGCATCCTGGTATTTCCTGAGGAGCTCCAAGTGGAAGTATAACAATTCTCCTCCTTTTTTTTCTTCCATAGCAATAAACTGTTGATATAGATTGAGTTGAGAAAAAGATCCCTGTCCTAAGTCACCCACAAGTTTCCACAACTGGATTCCTCTAAATGCAGTTCAGTATTTGAACTACTAGTATGCTATACTAGTTCTTTGATAATGGAGATGATGATTGGTGATGGTGGTGATGAGAATTGCTTCCAAATGTTTCTGCTTGGCATATCAAATTAATGATAGTAAGTTTTGTAACTTGCTTCTGTTGGGTGAACTTCAGACTGGTTCTCCCTCTGATTATAAAATATATTGAACCAACTACAATTGGAATATGAATATAATTTTGTTCATCAGGAGAATGTTTAATATCTAATCATAGTTCTTGGTCATCAAGTAAACGCAGGCAGGAAAATTTAGAAAAGTAATTCTTCATCAGCAGCTTTCAGGAAAAAAGAGAGAGTGATAGATCCATGTGCTTCTGGTTCATATCAAATTCATCACTATGCTGTCCATTTTTTAAAATTAATAAGATTATATTATTAAAGCATCTCTGGAAAAGAGGAAAAATGAACAAGGCTTTGTTCATCAACAAATGAATGAATGGATTGTATGGATGAAACTATAAAAGTGATTCATATTATCCAACCAAATCTATGGGTTTCCTACTTTCCTATTCTTTGAGGCAGAAAGAGAAAAATAATAATAAAAGCAAGGTGATTGAAAGCATTTTCACTCAAAAGAAAGGATTTTCCCACAACAAAGTCTGTTGTGACTGAAATATATTCTGTTTCAACCTACAGACAGACTTAATTCTCCTTATCAGCCAGTTTTGGCACTTGATGGATGTACCATTTTTATACATGTTAGTAAACACATTTTTTATAACTAGTTAAGGTGGAGCTGAAATCATACCACCTCTGCTAAGGTTAAGGTTAGAGCTGTCTTATCTGAACTACAGAAATCCAGCCAACCAGTAGACAGCTAAAAGAAAGTTCAATATCTCTGTAATCTGTCATCCAATAGTAGCATGGAATTTTGCAGTTATATTTGCTGTAGCCTAGCCTTTGTAGAAAAGACAAAGATACAAACAGACTTAAGAGAAAAACCCCTAAAGTTTCATTTGGAAAAATGTAGTAAAAATATTCTAATATGACAAAACAGAGCATGACAGCTTCTTAGTATCGAATGGTTCAATGTTTATCAACCTCAATAGCTTTAAAATATGTAACCCGGAATTCTTGGAGTTGAACTCCACATATCTTAAAGTTGCTAAAAATACTGAACAGAATGATTAAATGGAAAATAATTGACAACCAAATATGAAGGATATGAAGTAGGAAAAAGCAGGAATATAAACATGAATAATTCCATTAATATGGTTTTTTTTAAGTACTGTTAGAACCACTAATCAACAAGAATGCTGATATACCACCTGCTTATCCAGTACTTAGGAGATAAAGGTAAAGGAAACAACAATCAATGACTTAATAACCAGCTATAATTCATTCTTTATGATCCTGTATTCCCTTAATTTGAGATACAGTCATGGTGACTGGATGGAGTTTACCATTTACTGGGTGGATGTCTATAACAACTAAAAGTTACACACAACCAGGTACTGTATAATTGTAACTTGTAGAACAGACCACTGCACATATTCTGGAGACAGAGAGAAGTTATTTGATGGAATCCAGCATGAGCCTGAAAGTTTGGAAGAATAAAAGTGACTCAGATTGGATCCTACAACTTTACGTATTTGTTATATAAAGGTGAGCATTTTTTCTATTTCGGAGAAAGAGAATTTCTTAAAATCTGGGGATATGGCAGACAACAAGGATGAATTGTACATCCTACAAAGGTTTATTCAATAATATTTGCCTACCACTAAGAGAAATAAAGTTGTTTTCAGAGCCCCACAAGGCAATATTATCCACATTGCTTCTTAGTCTGTATTGTACTATTAGTCTCCTGCCCTTCAGTGGATCTGCTTTTCCAATTGCTGCATTCTAATCTGAATGTCATTTCCTGGGCCTTTTGGGTAATTGAAGTGATATTGTGTTGGCAACACAAAAGCTAATAATTGAGACTTTGAACAAACCTATAACTGTGAACAACCCTATAACTTTTTGTTGCTGAGCACCAGATTAGTATTTTAGAGCTGCTACAGATATAGTTTTCAAGGTTTATACAATGGAATGTCTACAGGGATTTTATTAATAGCTAGAGGATGGCCAGTTGATCCCAGTAATTTCATCTGTAAAACAAGGATGAGCAAGAGAATTGAAAACATGTATAAATTGTATTATAAAACTCCATGCAGTGTCACTGTGCATTATTTTATTTATTCAAGAGCAGTTATAGAAAACAAATTTACCAATGTGACCTTTCATACTGATATAAATACAAGATTTATTAGTTGTTATTGAAAACTTCAGGCATTATTCACTATTGAAAGAAAAATAAAATGAATAATTTTATACTGGCAGTAGATACAGCAAATGATTTCTCTGTGGTATAGCTTGTTATTCCATAATAAAGGAAGTGATTTACAGAGTTCATTGTTGTCTGAATGTGCCAGAAACATGAAACATTTTCCAAAATATATATTGTGTACTACTTCCTGATATGTCATAGTAAGGCAATTATATGCTATTTGTGAACATCCATTAACTGTAGATAGGGAGATATGTATCTTACTGGTATGCTTAAATGAATGGCTTCCGTACTGCTTTTCCTGTTTATCTCTGTATTACTTGCATCATATATCAAGTAATGTTGCATTGTTCCCTACTGTCCAGTGTGTGTGAGAGAGAGAGAGAGGGAGAGAGAGGGAGGCAGGGAGGGTGAGAGAGTGGGGGAATGGCTACAAGTAGGAAAATTAAGACTGAATTCTATACACTTCCATGAAGTAAATCTGATGCCATTGGATTAGTTATGCTCTCTTTCTCTCATTTTAGTTTTATCAGAAGGCAAATATGAATATAAACTGTTTGTATACATTTGTGGAATGAATAAAAATCTACTTAAAGAAAAACCATATGCAGGATCCAAACTTTCGTGATGTTTTCTTTCTTCTTTAGCTGCACCTTCTAGGGGTGTTTTGTTTTTCTTTTATTCTGCCTTTTCCAAGGCAAGAAGCAGCCAAAAGATGAAATAACATTAGTTTCAAAATGAAAAGCATTATATACCTAAGGTGACCAGATTTTCAGATTGGTAAAGAGGAACACCATTGATGGGGGGGGGGGGGCTTGATTAAAAAAATTATATTTTGTCAAAAGGTCACCCCAGGACACTGAACCATCATAAATACGAATCTGTAGCCAAACAAAATTTTATCACGTGACCATGAGGATGCTGCAATGGTCGCTAAGTGTGAAAAATGGTCGCAACGGTCGCTAAGTGTGAAAAATGGTCATCAGTCACTTTTTTCAATGCCATTGTAACTTTGGTCACTAAATGTTTTCCCCCTCCTCGAGACACCTCACTTCTTCCTTCATTCCTCTTGCTTATCTACCTTCACCTTATCCGTCTTCTGCTCTTTCCTTCTCTTCCTTCCTTTCTCCTTTCATCCTCTCTTCTTTCCTCACTCACTCCCTTCCTCCTTTTCTCTTCCTTCCTCCTTCCATTCTTTCAACGTCCTTTCTTTTGCCTATCTACCTTCTCTGTCTTTCTGCTCTTTCCATTTCTCTCTTCCTCTTCGCTTCTGTTCCTTCCTCCTTCCATCCTTTCACCTTCCCTCCTTCCTATTTCTTCCTTCCTCCTTCCTTCTGCCTATCTACCTTCACCTTCTCTGTCTTTCTGCTCTTTCCCTGTCTTCCCCTTTCCTCCCTCCCTCCCTTCTTTCCTTTCTAGTTCCATCTTTTCTTCTTTCCTCTCTCCCTCCCTTTTTCTTTCTTCCTTCCTTCCTCTTTCCTCTTTCCTATCAACTTCATCCTCCTTGTCTTTCTGCTCTTTCCCTCTCTTCCCCTTTTCTTCCTACCTCCTTCCCTCTTTTCTCCCTCCCTTCTTTTTCTTCCTTTCTTCTTCCATCTTCCTCCTTCTCCTTCCTCCTTCTTTCTCCTTCTTTCCATCTTTTCTCCTTCCATCTTCTCCCCCCTCCCTTCTTCTTTTCCTTCCCCCTCCCTCCTTCTTTCCTCTCCTTCCCACTCTCTCCTTGGGAGGGGTTGGGGTTGGGGGTGGCAGCAGAGACCAAATAAAGTCAGAAAAGCTTATTAAAACGTTCCTATTTGTTGGATTGCCTTGCTGCGAACTTATAAACCAAATCAAGGGAACATTTTGCAACCGAGGGTGCTGCAAGGAGAGGCAACCCTGCCCCAGTTTTGCAAGGAATGAGAAAAGGTGCTTTAAACCGAAGCAACTGCAATCGGAACCGCAGACAGGGAAAGAAAGAAAGAAAGATCCTTGTAGCACAAAACCCACCTTTGCATGGTTGTGAGAACATAAACAAAACAAAAAAAAGCACAGCGTCCCTCCGCCCTCTGAATGGGACTCAGCGTGACTCCGAGCCGGGCGGAGAGATAAGCACCTTCATTTGCATTCTCTGTGACCATGATACTTTGCAAGGAACATTTCCCCGGGCTTTTTGCAGATTTTTCCTTTCGTGCTTTAAAAAAAAGAACGAGACTTGGGTCCACCACAGGGCTTTCAGCCTCACAAAATGCAACCTCTTCCTTCGTCCTCCTCCTCCTCCATCACTAACAGCTGGGGGCTCAGAAATCGGAGGGAAAAGCCAGTCCTACATCTCTTCCCTCTTCCTGGATTCACTCCGAAGTTTTAAATCTCCCTTCTGTGCATAAACACTCCCTCCCTCCCTCCCTCCCTCCCCCCCTCTGTATCTGTTTGTCTCTCACTCTCTGTGTGGCTCTTTGCCTCTATCTCCCCCTCTCTCTCTCTCTCTCTCTCTCTCTCTCTCTCTCTCTCTCTCTCTGTCATTCTCTGTGTGTGTCTATCTCTCGCTCTGTCTCTCCTCCCTCCCTGTGTGTGTGTATGTGTGTGTGGGGATCCCTGCCACCGCGGATGGGCTCCGGACTAGTGGAGCCTCCTCTTCCTCCTTTTTAACCAGGCAATCTTCGGCTGCTGCACAATCCCAAAGGCACGCGCTGCCTGGTTTGCTAAATCCAGCGCGGCTTCAGAGAAAGAAGGCATGCGAGAAAGCCCCCCCCATCCCCGCTGCCTGAACATTTGAATGATGTTCAAATGGGGGAGGCAGCCCTGCCCTTTCCCCAGTTTTTCAAGGAATGAGAAACGGTGCTTTAATCCAAAGCAACTGCAATCGGAACCGTAGACAGGGAAAGAAAGAAAGAAAGATCCTTGTAGCACAAAACCCACCTTTGCGTCGTTGTGAGAACATAGGTAAAACAAACAAAAAAAGCACAGCGTCCCTCCGCCCTCTGAATGGGACTCAGCATGACTCCGATTTGAATACAAGGACACGGAGCCGGGCGGGGAGATAAGCACCTTCATTTGCATTCTCTGTGACCATGATGCTTTGCAAGGAACATTCCCCGGGCTCCCATGACTTTTTGCACATTTTTCCTTTCGTGCTTAAAAAAAAAGAACAGGACTTCTTTAAAACGCCACAGAATGAGCTGTCAGCCTGACAAAAATGCAACCCCTTCCTTCGTCCTCCTCCTCCATCACTAACAGCTGGGGGCTCAGAAATCGGAGTGAAAAGCCAGTCCTCCATCTCTTCCCTCTTCCTGGTTTCACTCCAAAGTTTTAAATCTCCCTTCTGTGCATAAACACTCCTTCCCTCTCCCCTCCCCCACTCTCTCTCTGTATCTGTTTGTCTCTCACTCTCTGTGTGGCTCTTTGCCTCTATCTCCCTCCCTCTGTCTCTCTGTCTGTCATTCTCTGTCTCTCTCTGTCTCTCTCTCTGTCTCTCCTCCCTCCCTGTGTGTGTGTGTGTGTGGATCCCTGCCCCCATGGATGGGCTCCGGACTAGCAGAGCCTCCTCTTCCTCCTTTTTAACCAGGCGATCTTTGGCTGCTGCACAATCCCAAGGGCATGCGCTGCCCGGTTTGCTGAATCCGGCACGGCTTCAGAGAAAGAAGGCGTGTGAGAAAGCCCCCCCCCCCCATCCCCACTGCCTGAACATTTGAATGAAGGAGGCTGCAGGCTCCTTTGTCCTCGGCTATGCAATTTTCTTTCGTTCGCTGCCTGAATGAGTGAATGAGGCAGAGGGAGAATGAAAGGAGATTGCGTCCCTTCTGTCTCCCCGTTGCTCAGAAAAGCAACTCCGGGAACGTCTTTTGGTGGTGGCAGGCGTCCTAGAACCTGCCTGCTAGCAAAGGACCTTCCCAGAGTTGCTTTTGTGAGCAACGGGGAGACAGAAGGGACAAAATACCGGCCGGCTGGGACGGGTATACAGGGCTGGGGGCGGAGCAGGCTTACTTCCGGGTCCGGTCACAAAAATCGGGACTTTTTAAGAACGCCCCAGGATACGGGACAAATTGTGCGAAAGCGTGACTGTCCCATGAAAATCAGGACATCTGGTCACCTTATATATACCTGGAATTATTATCCTTTTACTTTTCCAATCTAGTAACCAATCGAGTAACAATTTAGACAATTTCCTAGATAAAAGGATACAACTCTTTGGTTTCAACAGCAGCATATTAGGAAGTAATCTAAAGAAACAGAGTCTGAACTGCTAAGCTTTTAGGAAATGTATGTAGGCATCTATCATATTGAGAGTGAAGTGACTAATGCCTCTTTGCAAAACATTCATCAATTGTTGTCCTGTTCCCTTTAATACTTGATAGGTCATTGGGAATTTCTAACTTTAAAATGTTCAAGAAGAGCAGGTGGTAGATAGCAGGTCCTTTCTACAAATTTGAAAATTCTGGCAGTAAAATGTTCACTTTCTTCTTACTGCATCCTACATTACAGATTGTCCTTGACTTACAACACTTTATTTAGTGACTGTTCAAAGTTTTCAGCATTGAAAAAAGTGACTAAACAAAAGAAAAATGCATTTATGTTTATAGAAGTACGTATATTTGTGGCTCTTACATGAAATTAGGAGCCCTCAATTTGGATAACCAATGTTATAGAAGATTCTTTGTGCCTAAAACTATATGTTTGTAGTAGAAAGCTCAACTAGATATTAAGAATGTTTGAGGCTTTTGAAACAAGGCAGGTGAGGAAACACACTCCACAAGGAATATTGAAATAAGATATAGTAACAGAATCTTGAAAGCCTATGTTTCCCCTTTTTTCACTCTTACACTGAAGAGAGTTAAGGCAGTGTCATTTTCTTTCTAAAGTTATCTTCTTTTCCTGGATTTAAGTAATATTTTACCATCTATTGTATTCCTTCTCCAGAGTCAATTCTGTAGTCCTCTATCATTTACTATAACTTTAGGGTATATAAAGCTCCTGAGCTTTACATCTGAGGATGATAGGCAGAAATTGATATAGTGATGGATATGATCGTGGAAAATATTCAATGACTGCAGCAACTTCTTTAAAACTCTTTGCCTATTGTTCATAAATCTGCCTACTTCCAGTAGGTTCTTCTTCAAGCTGTGATTGTCAGCATTCTGCAATATAAACATGTAAGAGGCAAATGGTCCCAATGTATAGGACTTCTGGCTATCTATAATCTACATAGTACAAACAAGCTTATCTGTAGTCTTAACATACAGTATACTTTTAATAAATATGATATATATTATTTCTTTATTCTTTATGAGCACATCATTAGCTATATAGATAATCAGCAAATATAAGATTTGCAGAAGTTGGTTGTCACTTTTGGTTCCTGATGGGGTTTCACTAAGGCTTGCACTGAAGGCACCTGCTGCTTTTTAATCTCAAAATGGAATAAAATACATGTCTTGGGAAATGTTTTAAATAAATAATTAGAAGAATAAGATATATTTTGAAAGAATGTAGGATTGTCCACAATTTGATACACATCTGTTCTGACCCCCCCCCGGCCTGTGACTAAACCAGAGATAATGAATCCTTTGGCTGAGGAACCAAGCAACTCACATTCAATAGAGTAGCTCTGCAGCAACCCAGATAGTTCAAATGAAGCAACACAGATAGTCCAAATGAACAGACACAACTAGAATACACAGAGAGATTTTCTTAACTACTAATTCGAACGGTTGTTTCCTGCAAATGTCCCCTCCAAATGCCTCACCTATAATCTCTCTTGGGAGGGGCCAATCAACAACCACCTGTGCTTAATCATCTTCTGTGAGTCTGCCTACAGAGTTGCTGCTTCTGTTTCTCAGCCCTTCTCAATCTAGCATCAGGGACAAACTGCCTTTGACCCTCCCCACTGCTCCATCCCTCAGGCACTTCCTGGTGGCCAACCAGCCTCTCTGGTCCCTGCTCTGAGTCTGAACCCTGCCCAGGGTCCCCCACATCATCCAGGGCAGACTCATATCCGAGTCAATCAGCAGCTCAACAGGATCCCGATGGGCCAGAACACATGAACCAAATTAATAATATTGAAATTATGTGGGCATATCTTTAAGAAAATTTTATATTGCTATGTTGGTTTGACATAAAGTTTAGTTGGAAGAAGGAATACATGTTCCAGGAGAATGAGGTTTCATTATATTGCTATATAGTCTGTATAGTGCTCATTCCTTAAAATTAAATTGATGATTTATATAGAATAGAAACAACATGATTTGAAACCTGCAGCATAGCTGTTGCCTTAATAAGATCCATACAGCCTAGCATATAGGCCATATTAATGTTTTTCTATCCTTTTTATTTGTTATATGTTTTAAATCAGCAAATGTGCAACAAACCCTTTGCTCTTAAACAATCTTTACCTTGAGAAGACAGCAGTATCACAAAGAATTTAACATAAATAAGGTTGAATAATGCACTTCATAGAGGAAAAATAAATAAATGTTGACAAAACTATGAACTACTTATACCTGGAGTTTGCTCACCAATAAAAATTTTAGGTCGAAGAAGAAAATACAAATGTAAATCAAGATTATTTAAGATCACCCTACAAGTGCACTTTCTCTCACAGATTGTTTCAAAGCCATAATCAACCTTTATCTTTTTGTGTATTTGCTGAGTGTAAAAGCACAAAAAGGATGCTAAGAACAACAAGAATAGTTGGTCTTATCTGAGAAGAGAACATTTATTTCGCAGGCAACTGTGAAGTGGTAGGCTTGAACATTATAGAAAACATGGTCTGGAAGTACTATTTAACTTAAATGAACTTACATTTCTATACCAGAGAAAATTTATATTAGAATACTGAAGGATTTTACCTAGTTGACCAAATCTGTGTTTGAAAAAAGTTGAAACTACAGGAGGAGAAAATAGCAATAGCAATAGCAGTTAGACTTATATACGGCTTCATAGGGCTTTCAGCCCTCTCTAAGCGGTTTACAGAGTCAGCATATTGCCCCCAACAACAATCTGGGTCCTCATTTTACCCACCTTGGAAGATGGAAGGCTGAGTCAACCCTGAGCCGGTGAGATTTGAACAGCCGAACTGCAGAACTGCAGAAAATACAAATTTCTTCCTTTAGAAAACAGAAATCAAATGCACAAATATAAAATGGGGCATCCTTGATTTTTTTCATGTCCAGGAAGAGATGGTAAATAGTAAACAAAAATAAAGTGAATATAATATAGCAATATAATATGACTGAAAAAAGGCAAAACAAACCAAAGCCAAAGCATAGTTGATTCTTATTTTCAAATTATAGAAAATAATATTTCTAATTTACTCTCTTTTATTAATATTGCATCTAGTTCAAAGAATCATATTTTAAGAAATATTCAGACAAATTAAGACAGTTTCACCAAAGTCCAATCAAAACAATTGTGTTACTAAAAATTAACCCATAGGCGGAAAGATTTAAAAAAACACCTTCAATATAGAAGGCATTTCACCTTCAGTATAGAAGATTTAAGGGTGATAGGCTAGCACTTTTCATATACCTAGAAGGATGTCACAAAGAAAAAAATAAAGAATGGTAGTTTTCCACCATTCTGGCATACCAAACATAAAATAATGGTTTTAAGTTAAAGAAAGACCAATGTGATGAACAGTTTGAGGGAAAGAAATGTTTCATTTTAACAATTTGAGAGTGGAATAATTTTTGATATTTGATATGTTAATTTATATATCTTATATAAATAAATAATTACCCAGAGATAGTATAAGAATTCAAACAGAAGTTGGACAGCCATGTGTTGATGATTTTTTAATCTGAATTTGTGCATTGAGTAAGGAATTACATTAAGTGGAGTACTTAGGCATTTCCAACTGTATAATATTTAAAATTTAATTATGTAATTATTTCATTTATGATTATATAAATAAGGGCTTCTGTTTATACAGATGTCATCCACTACTATAATGATCATAAAAGTTATAACTCATTCTGATTTCTGCTCATTTGGAGAGATAAAGTTTCTGGTTCACAGATCATGTTTTGGATTCAGCCCTTAAAGATAATTTGTAGTTTCCCCACCAAATTCTGTGGGTTTTATCAGGTTTCACTGAAAATCCTTTTTTTTAAAGCAGGTACTGAGGTATCTCATCTAACTGTGCATAATATAGTTTATAGAGTCAAAATTGCATCTTAGAGTTGATGAAAATTTTTGGATTTGTACAGCATTAAAATATACTGTACTATTTCACATGTATTGCACTATAAATTCTTCATGGATATTAGGCCTGTTTTTATTCTGCCCCTAATATCTAAATTTCCAGGAAAATGAAACATCTTTTGGGATGTTTGTGAACTTCAACAACTTTAAAAGTTGAACTCCACTAATCTTAAAGTTGCTGAGGTTGACAAATACTATTCTAGAAAATTTAAAACTCTTAATCGCTTCTGCAATAGACAGAAGTTGTGTTGCTGCAATGAAAATAAAGCACAATTAGTCACAATTGCTGCAATGAAAATAAGGCACAATTACCATAATCCCTTTCTTTAATTTATAATTTCCGATCTAATACATGCCAACTATTTCATTTTAGGTGATATAAATGTTTACTTCATAATTCTATTTACAATTGTACAGGCAATTAACAGACCATTGTAGTAGTGTATATTACATTTGTATTAGTTATGTTATCTTTTTTATGTTAGTATTTTATCACAACTTCTTAATTTTACCTTGGCGTTGTATTTTTAAAAATAACAACAAACAATACACCAACCAAGAAACTGTCAAAGAGCTACCAGTAAATAGCCCAACCAAAGAACCCCTAAGACCACCCCTCACATACAACAGACAGGCAAGTCATAGAATATAAACTGACAGCATATAGCACTCCTTACTAACACTGATGATGTTACCTAGTTAGGTAAATGAAACATCTGCAAGAAAACAAGCAAGTTCAGAGAGCACCAAGGAGCTACAAATATTCTCCTCTATTTACAAACAACTCTCAGAGTATATTATTAAGCAAAAGAACAGAACATAAATTAATTTTGTGATTCATAAAGAAACTCCATCCCAATAATATTTTATATAAATGATTTTACAAATAATTTCATTAATCTATCATTGCCCTAGGGCAGCGATGGTGAACCTTTTTTGGCTTGTGTGCCATAAGGGGAGGGGAGCGCAGGAGGGTTATGCGCAGGCGTGCCACATCCATAATGCACATGCAACTCCCCCAGTGCACATGCACACATGAGAGGCGCTCCCCATTTCTTGCATGCTTTTTTTGCCCTCCCTAGGCTCCAGAGGCTTTATTTCTTTCTACCTGAGAGACCGCCTCCTGCCAGTTACCTCCCAGAGACCTATAAGATCGCACAGACTAGGCCTCCTCCGGATTTCATCTGCCGGTCAATGTCGGCTGGCGACTCTCCGGGGGAGGGCCTTCTCTGTAGCTGCTCCAGCCCTATGGAACGATCTCCCCGTTGAGATCCGGACCCTTACTACCCTTCTGGCCCTCCGCAAAGCAACCAAGACCTGGCTGTTCCGGCAGGCCTGGGGCTGTTGATTTATCCAGCCCCATCCTAAGTTATGAATGTTGTGGAATTTTTAATGTTGCTTTTTATTTTTTGTATGTCCCCCCTTCCTTTTTTACCTGTAAGCCGCCCTGAGTCTCTCGAGAGTGGGCGGCATAAAAACCAAATAGATAGATAGATAGATAGATAGATAGATAGATAGATAGATAGATAGATAGATAGATAGATAGATAGATAGATAGATAGATAGATCGATCGATCGATCGATCAATCAATCAATCAATCAGCCTCCCCTGTCCCTCGGAGGCCCTCTGGAAGCTTCAAGGACCTTCAGGAGGCTTCCCTGAAGCCTCCAGAGGGCAAAAAACAACCCTACGAGAAAACCTGGAGGCTTTTTAAACTGACCCTACGAGCAAACCGGAAGTCCTTTCCCGAACTTCCGGTTTGCCCATAGGGCTGGTTTGTTGCGCTCCGGAGGCTTCAGGGGAGCTCCTGGAGCCTCCGGAGGGCTTCCGGGGGGGGAGGCTCTTTTTGCCTTCCCCAGGCTCCTATAAAGCCTCAAGCCTGGGGAGGGCGAAAAATGCCTTTAAAAAAGATTGAACTCAGCTGGCCAGCCATACGTTTGCCATCCCAGCCCTAGGGAAACATAAAAAAAGTTTGGTACAAATGAAGAGACCCCAAATACTGTACAAACCCACTTTTTAAAATTATTCTCTGTCTATAGAGGGGCATTGTGAATGCATCCCACTTGCACAGTGACTTCAGTTGAAATAAATGTCTGACTTTGATTTCATAATTAATTAAAAGATTAATGGGTAGTGCATATAGTTGAATGTTAAACTGTCCTTAAATCAAATTCTTTTCTTCAGATGTACAGGGAGATTTTTTAAAATGTCAGATAAACTGACCGAGAAAGTTTACTGAATATGTAATGTGAAAACACTACATAATTCTCAACACACATCACAAGCAAACAGTTTTATTCTTGTTTGTGCAGCTTAACCTTCCGAAAAAGTAATTAGGTCTATAATTAAAAAGCTATTTGGAATGATTAAAACCCTGTTATATGGTGGCATTTAAAGACAAATGCAAATATCACAAAGGATAAATTCATTAAAATTGCTATTGAAAAGCAAGAAAATATCAACCTAGTAGTTGATGTTATTTGCAAAATATAACAATATGAATATAAAGTTAGGTGTCCAAAGGATACAGTGATGTTGGTTTCCATGCTTATAGCATTTACCATCCAGCAATATATTTGCTACACCTGAAAATATATGGCTCAAAATTTGTTTAAGACATATATTGCTTAAACCTCATATGCTGTGGATTTCCTAGTGGTGTCTTATACAAATCGATCTTTAACAACCAGAGGTTTTATAGAATAGAATAGATTTTATAGTTTTATAGAATTCTTTATTGGCCAAGTGTGATTGGACATACAAGGAACTTTTCTTTGGTGGATATGCTCTCAGTGTACATAAAAAGACAAGATACATTTGTCAAGAATCAGAAGGTACAACATTTAATGATAGCCAGAGGGTACAAATAAGCAATCAGGAAACAATCAATATCAATATAAATCATAAGGATACGAGCAACAAATTTACAGTCCTGCAGTCATAAGTGGGAGAAGATGGGTGATAGGAACAATGAGGAGACTAATAGTAATAGTAATGCAGCCTTAGTTAATGGTTTGACAGATGTGGGAGAATCATATGTTTATCAGAGTGATGGCGTTAGGGGAAAAACTGTTCTTGTGTCTACTTATCTTGGTGTGCAGTGCTCTATAGCATCGTTTTGAGGGTAGGAGTTGAAACAATTTATGTCAAGGATGTGAGGGTTCTGTAAATATTTTCAGGTCAGAGATGGCAACTACTTTAACAACCAAGAGTCATCTGCTTCAAGGACAAAAATCCCAGTTATGGGAAGCATGGGAAACAAGAATTAAATTACAATGGGTATAAGAACAGCAAACTTTTCAAAAGGCTCCATCCTAATGTGCAATAAATATTCATATACAAGTAGCTGTGCAATGTCTTGTGTCTGGGAACCTATACAAAGTTCAAGTTAAGAACACTGTAAAGCCATGTTGAACTGAGCATCTGGAAATCACTGGCAGGTTTTTCTCAGTAAGTCTCATATAAACAATCCTGAGCACAAGGAGTAATTGTTGTCCATAATATACTGTATAATAATTTGTGGCGAAACATTCTATAAGCAGAAACTATAAACAGTGGGGCATCATTCAAAATGTAGTTTTATAAGCAGAGTAGCAAAATTTGCCAATTTGAAGACTGGCCTTTGAATCCTGTTGATCATAAAGATACTTTTCAGGTGTTCAACAATATTCCTAAACTAAAACAATACTATGATATTATATTTCATCTTATAAAAGGTACAATAAAATAGACCATGTGCCAGTGTTTTAATGACCATGAGAGTGACAAGAGGAGATTCTAATGCTATGGGGAATGTTCCTGACTCCCAATACTGCTAAGAGGAAAAATAAATAAATTGAATGAGTATAAATTCAAAATACTTTACTGGCATAGGCACGGTGCACGATTGCCTTCTCAAATATTTGTGAGGCAGATGTCCAACTCTCTCTTATTGTTAACATCTACTAGTCTTTGCTTTAGTACAGCTTTTGACTGATCACAGCCCAATTCCCTCAGCAACTCTGTGAAAAATCCATATTGATGCAAGCTATTTGATCTTATGTTTCCAAGTGGATATAAATTGTCAGCAAGAATTAAAGGAGGTAAGCCCTGTGCAAAGAAAATCTTCTTAAAGTTGAGGATATTCATCCTGGTTCTGGTCTCTGTCTTTAGGTAAAAGCCCATATATTTAGGAAGAGCTACACTGAGGATATGGTGAGCCTAATGAAACTTTTTTTTTTAAATGACTTCACAGGAGATGGCTATAGAGACTGATTGAAATCAAATATAAAAAGTTTAATTGCATATATAAGGAAATGACATGTTGGCTATTACACTCTTCTGGGTAATCTGTATAATATGAGAGGTATATATTTTATATCTGCCAATTCAATAAAAACACTTCTATATCAATCAATCAGAGTAAAGCTGGAAAAGAGGTTGGAGGCCTTCTAGTCCAACCCCCTCCTCAAGCAGTAGACCCAATATACTTTGAAACAAGTGGCCATCTAGCCTCTTCTTAAAATTCTCTAGTGAATTCTCTAGATGAAGCACCCACAATTTCTGAAGTCAAGCTGTTCCATTGGTTTCTCTTTAATTTCAAGTTGCCTATCTCCTTGATTAGTTCCTATCCATTATTTCTTATCTTGTCTACTTAGAACAGATATTTAAAACTTTTCATCTATTGTATATGCTCAGTGATCCAGGTATATTTCTAAAAAGGAAACAGTAAATGAAAGTAATGTGAGAAAAATGCGCAGAGAAGATACTTCCAATCTTCTAAAAAAGGTTACAAGGACATTTATATTTTACCATCTTTCTAAAGTTAAAAAAATAATTTCCTTCTTTCCATAGTCTACCATACTATACCTTCAACATTCTAATAATCAAGCTCATAAATCACAAGTTCATTCTTTGTCATCAAAAAGTTAACTAATAAATGTAGTTAATTATCCTTTCTCCTTGCTAGTTCTGTCATTTTTAGCTATTTCCTTATGGTTTTTCACAATCTTGCACATAATAAACTTGCAGAAGTTATCATGTGTAAAAACAATCTTCCACAACTCTTTTCTAAATATATATCCATTGCACAGGTGGATTGCTCCCAGTTCGGACCAGTTTGGGTGAACCAATAGTGGTAATTGGGTATGGGTCGCTGAACTGGTAATGATGACTGGCTGGCCATACCCCTGAACTGGTCCGCTTAGATGCTCGCCTTCCCTTGCCTTTGCCATGTGGATCCACAGAACTGCCTCTTCCTGCCTACACACAGGTAAGCATTCATGCTAGCCTACCCCACCTCCCCACTGGCCAGTGTATCCCGAAGCCACCGGCATTTCAGCTGCCCCCCGCTCCACACTGCTTGGAGCTTCAGGCAGCGGGCAGTGGTGGGTAGCAGTGGGCAGTGGTGGGCGGTGGTGGGTGGCAGCAGGTGGTGGCAGCAGGAAGTGGCGGGTGGTGGTGAGCTCCAAGCAGTGGGTGAAAGGTGAGCAAGGATCCCCCTCAGCATATTTTCCCACCAGTGGAAAAAGTGCTGAGAGCTCCCCCCCACCACATGGAGCTCCAAAAGGAAGAGGTCCTCGGCTGTTGTGAATAAGCTGTGGCTCTGGGTGCACCACACCCACTTTGTTTCTGTTTTGCCAGCTGGGAGCCTGGCAAAAAAAGCCTCACTTTTCCCATGGCTGCTTCTACCTCAGCGCTGAAAGGTCTGTGCCCTCCCTCTATAGACTGACGCCACAGGAAGGCAGGAAAGAAGCTGGTCTTGGGAGAGATCTTCCCTCCCTTCCAGATAGCCCTTCTGGGGAGAGAGGAGGTGGGATGGTTTCAATGTGGGTGGACAGTTTGTGGCCGGTATCTCCTTCACTCATTGGGGTGGGTGCAGCAAGACACATGTTGTAGCACCGCCCACGCCGCCAGCCTAGGTGAAGATAGTGCACGTGCAGTGAGTTTTTCCTCTCTCTCTCTCTTTCTCTCTCTCTCTCTCTCTCTCTCTCTCTTCACCCACCCACCTCCTGCTGCTTTTCCTCCCACTCCTCCCCTGCATTGCCTGGTGACAAGGGCTGAAGAAACGATGGCAGGGGGTTAAGCAAAGGCAAAGAAGGGCCACCTTCCCTCACTCGGCTGCTACTGCCGGGGTGCTACCAGGACAAGCAAGGGAAGGAGAGGGACCGGAGAAAGAAAGGAGGCACATGATAAAGCAGCCCCCACCTCCAAGGGTGAAAGGGAGTGCCCCTCCATGCATCCTCTTGTCTCTGATAGTTCTCTCCTATCATGCACCTCCTTTCGTTCTCTGGCCACTCTCCTTCCCTCACTCACCCTGGTGGCACCCCGGCATAGCAGCCGAACGAGGGAAGGAGTTACATGATAAAGCAACCCCTACCATCAAGGGCAAAGAGGAGCACCGCTCTAGGCATCCTCTTGTCTCTGTTTAGGGAAAACAGCTGGCAAAACAGAAATTTTCACCAATTCGGTGGGCATGGCTAGGTGGGGGGCATGTGACTGAGTGGGCGTGGGTGTGAGTGACATCATGTTGGCCATGCCCACTCAGTCTCCTTCCCCCAGCTAGCCACAGCCACCAAACAGGTAGTAACAAATTTTGAAACCCACCTCTGATCCATTAACCCCACTGAGAACAGTTTTAATTTCAATTGAATATTAATCTTTAAAATTCTTTATAGCACTGTGTGAATTTGACTCCCAAAGTATCTGACTTTTTTTTTGCAAATCCACTAGGCATGATACAATGACACTTCAAAGTTTTCCACATTTGCAACAATGATTTGAAAAAAATATAAATATAAATTTTACACGAATGTGAATATAATTGTAATGTAATGTAAATCTAAATTTCCATTCTTTCAGCCACATATTTTTCTACTGTTCCAATAGTGTATTATATCCAATGTTTTTAGTCTTTTTTGTCATACATTTTTCCCTGGTCTTTTATTTCAAATGTCAACAAAAGTTTATACATGTTAGCAATCACATGTTCATCCTTTGTACATAATTCAGTTTCAACTTCTGTTTTGGGCTGTTCAAGCCAAATGTTCTGTTATCTACTTACAACATTCTCTATACAAAAACTACTGAAAATTAAATTTCTCTGCAGTCAATTGATGTCTTGATTTAATCTTCATGCTGTTGTTATAATAGTTCTCTGTGTTAACTATCTTTCTTTCCCTGCTGTTTCTTTTCCACAGAATGATTCTGGTGCCTAGACCTATAGCCAGCCATTCTTTCTTATAGAAGGAAGTAGACAAGGACAAACCCCTCAATGGTAGGTTGACAATGTTTTTACTACCGGTTCAGGTGCATCCGTGTGATGCTTCTGCGCATGCACAAAAGTATATGGGCAGGTGGGCAGAGCCTCTGGCTGTAGCTACTACCAGTTTGTCCAATCTGGGCTGAACCAGCAGCAACCCACCTCTGAAACTCCTTCAAAAAATGTTTCCAGGAAAACTTCAATCTTGATTTGAAGGTATGTATGTATGTAGAAAATAAATTGTTCACATTTATCCAAACTACCTTTTAAGTGTGTCCCAGCATGTATTCAAAGGCACAACACTAATTGTGGAAAACATATGAATTCTAATACCAAAATAATAATACTGTCATTTATTTATTTTACAAATTTACAACTTGCTGTATGACAACTTTCCATAATAAAGGAAGCATACCAAGAAGCAATATGGTGGCCCAGCAGATCAGAAAGATCGGCAGATCGGCAGTTCAAATCCCTAGCATGTAATGGAGTGAGCTCCTGTTACTTGTCCCAGCTTCTCAAGTTTGAAAGCATGTAAAAATGCAAGTAGAAAAATAGAACCACCTTTGATAGGAAAATAACATTGTTCTGTGTGCCTTTAGCATTTAGTCATGCCAGCCACATGGCCACAGAGACGTCTTCGGACAGCACTGGCTCTTTGGCTTTAAAATAGAGATGAGCATCGCCCCCTAGAGTCGGGAATGACTAGCACACATGTGTGAGGGGAACCTTTACCTTTACCATACCAAGAATCTAAATTATCATCAATGCCAATTAAAAATGTGTTTAAATATAAAAGATATAGAAAAAAATGGATTGATAAGTGGTGTGTTTGTGTGTAAAACTATACATATGTTTCATGAAAAAGATACATGAAGCATCTTCACTGAAGTTGTATGATGTATTTGGGGATTCCTAATACATCAGTAAAATAGGTTAGATGCAGAGTTACTTTTCAAAAAATCTGATTAGTATTTTAATTAAAGATGTCTTCCATTATTTATTACCATTCTTGATAGACAAAAGGCTCTATACAAATATACAAGTATGATCATCAGGCACAGCTATATATATTATCAATATTTATATTGTAAGAATTTCTTGGTATTTGGAGACACAGTTTAAAAGGCATGTTTGAGTATTCATTGAAAGGACAGCATTGTTTTTAAATGTGAAATTTTAAGTTCTAATTCCAAAGCAGGCATACAGATATTTAGACTATGAAATCATACCCTCCAGCTTGATGTGTTTCATTCTGATACTGGAAAGAACATAATAATAATGTAAATGACGAAGCACAACAGATGAGACTCCATTATCCGCATTTGTAAAGTACTGAAATTAGTCTAAACATTGCACAGCTCAAATATAATAACTTCTTAATGATCTGTGTTACATTCCTAATTTTCACTCAGTAGATTCTTAATCACCAATTGCTCTAGTTAATGTTGGAATGGCAAATTGGTTTCAACAGTATTACAGATCAATGTCAAAGTGGCAACTGCTGTATATAAAAAGTATACAAAGCAGGGGGGGGGAGGGTTGGAGCTTTACCAAGATGTGTCTTCAAAGCTTTGTTGCTGTTATTGTTAGAATAACATAATATTGGTTGGTTGCTAAGGACTGATGGTTGAGAATCAGTTGGTAATTATTTTGATGCTTGAATCAATAGACTAATATTTTTTTTCTGTTTTGAGTGTGCAACCAGATTAGTGAAAGCTGCAGGTAAGGCTACCTAATAGATTCTATATAACAGCCTCTGAGATCAAGTAGTAAAAATGGACCACATGGAGCAAATAGGTCTGAGACATTTTGATTCTATCTTAAAACAATTTTTAAACAATGCATTTTTTAATATATATATAAAACAGTGTAATGGAGAAGTAGCACAGTACACCAAATCAAAATTAATTAACATAAAATAAAAGTAATCCTTCGGATCAGGTTACAATCAATTGTTTCAGTGACAAAATTATGGAAAATGAAGATATGGAGAGACTGATTGTTCAAGAGATTTTGCTTCATTGTTATATAACTGTCATTATGGGTCCTTGTATGATAACTGTTTGATTTATTTCTACAGCTATTCTTCCACCTATCATGGATGCTAACCAAATTCAGAAACTCTTGACAACATTTATCACTTTTGTACACCTTCAGCATGGATATATGCAAACAATTAAAAGTGTCAGTCCTTAAACGTTCAATTTTAAGGTTCATTTCTTTGTTAAAGGGTCATCCTTAAAAGTACCATTTAATTTATGTAAAACTCAATAAACCCCTCTAAAATATGCCAAGGATTTTTCCCTACAGAAAGTACTACTATAATTTAATGTATTATGCCTCCAACAAAGAAGTTTTCTGAAGTAGCACTTTTAAAAGATTGTAAATGAATATAACTTAAAAAATCCCAATGAAATTTGAAAACTCTGTCTTGCCTGCAAATTTCCCCCTATTCTGCTGAAATAGAAAGAAGGAAGGAAGGAAGGAAGGAAGGAAGGAAGGAAGGAAGGAAGGAAGGAAGGAAGGAAGGAAGGAAGAAAGAAAACAGCATTGATATGCAACTGAGTCTGAGACATTTTGATTCTGTCTTAAAATAATCTTTTTGCTATATTCAAGAAAATTGGAGAAATATCATAGTACAAAGATCTGAATTTATTACCATAAAATCAAAGTAATCCTTGTCATCAGGCCACCATCAATTATTTCAATTACAAAACTATGAAATATGAAGATATGAGGAAGATATATGAAGATACTTTATATCATCACTTCCTAAGCCGGAACCCTCAAGCATGTGACATTATAATTGAATCTCAATTTCACTGTAAATAGGGCATGTATTTCATGCTCAGTAGTAACTGAGCATGAAATTAATTCTTAGTTGGCCCCATGCCTAATAATTCCTCCCTGAAAGAGTAGGAGTTTCCTGCATCCCAATTTACCCCAGTGAAAGAAGGGAGGGAAAATAAACATTCTCAATTCTCCTAATTGAACTTTTATTTCAATATAAAGAAGGATTGAATGTTGACATTTAGAAGTTACAGGAATTCTTTTTAGGGTCAGTATAAGTGCAATATACCTGACAGAAATTTGCCTATTTGAATTCATGTGGGCATAGCTTTCAACAGTAGCCAACTGAATGGTGGCAATGGCACCACTTGATCAGTGTCTGATTCTGAAAACTGGGCAAAGTCAGTGTCAGGCCTGCAGTCATATTCCTTTTAGGATCTTTAGCCTGCCCCCCACCTCTCTCTCTCTCTATTTATTATGCTGTTTCATTAGTGGGGAATTGGGAGGGGGAATAGTAAGGAGTAGAATGTTGTTGTCAAAATAAAACATTCCTTTCTAGAAGCCCAAGGTCATCCTTTGTCTTTGCACCTCTGCACCTGACTGGAAGTGGACGGGTGGAATTGCCAGCGTGGCAGTGGAAGATTGGACCATATGATGAACTTGTGGGTGTGTGGGCAAGGTCTTGAACTTTCAACTGGGTGGAAAACCCAGGAAGCTTTCGGGTTTTCCACAGATGTACCAACATGTCTCTCTTATTAAATTAGAACTTTGATGAAAACTATGCCTTGAACTTTGATTTAATTCTGGGTGATATTTGGAATGCTGACATTCAGACCCTTTTCATATCTAGATAGAACACCAATACGAGAAATCACAGAAGTGAAGATTAGATTGACTAACATTTTTTTAAATTTTAGAGTTTAGAGAGTTTACTTAGACAAAAAAGAAATTAAATATACTGAGAAGAAAATAGCTTGCCACTCAATAGTAGTAACTGTGAGGGGGATCTTGGAATCCTAATGGAGAATCATTTAAATATGATCCAGCAGTGTGTTATAGCTACCAAAAAAGCCAACATAGTTCTAGGCTGCATAAACAGAGGGATAGAATCAAGATGCCGTTAAGTGTTAATACCGCTTTATAATGCCTTGGTAAGGCCACACTTTGAATACTGCATTCAGTTTTGGTCATCATGGTATAAAAAAGGTGTTGAGACTTTAGAAAGAGTGCAGAGAAGAGCAACAAAGATGATTACGGGATTGGAGGCTAAAACATATGCAAGAATTGTGTATGTCTAGTTTAATGAAAAGAATGAGTAGGAGAGACATGATAGCAGTGTTCCAGTATCTCAGGGGGGGGTGCACAAAGAAGAGGGAGTTAAGCTATTCTCCAAAGCACCTGAGGGTAGAACAAGAAGCAATGGGCGGAAACTAATCAAGGAGAGGAGCAACTTAGAACTGAAGAAAAATTTCCTGACAGAACAATAAATCAGTGGAACAACTTGCCTCCAGAAGTTGTGAAAGCTCCAACACTGGACGTTTTAAAGAAGATGTTGGATAACCATTTGTCTGAAATGGTGTAGGGTTTCCTGTCTAGGCAGGGGGGTTGACTAGAAGACCTCCAAGGTCCCTTCGAACTCCTGTTCTATTCTATTCTATTCTATTGCCTTTGTGCAATCCTAGCCCATTTCTCCCAGAGCCTCTGAAATGGTAAGTTTGATCAGAAAGAAGAAATTTTTCCATAAGAAGATATTATCTGCTTAGCATACCCCGATGCTTTCTGGAACTAGAGACAGCAACAATAGAAAAGAGGCTATTGATGTGATATATATTGATGTATACATTATAGTTTTACTATCTTTATCCATCTTTTACACTCAGTATTCACCTGAATTAGTAAGACATTCAGGCTGAAAACAGAATCAGAAATATATGCTAGCTCTATTTTGCCATACACAGTGGTGCCATTTCTATGTTTGCTAAAGTATCTATGGTGGAGACTAGTTTCTACTCATGAAACTAACATGTGATTTGTCACTTTTTGTAGCAGAATGTAATTCTATGTTGCTAGAGGGTATGGACATGCCTTGTAATGCTAAAATAAGGTCATATTAATTGTCACATGCCTTGTAGTTATAGACACACATTTTAGATTGATCATAAATCAGATTTTATGAATCAGAATATGTGCAGATCTGCATCAAAATGATAGAAATTTTGGTTTTATTCAGAGGCTCTAAAGAAAGATGAGTCCCATTCCCAATGCCAGATATTTTACAGCATAGTCCGGTGTGCAGAAGATATATTTTGCCTGTTTTCCTTTTGTGCCAGTGACACAAGCCACCAGACATATATACTAAATCTAGATGTTTCATCAAAATGACAAATGTGCATTGTAAGTGTGGCATCATGATGCATGTATAAAAGGGTTCATATTGCAACATCACAATGCATATTTCATTATTTGCCCCCTGCTTACTTTCTCCATGGATGTGTATTTTTCATTTCCAATCTAAGATATACTATGTATTGTAGGCACAGCATTGTAATTTCAAATAAAATATTTCATCTTATCCCTAATGATAACACTGCATTGCCATTGAGACATGTATGATTATGGTATTTATTATTATTTCAATTATTTAAGCAGCATCTAGGAGTTGTCCTGCTGTTGGAGAAGGCTGAGTTAATTCTTAGGGTTTTTTTCTGCCATCAGAACACACCATTGGTGAATAATTGTATCCCTTTGCTAATAGTTTACCCTTCTTTGGCTTCCAACCAAAATAAATCCATTAAAACATTATCATTTTAATGTTCAAAATCACACTCCTTGCTTTTCAATTGATTTGGGAAGTTGGGTTTTATTGGCTTAAAAGCATACATTATCTCCCAGCTAAACAGATGGAAAATCAAATACATGCTTTAAGTGTTACTTAGGCAATCGCATGCAAATCGCCTCTTGTCAGCTTGGCATATCAATTCAACTATTTTTGATGAAGTAGTTGATGCCAAAATCCACTAATTAACAACATTTTTTTTAAAAAAAAAGTTATAGCTACAACTATCATCTTCTGCACTTGATAAATAATGTGATAATTAGGCATTATTCTCATTCTAAAGTATAATCTGTACAAAAACAGAAGTCTGTATGTGTAAGATGTTGGATGTCCATTTGTCTGAAGTGGTGCAGGGTTTCCTGCCTAAGCAGGGGGTTGCACTAGAAGATCTTCAAGGTCCCTTTCAATTCTACTTTCTACACAAAGTCTACATGTCCACTTCCTGACCTTGGCTTTTATAACTATGTGTCACCTATTGCTACATTAATAGCAAGTGAAATAACAGAGAGGAAGAAGGTGAGAGAAAAAGAAGCAAAGCAAACATCTAAGCAAACATAATTATGTTTGGAATTAACTCAATTGATACCTAAAATAAAGAAAGCTTTGGGGCAGATGTCCATCACCATAGTTAGCCAAATGGCCAAGACAAGATGACAAGACTGTCTTGCCACATTTTGAACCAATGCAGCTGACCATCTCATTTAGATGTATAGTACATTCTTTATCATTAAATGAATACGACCCTGGAAAACTATCAAGTCCTAAATCTAGTTACCTAATTTAAAGGATTTAAAGACAAATTAAAGGAATTAAGTCAGATAATGAATACAACATAAAAATGTAAAATAGAAATGAATAAAGAAACAATGAATGTTATCTAAGTAAAATATCTCTGGCATTATTGTTGATATAACCAATGACTAGTTAAAAGGAATGAATGACACAGGAGAACAATAGTGGAATAGTTAAGCCCAAACTTTCTAGACCAGAAGACGTTTTGGAGATAGATAGACAATAGATAAATGATAGATAGATAGATAGATAGATAGATAGATAGATAGATAGATAGATAGATAGATAGATAGAGACAGACAGACAGACAGACAGACAGACAGACAGACAGACAGACAGACAGACAGACATATACATACATACATACACTCACATACATACATACATACATACATACATACCTTGATAAGAATAGCTCTGCCACCATTTATTTTTCAGGAGAATGCTCCATTTTACATCCTGCAGCCATGCTTTATTTGCTGAACACTTGGTTTAAATGACTGGGTCAATAAAAATATCACAAACCCAAGAGAGGAGAGAAGAAATTCCTGTCAGGTTACTGGACTCTGCCCCTTACGATAAGAAAGATCCTACTTACAAGGAAAGATGTACTCCTTATCAGATGAAATAGTTCAAGGACAAAGCAGTACTCAACTATGAATAGTTGTTATCAAATATTTAAGGTACAGAATAAGATGCTCACCTGAAAAGACGCAAGTCTTTATATCAAAATACCATGTACATTCATTACACCAAGTGTGGAACTCCTGAGGAAGGTTAAACTTCAAATGCTTGGGAAGTTCCGTTGTTCCTTAGCTTATATTTTATTCCACTTAATTATAGTATATATGATTTTTAAATAATAGCCATTTTGTAATCATGTTTATAACATCCTTTCCACCATGGGATTAAATAAACTTACTTCAATCATTATGTCATATTAGACATAATGTCATTATGTCATATTATAGTATCAAAGAGAAAAATGTTGACTAGGGTACATAATGAGTTTTATTTTAATGATCCTAAGAAAATGTAAAAATAATATGAATGTGTTTTGCCATTTGCTGCAAAATTGCTTGTTGTTCTCAGTTGCAAAACTCATCATGATTATAATACTGAAACTTCAAAAGGAAATGGTTACCACAGGTTTGATTTTTTTTTACCACAGATTACTTTCTGTCTCTATTTTATTTGACTCTTTAAATTCTAATTTAAATTCTGCTTTAGGTTGAAATGACCTTGATTTTTTTCTTTATATAGAATTTCTTTTACAGCGCATGTATAATAGTCCATTTCATTTATTGAGACTGGAGGCTAACTTTGTATTATAAGAAGCATTTTCGTAATTGTCTTTTATACACTAAAACTATGACTGAATTCTGACACCAGAGAGATCTTATACTGTAAATAATATTGATCTGCATTCATACGAAAAGTTATATGATGGAACATATTCATGTTTTGTATGCTGAATAGTCCAATAGTTCCAATGCCTGATTTTTATTAAAACATAGGGGATGTGTTATGAGTCATACATCTTTATTAGGGGTTCAGTGCATCTACAATTTAACAGAATGTAGCCTTGATGTTTAATGAGAATGTGCCATCAAACTGCAATGTACAGTTTGCAATGGCACAGAAGATTTAAATGTTCTTCTTCTAAAATTATTCTATTCTAATGACCTATTCCATGAACCTATTCATTTTGTAATTAAACTGGGCTTCCTAGAAGGTGAACATCCCACTCAAAGATTAGGGTATTCTGGGTTTGATGAAAATTCAGCTAATGCTGAATAGTCAGTTAAAAGGATCTCAAGTAGCAAGTCCTGGTACAAGGAACAGGATGGTGGGGAGTAGATCACATTCATATTATTTTTACATTTTCTTAGGATCATTAAAATAAAACTTATTATGTATACTAGTCAACCATTTTTTGAATCATCAAATCACTTCGGACATAGACCTTAAAACAACTATGACCTTTTCCAGGGCTGCATTTGGGGGGGTGGAATCTAGCTGCTTTACAATGTTGTAAAGCAATGCTATATTTGCAATCCCAAGTGCTTTGATGACTGGGGACTGAATCTAAAATTCTGAGATCTGCCATACATATGCTTTTCCCCTTTATTCATAAACCAGATTGTGCCCCTTACTGTTTTTCTCGGTGTCTCAATTTTCTAGTCTTCAGTCTTTTTTTAATATAAGGCATGTATAATATTTTCACAAATGGACCACATTCTCTTGTATATATTTCTGACTTGAGACATAACACTACAACGTTGAGAGAATTTCTGCAGGATAAATTAATTTCCTTTAAATATTTGATTCTTTTTTGGTTTGGTTTAACAATTTGTAAACTGTTCAGAGTCCCTGAGAGTTGGGTAGCATATAAATATAATAAAAAATTAAATACTGAATTTAACAATTAAATCATCACAGAAGAATCTTCCTATATTTGTAATTCTGGTACTCAGGAATATACCCAATCTGAGTAATTCCTAATCTGTACATGAGAATGAGGAAAATTAATGAAGTGTATTAATGAGTTGGACAATTGAGGGACAGAGACTTGTATAGGTCAGATAATTTTAAGACATTGGAAACTGGTGGAATATGTTAAAATAGTAGCAAATATAGGATAGAGAAATGTCAGTGCAGTAACAGATAAAACCCAAGTTAAACAACTGGTTTGTTTCTCAGTTTGTCTGCATATTTATACCCTCTCTCTCTCTCTCTCTCTCTCTCTCTCTCTCTCTCTCTCTCTCTCTCTCTCTCTCTCTCTCTGTGTGTGTGTGTGTGTGTGTGTTGTGCATGCTAACTTGACTGAACATATTGGAGGAGTTTAAAAATTAATTGATTGATTGTGCTTGGAGTCATTTGATTCCTGGCAAACTATCCCACACACACTTGAAATGAATGAAAAATGCATAAGTAGATCTAAATAAAACACTGTCAGTACCTTGGAGAGTTCTGAAAAAGATCCACAGAGAACCAAAGGTTAAGCAGGCTGACAGGGTCAAGAGATCTTTTCAACTATGCCTTTGTCTGCTACTGTGTCAGAAGGTAAATAAGCCTTTGCCAAATATCAGACTGCTATATGGATGAGAAATTGCAAAAGCTATGGCAGGGTCATCTTCTGAATGTGTGCTATCAGTTAATGAGAGAGCTGTAATTTCAGACTGTGAAGATACTAAAGGAAGTGTTGGCAGTTTTCCTTGAATTGAGTGATCTGGTCTCATCATAATCAGATTTTTCTGAGCAACTGACCCTAGGAACATCATGCTATGTAACAGAGTCCTATGGCTTTAGTTGCAAGCAGGGTCACCATAAATTTCATAGTACAACTTCTAACCAGAGCTACAGGATATGCATACGTTTTAAGCACAAAATGCCTGCTAGAAAATAAAATAAAAGCAATGTGACAGCTAAATATAATAACAAAACACTCTTCTACTGAAGTCATTGCATGTTTTTTCAGGCAATAACACTGGCTCATGTATATTGATAGATGGTTCTAAACCAAGCTCTGAAGTGGAGAAAAAAAACATTTATATCTAAAATATTGAATACCTTTTTTTGGCACAAGGTGCTTGCAGCTGTCTCTAGCTATTGATTTAAATGAAAAAGTGATTACTTATAGGTTGAAAAAAAAGTAATTTAGCACTTGTTTTTTTCCCCAGAACTTGAAATTATAGACTCAAAAGATAAAAAAGAAAATAGCTTTTATTTCTTTAGTACAAGATTATTTTTATAGAGGATACCTAGATGAAAAATGCCTAATATATTTGGAACAGAATACACACACAAAATTACAAACCCAAACACTCATCCATCTATCCATCCAATTTATACAGCCATGGTCCTAGTCCTATGACTCAGGGAGGTTTACAATACAAAGATAAAAACAGCCTAGGAATTAATAAAAACTTTACAACAAAGCCAAGATACCTAAAACTGTTACCCAATCTAAACAGAGGTGATAGGATCTACTAACAGCCTAGTCTTTGAAGAAAAATCCAGATCTTCAAGACTTTCTGAGTGCTAACAGGATCAGTCTCATTCAGATCTTAGGCAGAACTCTGGGCAGGAACTGTGACAAAAAGGCATATTTCTCTAGCACTATTTCAATATTCTAGTTTCAAGAAAGGATTTAGACCATGCTATGTTGTCATTGTACCTGGAATTGGAATGGGAAGCAAATGTAGTTCATGAAGCAGAGGAGTTACATTGACATATCAAGGAGCACCCCAATTTGCACATGCTGCTGCATTCTGTCCTTAGAATAGCAGCACATATATACTTATTTTAATAGTCCAACTGGGAAATTAGTAAGATGTGAAGAGAGTAGAGCCTCCCATACAGAAAAAGGTACAGTTGGTGCACGAGATGAAGTTTTGAGAAAGCCCCACTAACCAAAGCTCCTACCTGCTTGTCAATCAGGAGAAGTGAGTCCAGGAACTCCAAATTGTATACAATTTGGTACAATGTATTTGCAACTAGTTGTCCATTAGTAGTTGTACAAATTATCATTACAACATCAGCAAGCTGGTTCAGATATGAAATAATTATTTCATTAGGAGCTATAGATATGATAGAAGAAAAATGTCACTTTCGGTAGATGGAATTTTTATATAGATTTGGCTTGCACAGATGTTTCTATCAATGATTTAAATAAGTAGACCATATGAATCTGTAAAACATAAGATCAATGCAGATCACAACTGATTCCAGGTCCATGTAAAGAGCTTGGAATAATGGCTATAGAATTTAATGTTATCATATAAAGTAAAAACAATGCTAAAGTACTGCTGAATCATGAGTTCTAACACAGTCCTTAACTTAGGTGCCTTCCAGCTGATAGAGAACACATTGGTAATGGTTTTAAGGCACACAGTAGAAATTAAATGCAATCTGGAAATATTTTTTCCTCCTTACAATCAGCCTTTTCTCACTATCACATATATTCTGCGTTCATTAATTTTAAATGAAAGCATGTCCCTATCCCTCTCTACTTATTTCATATAATTGTAACATGTACAAGTTGGAAAAGAATCTTGATGTAGTTTAAACATCCAATGAAGATGAACCCATTATCTCAGACAACACACAGAAAACCTCCTATCAGATGTTGGATACAAACACTCAGGTTGAAAAGAGGAAGCCTTTCGCATTTCTAATAGAAGTTTATATTAGGCTTCATTTTGAGAATCAAAACATGTATTGATATGCATTTGTAATTAGTTTAAGAGAGGTCAGAAAAGGAAAAGATCCTTTTGACTATAGGAGAAATTATCCCTGAGTAAATTCAACAGACATATAATGCAGGGGTGAAATCCTACTGGTTCGGGCAAGTTTGCCTGAAATGGTAGTAAAAAAATGCTTAACAAAGTAAAAAAAGTTCCAACAATCAGCTGTGCTATGTGATGGTAAGAACTTTTTTGTTACTTTGTTTAGCATTTGTGGTCCATTTTTGTTCCCAGGAGGCTTCCCTGAGACCTGCTAGGCCAAAAATGGGGGAAGGGGGTGCTGTGAAAGAAAGAGAGAGAGAGAGAGAGAGAGAGAGAGAGAGAGAGAGAGGGAGGGAGGGAGGGAGGGAGGGAGGGAGGGAGGGAAGGAAGGGGGAGGAAGGGAGGGAAAAAGGAGAGGGAGGAAGGACCACAAACCTGGCACTAGGCACAGATTCAGAGGATACCTTGAAAGAGCACAGCAATTCAGGGCTGGAAGGGACCTGGGGGTCATCTAGTCCAACCCCCTGCTCCAGCAGAACATTGTTAAAGTGAGTTTCTGTATTTTGACACACACCCCCATTCACATGACTACATAGCCATGCCCACCCAGTCACATGAACCCCACCCACAAAACCGGTAGGAAAAATAAATAAATTTCACCACCCATATAGTGTCATAATTAAGATGAGTCCTCTTTATTTTTGCATGGATCAAGCTGCAGCTCATTTTAGGAAGGACATTAATATATTGACACATGCATATAGGAGAGTAATTAAGATGATAAAGGGCCTGAAGGGGAAAATAAGAACAAATTGCAAAAATTGATTATTTTTAGCTGATAGAAGAGAAGTCTGTGAGGAAATAAGATAGGTGTCTTCCAATATGTGAACTAATGTGATATAGAAGACAGGGTAGAATTACTCAGTGTTGTCTTAAATTTCAAGATAAGAAACAAATTAAATTATAAGAAATTAGATTTTGTTTGGGCACCAGAAAAAAAAAATGATGGAAAGATCTATTCAGTAATGGAAAAGATTGCCTTGGGAGATAATGGTGTGTCATCTGAATTCAGTTAGACATTTCTGAATGAACGGAAGTCCTGATCGGTTTTCTGGTTGTTAATACAAGTGTGGAATGAGAGCTTGCATTTAGCCCAGGACACACTTAAAACACGTTAATTTATCTTTAAAGAACAAAATCCTTTGCAATAGTTTCTAAATGCAATTTTTTTGTTCTAAACTATTTTTCATTTGAATGCATTGAAAATTCACTCCTATTGAACAGTCAGTACACATCCTACAAAGAATTTGTCAATCTACATGTATCATATTGAAATAAATATATTTGGAGGAAGTATACAAAATATAGAAACATTTTTCTATTATATCATCTAATATGAGTTGCAGAAATGAGGAAAAGTTTCTTTTTGAAAACTATTGAAATAATAGGGATGGTTTCAACCATCATGGAGTCAACTTTTAACAGATGCTCATTCACATGTAACAAAGAAGACCAATAGAGGCTTCCGGGGAGGGGCTTGCTGATGGGAGCCGCTCATTATAGCTGCTCCCGAATTCCTGGTCGCGTTATCTGTCAGATGATCAATCCATCAGACATCTGGCAGTTTGTTTACCTTATTCTTCAGGCAAAGGAGATAAGGTGAGCCGTTTTGCTGAGCAAAGTGCCATCCGATCCTCACAGTTTGTGTCTGCGAGGGGGGGAAGGCCAGCTGAGGGCAGAATTGTCTCCGTGCCAGGAATTCCAGCTGCGAGCAGGACTGGTACACGTGAGCCCCTAATTGTTTGTTTAAATCTTAGCTTCATTTTTACAAGACCTTCTTCTGATAACTTAACTATTAAAGAGACAGTTAAAATGGTGCCGAGCTCGCTGAGCTGCTTCGTAACACTGTTTATATTTTGAATTTCTACAGAGTTTTAAAATTTCAAGGAAAAGGAGTGATTTATCACTTCACTTCACAGCTGTATAATTGGCCAGCAGAGTTTTATTAATTGGTTGAAGAAGAAACTTGGAATGGCCTCTAAGCCAAATCTTACTTTAAAGATGCCCCCCCCCGGCTCCTAGAGGCTTGGGCACATCACCCACACCTGGCACAAAACTGCAGTCTCTGCCCCCCACGCCCCCTATAGGTGACCCACTAACGATAGAATTCTTCCTGAAGGAGCTGGCCGAGGCTTTTAATACTCAGGCAATTACGGTGGAATCAAAATTCAAAGAACTCAAACAAGGACTCAAAGAAGAGATATCAGTGGCGCATAAGGAGCTGTCTGATAAACTTGAGACCCGGGTTTCCAAAATCAGAGATGATTTGTTGGGGATTGTAAGTTTATTGACAGAACATGTTTCTGGAATTGAAGACAGACTAGATGATCTTAATGACATCAATATTAATTTGGTATCGAAAACAGAGGTGGTGCAACAAAAAATTGAAAATGCTGAAAAAGAAATTATTATGATACAGTATAGAGAAATGGAACTGGCATTAAGAGTAAGGGGCTTGCGTGAAGACAAGCAGGAAAACTAGAAACAGATTATTTCAGAAGCGTTTGATAGCCTGATGGGAAGACCAGGGGATAACTTTGATTGGCAAATTGATAAAGCTTATTGCGCTAATTCTTTGCTGGTGAAGCAGAAGCAGCTTCCACGGGACATTGTGATATATTTTACTACAAGAGACATTAGGAATATGATATTACAAGAGTCCTATAAAACTAAGCTTCAAATTGGGGGTCAGGAATTGACCGTTCTGAAAGAGATACCACCTCAAATGCTAAGATCCAGGAAAGACTATGCTTTTTTAGTTGAAGAGCTTAGAAATCGCCAGATACAGTTTAGATGGGATGCACCATTTGGCCTAGCACTCACATTCGATAGGCAAAGATACCGTCTTAATTCAGTATGGAAAGCTCGAGATTTTTACCATAATATTTTGAAGGCTGGACATCCCGCACCATCTGGACCTAGAGAAAGAGAACAAGAAGGACCAGACAGACAGCAAACTACACAATTACCAAATAAGATGGATCATCTCTCTCTCTTAGAAGCACAAGGAGCCATGGAACAAAGACCTAACCGTATGACTACCAGACGAATGGAGCAACAATCCAAAATGCAACAATCCCAACAATCACCTGCCATCGGTCAAGAAGCTACAGTAACCAGCTTAGAAGCAGTGGGAGGAGCCAGGCCAAAGGTTAAACTTCAGGTTATCCAGGAGGCTCTAAAAAAAGCTTCAGGAAACCAAAGATGACAACTAAGCTTCTAACATGGAACGTCAACGGATTGAACTCTCCACAGAAGAGAAAGAAAATATTCCACTATCTTAAACAGTTCAAGAATGATATAATTTGCTTGCAAGAAACTCATATTAGATCAACTGATCAAAAATATTTGATTAATACAAGACTTGGTCAACATTTTATAGCTTCTGCTATGGAAAAGAAAAATGGTATAGTTATATACTTAAGAAAAGACATGAAAGCTGAACTAATCGAAGCAGATCCCCACGGAAGATACATCGCATTAGATCTGGTATTGGAAGAGAAAAGGACATTGATACTGGGAATATATGCTCCTAAGCAACAACAAGATGGATTTTATAGAAAACTTCATGCTAAATTAGTACAGTGGGATTATAGGTCTTGCATACTACTGGGCGACTGGAACGGTGTTATGGATACTAAGAAAGATAAGAAGGTTTCCCGCCCAAATACTCAAATGCGAGCAAAACTACCTAAGTCCTTTTTCGATATGATGGATGACTTTGAATTGAAAGATATTTGGCAAGAAAGAAATGCAGAAGAATATGACTTTACCTTCTTCTCTGATAGACATCAATCCTTTTCTAGAATTGATTTTATATTAATTACTAATGATTTGCTTTCCAGGGTGAAGAAGACAAAGATCTCAGCTAGAGTTTTATCAGATCATAACCCAGTTTGGATGGAGTTGGGAGGGGTGGCACAAGGAAGAAGGTCTTGGAGATTGAATGAAAATTTATTCAGATATGAAAAGTATATTAATGATTGTAAAAAATTGCTAACAGAATACTTTGTTTTTAATATGAATAAGAGTACCCCTATGGAAATTGTATGGGATGCAAGTAAAGCGTATATGAGAGGAGTTTTGATAAATATAAATAGATTACATGGACATAAACAAGGGGTAAAACGAACAGAACTGGAAGATGAAATCAGGAAGAAAGAGCTAGAGTTAACTTTAAATCCAGGAGATACAAAGATTAAAGAAGCAATTACTATATTAAAGGCCCAATTTAACATGTTGATTTCAGATCAGGTAGCTACTAGTTTGTTATACGCAAAACATAATACCTTTTGTAATGCAAATAAATCTGACAAATGGTTAGCATATCAGATTAGGAAAAAACAAAACTCTCGAAACATAACTAAATTGCTCTATAGAGGGAAGGAAGTGTTCCAACAGGATGAGATTCAAAAGGCCTTCCGGGAATTTTTTACAGAGCTGTATAAGGGTGATAAAATTAACGGCCTAGATATAGAGAGATACCTAGACAAAGAGAAAATGCCCATAGTTAAAGAAAAGCAGAGGCAAAAATTGAATCAACCAATAACTTCGGGGGAAATTCTGCAGGTAATTAAGCAGTTAAAGGCAGGGAAGGCACCTGGCACAGATGGCTTGACAGTGGCTTACTATAAAAATCTACAGTTAGAAATGGTAGAACCTCTTAAGGAATTATTTAATAAGATTCAAACGGAAGGTAAGGTGCCCATCTTGGAAGACAGCTTTTATATCCCTGATACCCAAAGAAGACCAAGATATTACTCAACCAAAAAACTATAGACCTATCTCATTACTTAATGTAGATTATAAAATCTTTACTAAAATACTAGCAAATAGGTTAATGTTGGTTATTCAACAATTGATACACAGTGATCAATTGGCTTTATTCAAGGGAGACAAATGAAAAGTAACGTAAGATTAATTATTAACGTACTAGAATACTTGGGAAAGAACAATCAAATTCCTGCCACATTCATATTTTTGGATGCTGAGAAAGCCTTTGATCGAGTTAATTGGCAATTCCTGTTGAAAACACTGCAAAAAATGCAAATAGAAGAAAGTTTTTTACAATCAATCAAAGCAATATATCAACAGCAAATGGCTCAAATTATAGTCAATGGAAGTTTAACAGACACTTTTCAAATTGGAAAAGGTACAAGACAGGGTTGTCCTTGTCTCCACTATTGTTTATTTTAACTTTGGAAGTACTGCTGAACAAAATACAGGGCTTGGAGGGTCTAAAGGGAATTAAGATTAGGCAGCAAAAATACAGAGTGTGTGCTTTTGTGGATGACTTGGTTATAATATTGGATCAACCGCAGGAATCTAGTATGATCTTTATGAATACAATTAACCAATATGGTCAAGTGTCTGACTTTAAAATAAATCTAGGGAAAACAAAAATACTAGCTATAAATATGAATACTAAACAAAAGGAAGAACTAGGAGGAATGATAGGATGTGAAACAGTTAAAAAGGTCAAATATCTGGGAGTTAATATTTTAACATCAAATGGGAAATTATATAAGCATAATTATGAACCACTTTGGCATAGTATACAAACAGAGATGAAAAAATGGGACAAGTTGCAGTTATCTTTGTTGGGAAGAATAGCAGCAGTGAAAATGAATATCTTACCCAAATTTTTATTTCTCTTCCAAATGTTACCTATACTTAAAAAAGATGTGAATCTGTTAGAATGGCAGAAGGCTATTAATAAATTTGTATGGGCAGGAAAGAAGCCGAGAGTAAAGTTAAAAATAATGCAAGATGTGCGTGAGACGGGAGGTTTGAAATTATCCAACCTAAAATTATATTATGATGTAGTAGTATTATCTGTAATCAGTGATTGGATTGATTTAACTAATGATAGGATACTTAATATCGAGGGACATGATTTGGTATATGGCTGGCATGCTTACCTGTTATACAACAAAAATGTTGACAAAAATTTTAAAAGTCATAGTTTAAGGAATGCTTTATTGCGGGTTTGGAAAAAATATCAATACAAATTAAATGACAAGATACCCATGTGGGCAATTCCTAGACATGCAATAGAAAATATGAACATAGCACAAAAAGAGGATATAATTACTTACAGAAAGCTTCTTACCCTAGAAAGGGATGTATTATAATTAAAACCCTTAGATGTATTAAAAGAGGAAAAGGTAATTCAAACATGGTTCCAGTATGGACAGTTACAGGCCAGGTGGAAAACAGATCAAAAAATTTGTTTTCATGCAAGTCGAGGATAATCTATTTAAACAAATAAGAGATCAAAGTTTAATGCATATAAAGAGTACAGATGGATTCCGAAACAGAATTAGTTAAAGATTGTATGATAAAGTGGGCTCAAAATATTGAAGAACCAATAATGTTGGATACATGGGAAAGAATTTGGGTAAGAAATGTGAAATTTACACAAGCCCAGAACCTGAGAGAAAATTTTTACAAGATGTTCTATAGATGGCATTTAGATCCCAAAAGGTTGGCTTCTATGTATTCAAATTTACAACCCAAATGTTGGAGATGTGGTTCTCTCGATGCTACATATTTCCACATTTGTTTGTCCTCCCTCCCCTTGAGTTGTGAGCTGCCCTGAGTCCCCCCAGGGAAAAGGGCGGCATACAAATAAAGCATCTCAATCTCAATCTCAATCTCAATGGTGGACTTGCCAAAAGGTTAAGGCATTTTGGATAAAAATATGGTGGATTATGCAAAATATTCTTTAAAAAAGGATAAAGTTTACTCCTCAGTTATTTTTGTTAGGTATAATTACTGACTGTACAGCGGTAGAGATTAACTTGATTTTACACTTAATAACGGCAGCAAGACTGTTGGTGGCGCAATACTGGAAGAAGGAAGAAGGAAGACTTGCCTACAATTCAAGAATGGACATTGAAAGTCACAAATTTAGCCGAGATGGCTAAAATATCTGCATATCTTAAAGACCACTCAAATGAGAGATATAAACAAGACTGGAAAAAATGGATTGATTATATACAAAATAAATATGGGACTAAGAAATTTCAGATAGCCTATGCTTAAGATCAGGAATGATTTAAATTGTTTAAAGTTAGTTTAGCAAGGAGGAGCTAAGTTCAATGTAAAGATATCTGTTAGATTTCAATGTAATTTGACTCCACGTGTATACTGTTTTTTTTCCTTTATTTTATATTCTCATTACTATTATTATTACTTCTTTTTCTTTAAAAATAGGATAGGCTAAGCATATTGACATGTAGCGGAAATACACCAAGGAGAGGAGGAGTGGGAAAGAAGAAAGATGGGAAGAGAAGGATAGGAGAGAGGGTAAGGGGGGAAGATGAGAAGGATAAGTAGGAGTGGATTGTAGAGAGAGGAGCAGTAGAAAGGGAGGGGAAGTAGAGTAGAAAAGGATGATGGAGGGAAGATGGAAAGTTGGAGGGTGGTAGAAGAAAGAGGTGTATGGAGAGCAGAAGAGCTATAATGGGTTTCTATTTGGGGGAAGCATCGTTGACAAGAGGATCTGATGTAATTATTATTTAATACTATATGATATGGGCTATGTATAGTATACATGTGAGTGTGTGTTATGAAAATGAAAATGGAAATAAAAAATTTAAATAAAAGAAGACCAATAGCAGTTTCTATACATTACTGGCACCAGAGTATATCAAAAACAGGATCAGTCTCATAAAAATATTCCTTGTAATTCTATGCCTAATTTTTATCTCTTTGAGGCATTGTCTGAGTTGTGTTTACTATAATTGTAAATAGTAAATAGTCATTGTTGCTAGGAACATGTGTTACTGAAACTTTAGTGGTGACCAGCTTTGTCTTCTATGCAGTTGAACCCATTGAGCTAAAGAGAGTACTCTTGTGTGTGGAGTGGATGCCTGCAATTTAGATACCTATGCACAGATAGCTACATGAAATTTGGTTTTGATGCAATTCTGAACCATGCACAACTTGGTCTTATGTGAAAGCCAGTAAGTATTCAGTTTCTAAATGAAGATTTTGGTGCTGTATATTTTAAATTATGTCATGTCAGATGAGAATTGATTGATGAAGTGGCTCTCTGCTTTTCAGTGGTGAATTTTACTAGTTTGAATACTGCCTTGTTGAGATCTATCGCAAGAAGAACAAAGAATTTTATGGTATCTTAAAATCCAGACACATAAGAAGCTAAATTTTAATTTATTGCAATAAAAAGAGAAACTGTGCTGTTCCCCTAAGAATTTTGTCACCTAAAAAGCAACTATAGTTTACTCCCATGTCTAACTATATGTCCATCTCAATCTACAGTTATGTTTAGGGAAGCTTAAATATGCAGCTAAATATGTGAAAAGGAATGTATATATGGACAATTTCAAACTAATAACAATAATGGGCAGGTTGATTTTTTTTGATGTCACACCTTTCTTTCTAGATTCATTTTTTATTATGGAGCAAAAGAATAAAAAGTTCTCATATTAAAAAAACCAAGACATTGGAAGACAAATTTTGAGCATTATGACTTGTGTAATGTTTTTCCACTTGAAATTGTTTCAAATGTACCTTAGTAGAATCTTGCTAACAAAATAGACGTCAGCATCTAAGGGGTAAACAAGGGGTAGGATAGAGAATGTAAAATGATGTAAAATGAAGAATCACGGCAAATGTGATCCCACAAATAACATATTTTACATAAGTGCGTAAGACCTCACCACATTCATATGTCATCACACTCATATGTCATTTCTCCAACACTGTAGTTTGGTACAGATACAAGTTGGATCATAGATACAGTATAGCACTGCAAAGAATATCTACCTTTTGTTATTCAGACAAATTTAACACGGAGTCAGTTTTGAAATTCTAAATAATGGCACTATAATATAGTTATATATTACACTAAATGATTAGACAAAAATATTTTGCATTGAGATCCTGTTATCTGTGAAAATATGCCTGAATTTTGTTCTTGAGAAAAATTCATCAGTTAGGTAGTTAGAGAGTGGAAAGCATTCTATTTTTCCATTCCTTCTTCTCAAGTCATTATGAAAGACAAGATATCAGCCAACTTTGTTTAAACTATCTTCTTAGTTTGTTGCTGTCAGAATTTCAGTTTTTGATATTTCATTTAGGGTTGAGCTGTTACATGCTTGTATGCGACCAAACACATTTCTTTGCCAGAAACATAATTCATAATAAACATAAAATCCTAAGTAAAATAGAAGAGTTTGGGGTGACACAAGAAGTTTGATAATAGTTAGGAAAATACAAAGATAAACAACAAAAAGCCTAAGTTTCCTTTCCATTTCGGCCTCAAAATCCTCTATCTTTGATCCTCTTGACATAAACGTATTTCAAAATACTTAAAATACAACACTAAAAAACACCCTGTTAGATCACTATGCCCTTTGTCCCTCCTCCATCCATCTTGCCAAACAATCCCTTCCATCCACATTTACAGGGTGTACTGGTTATTGTCTAGGGACTTGTTAAAAAAATGAAGTGTTATGAAAATGGCAGTTGGACTTACCTGAACTGCATGTTTCGACGAGAAGTGTGGGAGGAGTAACCATCGGGTATTAACCTAATCTGATTGCCTATTGGAGATTGAGGAAATCTTTGGAAGCCACACCTCCTGCTGCTCCGGTGGCCACCCACTTTAACCGAACGTCTGAACGGCATCTGAAAGGAAGCAAAAAGAAACAGCCAATACCAATTCTTCCTAGCCGTTGTTTGAACCTGGACGTGCTCAGGCCCTGCTTCACGGCGCAGGGCGCCATAACGGGCGGGAAGTGACTCCTCCCACACTTTTCGTCGAAACATGCAGTTCAGGTAAGTCCAACTGCCAGTTTCCGAAGAGAAGGTGTGGGAGGAGTAACCATTGGGACATACCAAAGTTAGTTGTCCTGGGAGGGAATGGACGGGCCTGAGCCCCCTTGCGAGTCTAGGACGCCCTGAAGGACCCTCCTGCCGAAGGCGGCGTCCGCCGAGGCGTAGGTGTCCAATCTATCGTGTCTAATGAAGGGAGACGGGGAGGCCCAGGCGGCCGCTCGACAAATCTCTTCTAGGGGGGCCTGGGAAGACCAGGCGGCTGAGGTGGCAGCACTTCTAGTGGAGTGTGCTGTGATACCCTGTGGGACCTGAAGACCCCAAGCCTGATAGGCCTGAGAGATGGCCGCTCTGATCCATCTGCTGATGGTGGCCGAAGAGACCTTAGCCCCTCGGGTGGAAGGCTGGAAGGACACGAAGAGGGCCTCTGATCGTCGAAAGGGAGCCGTGCGCTTCAGGTAGATGCGTAGGGCTCTTCTAACATCTAACTTATGCCAGAATTTCTCCCTCTCCCCGGAGGGATGGGGACAGAAATCTGGAAGGATGATCTCTAACCCTCTATGGAAGGGGGAGTTGATCTTGGGCATGAAGGAAGGGTCGAGTCTGAGGATGACCCTGTTATCTAGGAAAGTGCAGAGGTCTGCTCTGCTGGAAAGGGCGTTGATCTCTGAGACCCTTCTGGCTGAAGTGATGGCTACCAGAAAAATGACCTTAAGGGTCAGAAGCTGGAGGGAAACCTCTTTCAGAGGCTCAAACGGAGCCTCCGTTAGAGCCTGGAGGACTGTGGGAAGATCCTAGGAGGGGAATCGATGGACCGCTGAGGGTTTCAAATTCGCCGCCCCTTTGAGAAAACGCCTGAGAACCGGGTGTTGAGATAAGGGGGGAGCGTTCACCCCCCCCCCTAGGACTCTGGAAAGGGCGGAAACCTGACGCCTAAGGGTGCTGGTGGCGAGGCCCTTCTGGTGACCCTCCTGGAGGAAGTCCAGAACCTGAGGAACCGAGGCAGTCGTAGGACAGATGTCTTTACCCCAGCACCAGTCTGAGAAGGCCACCCACGAGGCATTGTAGATGCGGGTGGTGGATTGTCTCCATGATGCCTCTACCACCTTGATGACCTCCTCGGAGAACTGAGCCTGTCTCAGTTGTTCCTGCTCAAGCGCCAGACGGTCAGATGGAGCCACTCCGGGTCTGGGTGCTCTAGGGATCCCTGGTGAAGTGCCACCTCCCCTGCTGGTATCCTCTAGGGAGGAGCTGTGGACAGGTCCACCAGATCTGCCAGCCAGGGGCGGCGCGGCCAAAAAGGAGCTACCATTATCAGATCTGCCCTCTCTGCTACCACCCTCCTCAGAACCCCGGGGATGAGGGGAAGGGGGGGGAAAGGCGTAGAGAAGACCTGGTGGCCAGCTGCAGCGTAGGGCGTCTGTGTCCATGGCTCCCGGGGTTGGGAACCTCGAGACGAACTTCGGTAGCTGGGCGTTGTGCGGCGTCACAAACAGGTCCTCCGTCGGATGGCCGAACCTCTCGCAGATCCTGTGGAAGATCGAGGGATAGAGTTGCCACTCTCTGTTGTCAATCATCTCTCTGCTTAGCCAATCTGCTTGATGGTTCTCTGTTCCGGAGATGTGCTCCGCTTTGATGGACGCCAGGTGTTTCTCTGCCCAGTGACCCAGACGCACCGCCTCGTCGTGGAGAGCCTTGGAGTGGGTGCCTCCTTGTCTGTTCATGTGTGCCTTGGCCGCTACATTGTCTGTCAGGACTAGGATGTGTTGACCTCTGACCATGTCCTTGAAGTGTCGGAGGGCCAGGTGGATGGCCCTGAGCTCCAACCAGTTGATGTTGTGCCTTAGATCTGTTGGAGTCCACCGACCTTGGGCGATCTGGTTCACCTGGGGTGATACTCGGATCTTGAAGGTCGCATCGCTTGTCCCGGCCTTCTGATGTGGTAGTAGGAACCACTGGAGCTCCCTGGCGTGCAGTCGGGCCCAAGGGATGATCCCTATGCACGAGATGAACTTTCCCAGGAGCCTGGAAAGAAGAACTACAGGGACAGAGTGTGACTTGCGAACCTCATGAATCATCTTAACGATGCTGTCCTTGCGATCCTGAGAGAGGAACACCTCCCCCGCTACAGAGTCGATAATGGACCCTAGGTGAAGCAGCCTGGTGGAGGGCACGAGGTGGCTTTTCTCCAGGTTAATGGAGAACCCCAGAGATCTGAGAGTGTCGATGGTAGTATTCAGATCCCTTGCAGCTGAGGCAGAGGACCTGGCCAGGACGAGTATGTCATCAAGGTAGCAAAATAAACGGACAGGGAGGGAACGCAGGTGACCAGCAGCTGCAGCTAGCACCTTGGTGAAAGTCCTGGGAGCTGAGGCCAACCCAAAGGGCAGTGCTCTGTATTGGAAATGGTTCCCCTCATGGGAGAACCTCAGAAATTTACGGTGTTCCGGGGCGATCCTGATATGCAGGTATGCCTCTGTAAGGTCGATGGAGGCAAGGAAGTCGCCCGGCCGGATGCCCTCCAGGATGGATCTTAGAGAAGCCATCTTAAATTTACGGTATACCACCCTGGAGTTGAGTAACTTAGGGTCCAGGATGGCTCTCCAACCCCCCGAACTTTTGGGCACTAGGAAGAGGTTTGAATAAAATCCTGACCCTTTTTCCCCCTCTGGGACCCTCTCGATGGCCCTGATGTCGAGGAGATGTTTAATGGCCTTGGCCTTAAGGGCCCTCTTGTTTGGGTCTGAGGAGGAGGAGAAGGTGCGGAACCTACTGGGAGGAAGGGAGCGGAACTCCAGGCGAAGCCCGAGCCTTACCGTCTGGAGAACCCACTCATCCGATGTGATACGCTCCCAGGCATTCGCAAACATGGAGAGGCGACTGCTGATGGGGTGATCCGGGGGCGGATCACTTGAATATGCCGAAGGGGCGACCGCCTCCTCCACGAAAGGGCCGCTTCCCCTGGTGTTGGCCCCTGAATCTGTTCTGAAATTGTCTATCCCCCTGCCTCTGAAATCTGGGGTTTTGGTACCTCTGGCCTTGGCTGTCTCCTTCAGGTGGTCTGTAGGAGGTCCTCCTAGGGTACGGTGCATGGCGGAAATCCGACCGCTTGTTCGTTGACGGGAGGATCTTCCACTTGTTTTTATCGTCCACAAGGAGAGGATCCAGCGCCATCCCGAATAACTTGTCCCCGGTGTAATCCGTGCCGGTTAGGTGCCACTTCATCCGGGATTCCGCCTGCCAGTGACATAGCCAGAGTAGTCGCCTAGAAGCAACTGAAGAAGACATAGCACGCGACGCATACTTTACCGCGTCCAAGGTGGCGGGCGTCCGCCGAGAACTGCGTTGCCGCAAGCATCTTGGAGATGTCCTGCAGGAGTCGCACTTCAGAGGCTGGGGTCCTACCCCTCAGTTGCTCCAGCCACAGGACCGTGGACCTATTAAAAAAGGAGGCAGAGGCGGCCGCTCTGATAGCCCAGGTGATGGCCTGGAACGTCTTGCGCAGAACAATGTCTGCTCTCTTATCCTCAGGCTTGAGGCAGTTAGCGGTGTCTCCTGCTACGACCGTTGAGGAAGATGCCAAGGTTGCCACCGGGTTATCCACTTCAAAAACCTGCAAGGCTTGGGCAAAGGCTTGGTTAAGATTATAAAACTTTCTTTCATTCCCCCCTGGGGTTGGAAAGGACCCTGGCTTTACCCACTGAGATTTGAGCACCTCCATAAACATATCTGGGGTGGGGATTTCCTCCTTAGCTATGGGGGGCCTATGAAAGGGCCCCTTCTTCTTCTTGCTTTTGCCCTTGCCCGAGGACTCAGCTGCGGGTTGGGGATCCGGGGGTGGATCCAGATCAGCTGTGGCTACTGCCTTGCGTAAAAGGGAGCTGAATAAGGAGGGGGGGGAAAGGCCCGCTACGGTGGAATCCTCCTCCGCCTGGGGGTCTTCATCCTCCGAAAACCCCACATCCTTTAGTTCTCCTTCCTCGAGGTCGGATGCCTCACTAGCCGTGGATGGGGAGGGAGACCTGGCTTCCCTTGCAGCCGAGGTGCTAGGGCGATCGCTCTGCCCTCTGGGGGGTTCCTGGGGGACCCTGGTCCTGGGAGCCTGTGGCTGCTGAGTTAAGCTAGAAGCCATAACCTGGGCCAGAGCTCTGGCAAACATGTCCTGGAAGCTGCTGGTTAGATCAGGCACCACAGGCTGAAGCTCTGGTGGTTGGGAATATTCCCTGGGTTCAGGGAATAGAGGTGCTAGGCGAGGGGCTGGGCTGGCTGCTCTGCGGCCAAAAGGATCCGCTCTCGAATCCAGTAAGGGAGCAGGGGAGAGAGGGGGAGAAAGAGAGCTGTGCCTTCTCAGAGATCCCCCTGGAGAGGCTGGGGATGGTGATCTGTGTGTAGCCCGGGCAGGGACCCTGCGTGGGGAGCGTGATCTGGGGGGAGAAGGGCTGATGGTCACCCTGTACTCCCTGGCCGAGGCCCTGGTTGCTCTGGCCTCCTTCCTGGGGGATGGATTCTTGGGGGCCCTGGCTTTGTCCCTCCTAGATGGTGATCTGCCTCTGGGAGCAGGGGAACTCGCTCTGGAGGGCCCTTCCTCTGGATCCGCACCCCCCGGGGCTCTGGGCCTAGAGTTTTTGCTCCTAGTCGCCTCCGCCATTACTCACGGTTCGTTGCTCACCCACGTGCTCCTTCTGCAGCCGGCTGTAAATAAATTCCCTTCCTAGGGATAGGATCCGCCTCTCTCTGATCGATTGCAGGCTCTGCTGCCGGCAGGCAAGGCCCTGAATTCTCCCCCCGGATCACCGGCGGGGCAGAGCAGAAAGTAAGCCTCTTCCAGCTTCCTACGGCCTCATGAGCGTTTTCGGCGTCGGAACGCTGTTTACGCGCTCCCACGTGCTCCTAAGATGGCGACGATTCAAAATGGCGACTGCTGGTGCCGTCTGGAGTCTCCGTCCTCCGCTGGAACCCTCTTCGCAATCCTGGAAGGGTTCTGGGTTCTCCGGCTTCCCTGGACTCCTCCGATCGTCGCCTGGAAGTTTTTCTGTGATCCTGGGCCTTCCTGGGCCTTCCACCCCCTTTGGAAAATTCGGGCGGCCCTGCAGGACTCTGCGCACGTGCGCTGGCAAGCCGAGGCTTGAATGAGCGGCGTGGAGCACAGCAGAAGGCAGGTGAGGTCTCTTTAAGATGAAATTCCTTGCTGAGGCTTTGTTGAGAGTAAAAAACTCCTGAATCTCGGATAGAAGGAGAGCAGGAAAAAACACTCCGTTCAAGCCGAAGATTGAGGTTAAAGTGGGTGGCCACCGGAGCAGCAGGAGGTGTGGCTTCCAAAGATTTCCTCAATCTCCAATAGGCAATCAGATTAGTTTAATACCCGATGGTTACTCCTCCCACACCTTCTCTTCAGAAACGAAACCAGCTTGCTGTGAAGATGCCATGCTCTTTGTTTCTATCAAAATGTCTATGTTACAAAACATAGCCTAATAACATGCATTTATTTATTTTTGAAATCATAACTTTTCACAAAAGGTATAATCATGGCTGTAGGCTTCAGTAGAGAGCCTTTAATATATGGGAATAGATAATTGAAAATAATTGAATCCAGAAGTTGAGAGGCAGAGACTCTCAAAAGTTCTCTGCAGCTGCTTTGAAAATCAAACGAAAATAATCCCAAAAACACAGATTGTGAAAATAAGAAGACACTGACCAAAAGGATTAACCTTCTGTGATAAGGTTGAAGGTATTCCTTTCCCACTAAGATCAGACACATTGGGCAAGACTTTGCTTGCAAATTGAGAAATGTGGCTTAAAAAAAAGAAACCATCAAGTGCAAAATACTACCAATGCACACTATTGTAGTATGTGTAAGGAGAGACATTTCTCATAATTAGAAAATATGAATAACCTTAACCCTAACCTCATAATAATTCAATATTTACTGACTATTCATATTCATGAAGAAGAATCACTTCCCACTTTTATAAATGAAAATGCAGTACTACTTTTTGTCAATACCAGTTCAGGAAATTAATAAATTATGCTTCAATCAGCCTGATCCATAGTGTTTGCCATAATATATACAGTAAAATTCATTATGTTTTAAGTTATACTCTTAAACATAACTTGAACTCTGGCAAGAATCCAAAGCTCATCCATGAACATGTACACATGACATATCTATTAGAAGTTAGATCTGTCTACAAAAGTGGATTCTCCAACACTGGAGGTTTTTAAGAAGAGGTTGGATAACATTTGTCTGAAATAGCAATAGCAATAGCAGTCAGACTTATATACCGCTTCATAGGGCTTTCAGCCCTCTCTAAGCAGTTTACAGAGTCAGCATACTGCCCCCAACAACAATCCGGGTCCTCATTTTACCCACCTCGGAAGGATGGAAGGCTGAGTCAACCCTGAGCCGGTGAGATTTGAACAGCCGAACTGTAGAACTACAGTCAGCTGAAGTAGCCTGCAGTGCTGCATTTAACCACTGCGCCACCTTGGCTCTGAATGATATAGGGTTTCCTGCCTAAACAGGAAGGAAGACCTCCAAGGTCCCTTCCAACTCTGTTATTCTGTCTCATTTCTATAAACTGAAACATTATAGGTACATATAGCATTCCATTAGAAAGTGAAATATATAATATCCGCTACTTCTGCTGATTGTTGCCTGTCTGCAGTTCTGCAGTTCGATTTTCACCAGCTCAAAGTTGACTCAGCTTTCCATCCTTCCGAGGTCAGTAAAATGAGGACCCAGATTGTTGTGGGCAATATGCTGACTCTGTAAACCACTTAGAAAGGAATGTAAAGCACTGTGAAGTGGTGTATAAGTCTAAGTACTATTGCTATTATCAATGATAGGGTGAATAAAACATTATTTGCCAACACACATATACATATTGTATACTACATGTGCACTTACCTGGGAATAAGATCTACTTCAATTTATACAAGCTTGCATAACATAGCTGGTTTTGGTGCACTACCTCAAATATATCAATTCAACCACTTTCTGTTATTCAATTTGCCAATTTCAGTAGGTTTTCTGAAATCTTTTAAATCAAGTCATAAAAGCATTTTAAAAAGTAGTCCTTTTTGAGCATGTTAAGATTCTCCCTACCACTGATAAATGCTTGAAAATGACCATCATTGTTCAGATTCATGAATTTACTATTTTAAATTTGCAAAAGGCAATTCACATGGAGGGGATCACATGTTTATTCATAGTTTCTATGTTCCATTCTATAGTAGCAGCTGAGAGGCTTATTAACGGTCTTTGTTGGAGGAATAAACTAAACATCACAACAGAATACTAAGAAATAATTCTTTCATGTGTCCAGTATCAGCAATTCAATGAAATTATAATTCAAATGCCAACCAGCATTATTTAATCTTGACATGAACTAAAACATAGACATTTCTTTGTCTCTCCAGTTTGTGTTTACATGTAGTTGTTCAAAAATTATATATATATATATCAGAATAATAAGATATCCTTTTTTAAAAAAATGAATGAAATGTTTATGTATTTTGATAACATGTAATCAATATGATATTTCCAAAATTGCACTACTGCTACTATTGTTGACTGGGTGATATTACATACTATACATTCAGTATTTTTTCAATCTAGAATTCTTCAACTGTAATGACCATGAATATTATTGCACCAAATATATGCTTAATTGTGATACATTTACCCATAGTTAACACTGGATTTCAGAAAGAAAATTTGCTGAACAAGTTGTTCAGCATAGATATTGGGAATAGTGGCTGAATGCAAGTAAGAAAGAAAATACAGGGAATGGATGAGTGGGCCAGTAGGATATGCTGTACATCAGTGGCAACAGCAGCAGTGGCTATAAGAAAGGATTTTGAGACAATTTCCTGGGAACTTTGAGGAGATCAGCAGATAGACTGTATCATCACTGGTGGGATTCAAAAGTTTTTACTACCAGTTCTGTGGGCATGGCACAGCAGATAGACTGTATCATCAGTAGTGGGATTCCAAAATTTTTACTACTGGTTCTGTGGACATAGCTTGGTGGGCGTGGCATGGCTTGGTGGGCATGGGTAAAATCTCCATTCCCTTCCCACTCCAGGGGAAGGTTACTACAAAATCCCCATTTTCTCCTGATCAGCTGGGAATAAGTGGGGGTGGGGCCAGTCAAATATGGTATTTACCACTTCTCCGAACTACTCAAAATTTCCGCTACCAGTTCTCCAGAACTGATCAAAACCTGCTGTATACCACTTCTGTGTATCATGATGACAATTGTAGAGGGCAGAATAAGAAGTACACCAGCCTTGCCCTATGTATTATTGCTAAGAGTAGTGTAAATGAAACATTTGGTTTTTATCCCCTCCTTTACCCATTTTTCTGCTCATTCAATGAATAACAGTAGGTGTTTTTTTTACATTTTTAAGGAAGGTAATTCTATTTCAGGATGCTTGTTTTGCTATCAAAACAGAAACTGAATCTCTTGCCCAAGAGCAAATTATTTTGCACTCTTTGGGTAGAGTATGTTGGGGGAAAAAACATAGCAGAAGAAATTCAAAGACTGAATCTTGTAAACATGCCTCCTCTTTAATGCTAGAAGAACTTGCCAGAGTTCTTTTGTAATGGCTTCAAATTTGGTTATACGAAATGTGCCTACCTGAGATTTTGTGTCCTGGGAAATGTAGTCTTGCTGTCTTTTTCCTTGTCAGCCTCAGAGGCCTCAGAATTTGGAGTCAAACACTGCAATTCATGTGTACATTTTTGGCTGATTTTTTAATTTATATTGCAAAACAAGGTATTTTGATGTCAAATCAATTGTAGTGTCAAGCTCAGAAATTCTTCTCCAATTTTTCTAGAAGTACTCATTGAACCTGATGAAAGAAAAGCTGCTTCTAAATTTTTCTATTCTTTTCATCACACAATATCCATGGCCATGTCTCTTGAAATTCTTTTTTTTAATTCTTATGACTGCATTCTTGTATATATTTAGTTGTGAGATGGGCACATGAATTGCAGTGTTTTGGCTTCAAATTTTGGGATATGTGTGTTAGATTTTGAATTAACCTTACCCAAATCATTTATCCAATTTTTAAAAATGTTTTCCAATCAGTTGTGGAAAATACACCCTTACACATTTTCTACATTATATGGACTTCTATATTTCTAAGGAAGTATGCATGGATAGAAGGAACTCACAGTTTAGTAGTCCATCCTCTCCTGATGAGACCATGCTGAAAACAAAGAAGGAGGGTAGACCCAGCATATCTGTGCTTCTTCAGCTTCCTCACTGTAAGTTTTAGAGCACTTTAGGAAAGCTTAAAGGGAAGGTTCCTTTGCTTTTGTTTTTAATTTTTGTCTTCTAGCTGCCAAAGTGCCAAAAATTATGCATACCAAATCAAAATGGGATCTATTAGTTTGAGCTATAATTCATGAATTCTTTGTTTTAACATCTATTGAGAAAACAATATAATAGCTAAATTACAGAGAGGTATTTGTTTTATAGTTTGTATTCATTATGTTGAACCTTTCTGATTAGTTTTTCAATTAGGTTTTCCAATTCCTTTTGTTTAAATTGTTTTTCCTCAGTTGGATGCACTACTTGTTCAACTATGTTGCTGTCTCTTCCTAAATGATCAGATAATGGCAAATCATTCCCTCAAATTAAGAAATCCTGATAATTCTCAGAAATCTCCAAAAGTGATTTTTCAGTAGTCTTGTGATGAGTTTCGTGGATTGGTTTCTTTTGTTTTTTATTTTTCTGTGGTGGTCATTTGGTCATAGTTATATGTAACAGTTTAATAGATTTTTTACGAAACTAGCACAATTAAGTAAATGATTCCTATAATTGATATAACTTAATAACCAAAAATGTAGTTAAAAATCTAAAATCTGTCCAAAATTTAATAATATATTCACCTATTGCAGAATACTGTATGTTCTCCAATGATATTAAGGGTATGAAATGCACTTTGAACTTTAACAAATCCCACTTATAACAGATTAACACATCAATGTTTTATTTGAGGTTAATAAATATTTTCAAGGGATATTATGATGCTTAACTTTAAAGGAACAGTAGATAGAGGATGGATGGATGGGTGGATGTTTGGCATTCACTATTAATTTTCTATTATTGAACAGCAGAATAATGTCTATGTTGTTTTTCATGGCACATGTTTCATTTCTACACTGCAAGTGGAAAACATGACCAAGGTTGAAATAATCTGCATGTGACTGAAAGGTTATAATATTATATAACCTACACTGAAAAAAGAAAAAGGACAAATGTACCACTTACTGTAGCTGAAAATAAACACAAACTAGCAACTGCCCTAACATTTCATTTAGTTATTTGTAGTGAATCACACTAACATACAAATTGCCTGTAATACCCTCAATATTGAATCCAGACAAATCTAACATGGGTTACAAACAGACTGATTCACTGAATGGCCATACTTCCTTTGGCTTCAACCATATTTTACATTCTCTTATCATATATTTGGAGAGCTGCTTTCTCTAGAATGGCTAAACTCTACCATATTTTATTATATTTACCACATGTGTTGCCCTAATACAAATAATATCAGTATGGTTCAGATAACAAAAGCCCTGCCATACTAATGTAAAAAATGAAAATGAAGTAGTATACATTGTGTGCAGTTATTTTGGAATGAAAGAACATCTTATATTCTAAAGAAAGTTAGCTGTGAACTAGTACCAGCTATATAGATAAAGAGATATAAAGTAATAGTTATTTCCACTAAGAAATATAATCTAATCACATTATAATTAGGGTGTGTATTCTTTCTGTATCTTTATTCCATTTTAGTTTCCCATTGCTAAATCAAGAGCAGAAGGAATCCTAGAAACTGACATCCCTGACATGGAAAGTTATTTCTGTTTGTAGAAATAACAAACTAGAAGGAACAGAAGTTGTAGTTAATTGTCTTTTTTCTCTTTAAGATAAAGCCTTATAATGTCTCTACTTACCCACATAGGGTAATAGAAAAGAAGGGAGAGTTCTGAAAAACAAGCTATGTTGAATGGGAATAAATAGGCCTATGTAACATCAACTATCTCCTATACTCCCCAATAATAGGTTGAACCTACCTTTACTCATCTAAATGTCAGCCAAATCTCCAGCATGGTACTCTACTGTGATGTATGTTTGCTGTCGGCTGCCATAGTAACAGGAAAGGGGCATGGCTTTTGGATTGGGGAAGTGAGCTGGTGAGGTGAGGTCCAATGGGAACTAAAAGGGAGGTTTGCTCTCAAAAATACTGCATCACTGAATGGAGTTATTTATACCATATCAACGGTAACCATCCTAGGACTCCAGATGAGCGAAATACCTGAAGATGAGCTTCACACTACATCATACTGGACATTGATTGGACATTCAGCAAGGGACCGTGGGGAGAGAGGTTTGGGGAAACTTTCAATCTGTAACTTTCACATGTTTTGACTCAGATCTTGCCTTGCTTTCACTGCTATCATTTCAAACTCAGTAAAAGTTCCTCTTCTCTATCTCAATAGAGTTGGGATTTTCTTTCTTGGGTTTTTAACGGAGGCACACCTGACACTCTTCCCTAAAACACATCTGAAAAAAGTCAAATAAAATTTGCATCATATTCCCCAAATGCAACTCTTTTCACAAAGTTGTGTTAAAATCAACTTTAAGGGTTCTCTTCCCAACTCCTCAGTCCCTCGCCCCTTTCAGCTTGTGGAAATCCAAGAAATTGTATATCTCCAGCTACTCTAACTCACTAGATAAAATTTTAAATCAGAATTATGAATCAACTGGTTGCTAAAGACAAATATATGGTCTCAACTTACTTGGTCAATTAAAAAGACAATGCTGACATGAAATACCACACACTCACCAATCTGGGGGAATAAAATCAATGTTGTAGCAAAATAGGATTAGATAAAATGACAAGTGCCCAAATTTGATTAATTGGAGGAGTTATATTGGCACTAAAATTCTGCCTATGCCGAAGTCCCCTGATAGATAGATGGTATAGAAACTGCAGTATTATAGTATTATATTTTTTTGAACTGAGGCATAGGTTTAAATAAAAGAACCTCTTCAACATGTTCCTATCATTCACTTGTCATTGAGAAAATAAATGAGTTAGGGTAAGTAGATATGTGTTCATTAACATGTCTATCATTTTTTTTACCTTGGGATATGAATGGTAAAGGAGGCAGATATTGATTTTCTGATTTTGTTCTTAATTTTTAGACTGTTTTCTCAAGTGATATACAGACTGTATTAGGGCATGAAATGTATTGCTGGAGTGGTGCAGAAAGCAAATGGGAAGCATTCTATCTATCTATCTATCTATCTATCTATCTATCTATCTATCTATCATCTGATATGATTTATCAGCCATTTCTCAAAGCAAACTGTCTCAGGGCATGAGACAATAAAATGGTAATGCAATAAAACTATTCAATAAATGGTTAAAATAGCAGCAAAATAAATAAAACCCAGAAGACAGCCCCTGATGATAAAGGATGGATGGATGGATGGACAGAAAGGAATGGAATGGACATAAATTAGACCATAATAGCAATTTCTTTTTTTAAAAAAAATTATATTGTGTAGCTGATATTTAGGAACACTTAAAGTATTTCTTTAAAAACTATTAGATTAGGAACCAATGACTATTTAACTGTGGCTACTCTCTACCAAGAAAGCCTCTTTGGTATGGATACTCAGCTACAATCTGAGAAACCATGAGTTCTAGTTCTTCCACACACATGAAGCGAACAAGGCGACTGGCAAGTCACTCTCTTCTTGCCCTGGGAAGAAGACAATGGCAAACCACTAGCATATTAGTCAAGAATTAGTAAAGAAAATGGGGAAGAAGGCGGGGCTTAGCAGTGAGAAGACGGACTTTCAGGCATTTCCTGAATGACCATCTATACCAGAGTCTTTTTTGGATGATTCGTTTGAATCTAAGCTGTCCCGGAGAGACAGTGACGTGGGGGGAACTCCAGTGGTCCCAGAGATGTTCGCAAAATCTCTGGGAACCTAAGGAAAGCCTCCCTAATCCAGTGACTTCCGGATCGGCTCGATGCTGACTGCAACTGCAAAGGCCCAGAGAGAGAGCTGAATATGAACATGTCGTTTGATGTGAGTTTTAAATCCTTTTTTTCTTGTTGGAAAGAGAACACTCTAAATTTGGAAACTTAGTTCAAAATAAGGCTGATAAGTGAGAAAAGCGGCGGTGATAAATGTTTGCCATTTGGAAGCTTATTTTTCTGTTCCTTTTTTTTAATTCCTGGAAGCCGGGCTGGACTTTCCTGTAATTTGAATCGGCTTTTTGCGTTTCTTCTCTTTGTTGTCGATAGCTTTAACTTTGAATCTAATGGGGCACTAAATCTTAAACTTAAAGTGCTTTGAAGATCTGGTTTTTTGTTTTTTTGTTTGTTTGTTTTTCTTCGTTGCCTTTTAGCCCTTTTGATGTTTTTTTTAAACAATTAGTAATTAACAAACGTCACGGAACAGACTAAAATAAGCTGTAAACTACAAACTACAAGCCAACACTGCCATCTTGTGGACTCGAACTTTGTTATTAAAATCCCCCCTGTAATGCATTTGATTTATGTGTTTACGCAGCTGGGAACCTGTGAGATAAAACAGCAAAGCTGAGAGTGACCTTGGAGAGACTCTTATCTTAGGGGGGCCCTGGCTTTGTCCCTCCTAGATGGTGATCTGCCTCTGGGAGCAGGGGAACTCGCTCTGGAGGGCCCTTCCTCTGGATCCGCACCCCCCGGGGCTCTGGGCCTAGAGTTTTTGCTCCTAGTCGCCTCCGCCATTACTCACGGTTCGTTGCTCACCCACGTGCTCCTTCTGCAGCCGGCTGTAAATAAATTCCCTTCCTAGGGATAGGATCCGCCTCTCTCTGATCGATTGCAGGATCTGCTGCCGGCAGGCAAGGCCCTGAATTCTCCCCCCGGATCACCGGCGGGGCAGAGCAGAAAGTAAGCCTCTTCCAGCTTCCTACGGCCTCATGAGCGTTTTCGGCGTCGGAACGCTGTTTACGCGCTCCCACGTGCTCCTAAGATGGCGACGATTCAAAATGGCGACTGCTGGTGCCGTCTGGAGTCTCTGTCCTCCGCTGGAACCCTCTTCGCAATCCTGGAAGGGTTCTGGGTTCTCCGGCTTCCCTGGACTCCTCCGATCGTCGCCTGGAAGTTTTTCTGTGATCCTGGGCCTTCCTGGGCCTTCCACCCCCTTTGGAAAATTCGGGCGGCCCTGCAGGACTCTGCGCACGTGCGCTGGCAAGCCGAGGCTTGAATGAGCGGCGTGGAGCACAGCAGAAGGCAGGTGAGGTCTCTTTAAGATGAAATTCCTTGCTGAGGCTTTGTTGAGAGTAAAAAACTCCTGAATCTCGGATAGAAGGAGAGCAGGAAAAAACACTCCGTTCAAGCCGAAGATTGAGGTTAAAGTGGGTGGCCACCGGAGCAGCAGGAGGTGTGGCTTCCAAAGATTTCCTCAATCTCCAATAGGCAATCAGATTAGTTTAATACCCGATGGTTACTCCTCCCACACCTTCTCTTCAGAAACGAAACCAGCTTGCTGTGAAGATGCCATGCTCTTTGTTTCTATCAAAATGTCTATGTTACAAAACATAGCCTAATAACATGCATTTATTTATTTTTGAAATCATAACTTTTCACAAAAGGTATAATCATGGCTGTAGGCTTCAGTAGAGAGCCTTTAATATATGGGAATAGATAATTGAAAATAATTGAATCCAGAAGTTGAGAGGCAGAGACTCTCAAAAGTTCTCTGCAGCTGCTTTGAAAATCAAACGAAAATAATCCCAAAAACACAGATTGTGAAAATAAGAAGACACTGACCAAAAGGATTAACCTTCTGTGATAAGGTTGAAGGTATTCCTTTCCCACTAAGATCAGACACATTGGGCAAGACTTTGCTTGCAAATTGAGAAATGTGGCTTAAAAAAAAGAAACCATCAAGTGCAAAATACTACCAATGCACACTATTGTAGTATGTGTAAGGAGAGACATTTCTCATAATTAGAAAATATGAATAACCTTAACCTATGGAAGCTTATTTTTCTGTTCCTTTTTTTTAATTCCTGGAAGCCGGGCTGGACTTTCCTGTAATTTGAATCGGCTTTTTGCGTTTCTTCTCTTTGTTGTCGATAGCTTTAACTTTGAATCTAATGGGGCACTAAATCTTAAACTTAAAGTGCTTTGAAGATCTGGTTTTTTGTTTTTTTGTTTGTTTGTTTTTCTTCGTTGCCTTTTAGCCCTTTTGATGTTTTTTTTTAACAATTAGTAATTAACAAACGTCACGGAACGGACTAAAACAAGCTGTAAACTACAAACTACAAGCCAACACTGCCATCTTGTGGACTCGAACTTTGTTATTAAAATCCCCCCTGTAATGCATTTGATTTATGTGTTTACGCAGCTGGGAACCTGTGAGATAGAACAGCAAAGCTGAGAGTGACCTTGGAGAGACTCTTATCTTAGGGGGGGGGGGGGGAAAGAGTTCGGAAAAAATCATTTGTTTTAGCTTGTTGGCATCCTTTCATCTCCCAACACCATTCTCATTTTACCGGCTGTGGAGACATCGACATTGAGTTTTTCTTTTTTGATCATCACCATCGACCTTTTGATCTTTTACATTTTTTTTCTTTTCTGTTTTGATTATTCTTTTTAACCTTTGGATCACCTCTTGACTATTTACATTTTTTCTGCTTCTTTCTTTTCTCACTTGTAACTGAAGCACCCCTTCTCCCCTTTTTGGAGGGGGGTGTCTTCCTTTTCTTTTTTACTATTTAATATTCTCTTATTATATATATATATATATATATATATATATATATATATATATATATATATATATATATATATATATATATATATATATATATATATATATATATATATATATATATATATATATATATATTATTGCATTCTTACTGCATTTTATCTTTGAAACAAAAAAAAGTTTCCTTTTCTTTCCTTCCTTTTCTCTCCCTTCTCTCTTTTCCTTCCCTTTCTCTTTTCCCCCTTTTCTTATCTCCTCCCCCCTCTCCTCCGTGTACTTTACGTACTTAATCCACCATACTTATAACCCTCCACCCTCTAATACTAATTGGCTATGAGTAGAAAAGCAGCTGCCTCTGGCTTTACATCAACCCCTGCCCCCTCACCTGCGGGAGGCCAGAGGACAACACAGACGATGTCCCATCAAGAAAAAGAGAAGGAAGCCAACTTTGAAACACTTATACAAATGATGCAGAAAATGCAAGCAGGAAACGATACCCTTGTAAAAAAATATGGAGGCAATGGAACAACAAAACCAAAGCATAGTGCAAAAAGTTGATAATATGGAAGGAAAAGTAGAAAGTATACACAACTGGATGCTGAAATACGAAAATGGGATTCAAAAAATTGAAAATAAGATCCAAGAAGGAGAGAAGAAAACTGAAAAGCTAGAGATCAGACTAAGTGATGTAGAAAGAGAGAGCAGTGGAATATTAAGATGGGAGATGGACAGGTCTGAATTTTTTTTAAGATTTCAAAACATAGAAGAAGAAAAAGGAGAGGACTTAGTTCAGATAATTTCAAATATTTTGATAGATGTTCTGGGGATGTCCCAGGACCAAATAAAAGAAACAATTGATGAGACTTTTAGAGTATACACAAGATATGCAGTGAGAAATGCTCTTCCAAGGGAAGTGCATGTAAGATTTACTAAGAAAACAATTAAATCACAAATCTTACAGAAAATGAGAGATAGAAAATTAGAATATAAAGGTAAGGAGATTGTAGTACTCAAACAAATTCCAAGAGAGGTGAGAGAGAGGAGAAGAGAATATCAATTTTTGACCAAAGTATTGATAAAAAAAGGTGTTAACTACAGATGGCTCATACCGGAAGGTTTATTATGTACTTGGCAAGGACAAAGACACAGGATAGATACAACTGAGAAGGCAGAAGCTTTCTACGAAGAATACTTTAGAGAAACGGCGGAGAAAGCTGGGAAAGACGATGCAGTGATTCAAATACTGGAACCACCTGTAACCGCGACCGAAAAAATAGAAGGAGCAGTAGGTGGAAGTGAGAAAGAAGGGGAGACAGGGAATGGGAGCCGCAAAGAAAAACGAGAACCTAGATCCACTAGAGCGATAAACCCTGTATATAAAGTATAAACATGGAAGAAAGAAAAATGATTACAATTAACATTAATGGACTCAATTCGGTAACTAAAAGGAAGAAAGTATTCCATAAATTAGAGAAATTACAACTTGACATAATCTGTCTGCAAGAAGTACATATTCAAAAGAAATATGAACATTTACTAACTCAACCAAAGCTTGGGAAAATGTTTTCATCATTGGCAAATTGTAAGAAAAGAGGAGTGGTCTTCTATATTAAAGGCAACATCCCAACAAAAGTAGTATACGCAGAGGAAGAGGGAAGAATTTTGATGGTGGAAATTATGGATACCAAAAAGACACTCCTAATTGGAATCTACGCCCCCAATGAAAAACAAGATGAATTCTACAAAAAACTACACAAAAAAGTTTTGGAACTAGACTATGCTGATATTTGTATGATGGGAGACTTTAATGGCATTGTGAATCAAAATATGGACTATAAAACACATAAAACAAAAAAATTAAATAGGAAGCCTCTGCCGAAATCTTTTTTTAGGATGACAGATGAACTAAATTTAAAAGATATATGGAGAGAAAGAAACGCTAAAAAAGAACAATATACCTTCTACTCAAATAGACATTCTTCATTCTCTAGAATAGATATGATATGGGTCTCAGCGGAGTTGAGCTCCAACATAAAAGAAATTGAGATTGAAGCAAGTACCTGGGCGGACCACAATCCAATTTTAATTAAATGGAAAGGCCAAAGGGCAAGATCTAGATGGACACTAAATAACACTATATTGAAAGAAAAAGAGTTTGTACAAAAAATGGAAGAAGAGCTAGTCCTTTTTTTTAAAGAAAATAGGAAAGAAGGTACGTCGTTGCAGAATCTCTGGGACACAATGAAGGCTGTTATCAGAGGTTTGACAATAGATTACACAAGGAAGAGAAACTCAAAAAAAAGACAAATGCATAAAGCTTTAGACAATGACTATAAAATACTTGAAAGAGACCTACAGAGAGCACCACAAAAAAAAGATGTTAAAATAAAAATGGACATAATTAAACACAAAATGGACCGATTAGAAAAGGAAGAACTGGCACAAAAAATTAGAGGTGCCAAACAGAATTATTTTGAAAATGCGAACAAACCAGGTAGGTGGTTAGCATATAAGATGAAAAAAGAGAGAGAAACAAAGAAAATACTTCAACTAAGAGATAAACAAGGAGAAATTCAATATGGAAATACCGAAAAAAATATATTATACATGACTACTACGTTAAACTCTATGAACAAGAGAAGGTGGAGGAGGGACGAGTCAAAAAGTATCTACAAGATGCCAATCTCCCCCAGGTACCAGATGAAACTAGAACAATGTTAGAAAGAAAAATAACAATGATGGAACTAACAGAGGCACTTAAAAAACAAAATAATGGGAAAGCCCCAGGACCAGATGGCCTACCTGTGGAATTCTACAGAACATTTGAAGAAATATTGACCCTCCCACTCCTACAAGTCATGAATGAAGTGATGACTGAGAACCAAATACCGAAGTCATGGTCAGAAGCGTATGTCACATTACTACCCAAGGAAGAGACTGATTTAACACAAATCAAGAATTATAGACCAATTTCTTTATTAAACTCAGACTACAAGCTATTTGCATCTATACTAGCTGAGAGACTTAAAAAATACTTAAATGGCTTCATCCATTCAGATCAAAATGGCTTTTTACCTAAAAGACAAATCAAAGACAATATGAGAATAATTTTGAATACCTTGGAATACTATGAGGCCCACCCAGAAAAACAATTGGCACTGATGTTCCTCGATGCGCAGAAGGCCTTTGATAATGTGAATTGGCAGTTTATGTTTTTGCAACTGGAGCAGATGAACTTTGGCAAGAAATTCACTCAAAGTATACGAACGATATACCAGAAACAAGCAGCAAAGATAATGGTAAATGGAGAACTAACAGAACCTATTGAAATAAAGAGAGGTACAAGACAAGGCTGCCCACTATCACCGCTACTCTTTGTCCTAACACTAGAGGTCTTAAATAGAAAGATCAGAGAAGAAGAAGAAATAAGAGGAATGAAAATTAAGAGAGAAGAGTATAAACTGCAAGCGTTCGCAGACGACTTAGTTTTCATTCTTGAAGATCCATTAGAAACCGCACCCAAATTCTTAGAAAGAATAGAGGAATATGGAGAAGTAGCAGGCTTGAAAATAAACAAAGATAAAACAAAGATCATGACAAAGAATATCCCAGCTACACAAAAGGAACAGTTGTCAGAAATGTTGCAGATTCAAAACACAAGTAAGATTAAATATTTGGGGATACATTTATCACCTAGATGTAGCACTCTTAAAGAGGATAATTATACCAGATTAAAACGACAAATAGCAATCGATTTGGAGAAATGGGAAAACTTGCATTTATCAATGATGGGAAGAATTTCCACAATTAAAATGAACATTCTACCTAGAATTCTATATCTGTTTCAGACAATCCCAATTAGACTGGGTAAGGATTTTTTTCTAGACTTAAATAAAATAGTTTTGAAATTTATTTGGCAAGGGAAAAAAGCTAGAATAAAGCTTAAATTACTACAAGATGTTAGATCAAGAGGAGGTTTTGGTTTACCCGATTGGGAGCTATACTATCAGGCAGCAAACCTGATGTGGATTAAGGAGTGGATATCATTAAAAAACTCTAGATTATGGAACGTAGAAGGTCACGATTTGCTGTTGGGATGGCATGCTTTCTTATGGTATAAGGGAACTAAATCACATGGTTATTTTAGAAGACATTATATAAGGGAGGCGTTGTTGTTAAATTGGGAAAAGATTAAAAAATTACATTATTTAAAAATTCCAGTCTGGACATCAACAATTGAAGCATTTTCGTATCCGATAATACATAAAAAGGAACAAACAGATATATAGAATTATTGAATACAGAGGGTGAGCTCAAATCTAGTCAAGAGTTGAAGCAAGAAGGGATGGAAATGAACTGGTATTCATATGTACAGATACAATCTAGATATAATGAAGATAGAAAAACTAAAGGTCTCTATAATAAAATGACTGAGCTAGACAAAATTCTAACAGGTACTGATGAAAAAGTAATTAAAAAACTATATGGATATTTATTGGAGTTTAAATTGCATGAAGAACAAGTTAAAGAAACTATGATTGCTTGGGGGAAAAATTTTAAGTATGGGATTGATTTAGAGAATTGGCAGAAATTGTGGTCTCAAAATTACAAAATGACAATGTCTACTGCATATAGAGAAAACTTGTATAAGATGTTTTACAGGTGGCATCTACCCCCGACCAGAATCGCAAGAATGTTCAAGAATAAATCAGAAAAGTGTTGGAAATGTCACCAGATACCTGGCTCATACTACCACATGTGGTGGACTTGCACTGAAGCCAAAAGATACTGGACTAAAATCCACATATGGTTGGAGAAAATGATACACAAACAAATAGACTTTAAACCAGAGGTCTTTTTATTAGGAATTTTACCAGAAACCTACAACAAAGACTTAAAATATTTGATTGTAAATGTGTTAACAGCAGCCAGAATTGTATTTGCAAAAAACTGGAAAAATGAAACAATACCAAAAGAGGAAGAAATCATTCGAAAAATAATGGACTGTGCCGAAATGAGTAAATTGACATTTGAAATTAGAGAGCAAGAGGATGGACAATTTTATAAGATATGGGACTTGTTTTATCAATGGCTAAGGGAAAAAAAAACAAAATTTTGGAAATGAAAAATGATACACTTATGCCTTAATTGGAAAAAGTAAATGATGATATAATTATGCTGTGAAATAATTCAACAATGATATAAGGAAGTACTAATATAAGGTCTGGTGATATAATGTATAAGGTTAAGAACTTATTATAATGATATTTCGCTGCTGATAAGGCAATTCTAATAGGGGAACAAATGAAAACTGGTATATATAGGCAGCGATGCCTTGTTGAAAAATGAAGGAATAAGATCTCTGTTTGAAGGTATGAAATGCAAGATTAACAATGAATAGAAGTATACTCTCTGGGGGAAAACAATGCTAATGTTAACTGAATATATATTGTAGAAGGAAAATGAGACCTTTAGTTACATTAGAGGAAATATCTGAGATGGTAAACATTATTTGAAGATGTAGATGTTAAAACAACCGTAATCAAACGACATGCTGCATGTGATGATGGTTTTTTTTTGTCTTTTCTTTTTTTTTTTTTTCCTTTCCTTCTTGGACCTTTTTTGTCCTTTTTGGCCTCCCCCCCTCCCCCTACCCTTTTTCCCCCCCTCTCTCTTGCTTTATTTTGTTGTTTTTTGTTTTTTAAACCCTAGCTTATTGTGGTGCTTATTAAATATACAATAGAGAGATACGGGATGTATAAACTTAGTAGGGATGCACCTGTGATCAAACGACATATTGTATGTGAAGATGGGTTTCCCCTCCCCCCCTTTTTTTCTCATCCTCTCCCTTTCCCATTGTTGTCTGTGTAATAAAAAAATAAAAAGAATTAAAAAAAAGAATTAGTAAAGAAAATAATTGAGCCAATGAGCCAACAAAATAGATTTTAATCCTTCAAAGTGGTAATTCAAACATCCATCTACTTGAAAAATGAGTGAAGTAACCTATTCTACTGGATAAAGCTAGGTGAATGTGCATGGATGAGCCCTAGAGCTCCAGTTCACTGTTAATATTTATTCATTTGGTCCTTTTGGAAAGGTGAACAACAACAACCATTTTGATTTCTGGAAATAAATTTAACACTAGCAGTGTAGTGGAACAGCATTTTGAAATAAGACATAGACCAGAACAGAGATAATAAAGTTAACAGTTAACTGCCATATAGCAAATCATATTTTGACCCAGATCATTATAGGTCAATGAAAGGTCAGGTGAAGTGATGCACGATAGAATACTGGCATAATGTGTCTGGCAAAAGATAAAAGACAAGCTGTATAGTCCTCTGTCAAAAGATCTCTAGATCATACAAACAACTATTAACTACAGAACATTCTTGAATTCTCCAACCTACATTCATTCCTTGATCAGTTTTGTAATGGATAAAGTAGGTATGGTTTTTTGGGTCTCTATGTGTAATGTATAAATGATTTTAATTAATAAAGCTTTTGTAGATTAAGAGAAGTTCCTTATGTGACTTGACATCAGTTCCCAAAATTCAAGTCTGTAACCTCCTACCTGGTTTCATTTAAAATAAAAAAATCAATATTTTTGAAAATGTTGGATACTGTATTTTATTCAAAGTAAAAAATAGAGGACTATTTTCTCAAGTTTGTGGTATGCATATTGATTTATTTATTTAGCGTATAGTATACCATACATGGTCTAGCAATATCTATTAACATTTCAACTAAATTGGTAAAACCAATAAAATATAAATGCTAAAAAGATCTACATTCAAATATCAATATCTAGGTTATCTAACCATTGAAGCTCAGCATAGTTTATTTTAAAAAACATCAGATATTGGAACAAAATATGCTGTCAGTTTACAGCAGTTGTGGATTCCAGATCCCATTGTAACTGATACGGTTGCAACGGGGCCCAGAGTCCACCACATGAACGTGTGCAGTGTGTGCACACAGGCATGCAGTGCACGTATTTGTCCGTACCGCTTGTGATGCCTCCGTGAGCCTCCGTGACACTCCAGTTGCTCGGCGGAGCATCATACAGGTGCTGTGCGCTCCATGAGTGTTTGCAGAAGCGCCAAAGAGCTCAAATACAGGTTAGGAGCTCGGGTGGGTGGGTAGGCCCTCCGGAGCACCGTACCAGAATGGTACCTGGTGCTCCGGGCAGCCACCACTGGCTTACAGCTATGTCAAAGTGTGATCTACAGTTTGACAAAGGACTCCGTAGTCACACTGGGGGGAGGATACTATGCCCAATTTATACAGAGAGCCCTGGCAGACAATGTGTGAGGTACAAATCCTATTCAGGATTGTTCATTTGCATACTGAAAACAAAAATGAGGGCCTTATCTCCACTGCTGATCTTAGCTATATTCTATTTCTCTGCAGTTTCCTGCTTGCTACAAAATTAAAAGAATCTGGCAATGAGAATTCTATGCAAAATTCTGAACTTTTGGCACAGTTCATGCCAAAAGTCATGATATACAGAACCAACTACTGCTGTAACTGAACTCAGAGAAACATTATTCAGACATCAGAATACATACATAATCAATCTGTGGAGAACGAAGTCCACCAGGACACACCTATTCATCCATAGTATAATAAGGTCCAATATATTTTTCTATAATTTCTGTATCAATTTTTCTGTGCAATCTGCATGTTTTAATCCAGCTGTTTCTTTTCTTCAGTAAAAAAGATATTTTTAGTGCCAAAATCATCTATGCTGTAGAATATATGTGCAATATTAATAGCACAGTTTTGATCATAAATAGTAACTATTCAATAAAAAGTAGCTAACATCATCACGTCTGAGAGTTATTGTGATCATGAACTGAGTTCTGAAACCTCGAGGTATAGGGTAGACACAGTTTTATTAAACTGAAGAACGGAGTCAAAGATGTTGCTATTAACATTTTCACTGATAGAGCAAAATGAAATATAACCCTATTTCCACATATTGCTCTCATGATAAATGAGAATATAAACTAGCATTCACTGTAGAACAACTATAAAAGACATTTTAAGATGTTTGCTTCTTTAAACTTCTCAGCAAGAAATTTGTATTTGCTACAATTCCATTTGCATTTAAACTAATATTAATATTCAAAAATGCTTACTTACAATTATTTTTAGTGATAATTTTCCTGACTAAACAGAATTAGAAATTGACTGTGGAGAAAATTATGGAGTTTAAAATGGCCATTTAAACTATCAGATCAAGCAGGTCAGTACACGTATCCAGAATATTTTATCTATTATAATTTCTCTCCCTTAACATTCCATCAGAATTAACTTGTCTATATCTTATGTGCATTATTTCTTGCTGTACATATTCAAAACAGATAATGACTTTTTTTCTGAATGACATTATTTCAGATAGTAAAGATTGTGCTTTTACAGTATATCATTCTTAGACTTTTAGGTTTTTTTAACTGTGAGTGAGATGGTGGCATTTAACGTTGACAAACAAACAGATACCATCATATCCCTCCTCAGTTTCTTCTCAGGCATAAATATTCTCAGTTGTTGCTTCATCTGCTTTTCATAATATTTCCTTTAGAGATGTCATTGTTGAGACTGTGGTAGTGATCTTATAAATGGATAAATATTTTAGATTTCAAGTGCCAAACAGAACATGTGCTGTCAATTTACTGTTATTGTTTATTTTATTAATTAGAGTTTGTAACATGTTTAAAAATCTTGTATCCTGTAAACCAGTTTATAAAGTTTAGACTGGCTTCTATAACACCAAAATGTACAATACAACAGCAGAGTTGGAAGGGACCTTGGAGGTCTTCTAGTCCAACCCCCTGCCTAGGGAGGAAACCCTATACCGTTCCAGACAAATGGCTATCCAACATCCTCTTAAAGACTTCCAGTGTGGGGTAATTTACAACTTCTGGAGGCAAGCTGTTCCACTGATTAATTGTTCTAACTGTCAGGAAATTTCTCCTCAGTTCTAAGTTGCTTCTCTCCTTGATTAGTTTCCACCCATTGCTTCTTGTTCTACCCTCAGGTCCCTTGGAAAATAGTTTGACTCCCTCTTCTTTGTGGCAACCCCTGAGATATTGGAACACTGCTATCATGTCTCCCCTAGTCCTTCTTTCTATTAAACTAGACATACCCAGTTCCTGCAACCATTCTTCATATGTTTTAGTCTCCAGTCCCCTAATCATCTTTGTTGCTCTTCTCTGCACTCTTTCTAAAGTCTCAACATCTTTTCTAGATCGTGACCACCAAAACGAAATGCAGTATTCCAAGTGTAGCCTTAACAAGGCATTATAAAGTGGTATTAACACTTCACGTGATCTTGATTCTATCCCTCTGTTTATGTAGCCTAGAACTGTGTTGGTTTTCTGGCAGCTGCTGCACGTTGCTGGCTCCTATTTAAATGGTTGTCCAATAGGATTCCAAGATCCCTTTCACATTTACTACTGTTGAGGCAGGTACCACCTATACTGTACCTGTGCATTTCGTTTTTGTTTCCTAAATGTAGAACCTTACTCTTTTCACCATTGAATTTCATTTTATTAGATAGTGCCCAATGTTCAAGTTTGTCAAGATCCTTCTGTATCTTTAGCCTGTCTTCTAGAGTGTTGGCTGTTCCTGCCAGCTTGGTGTCATCCGCAAATTTGATGAGTTCCCCATTTATTCCCTCATCCAAATCACTGATGAAGATGTTGAAGAGTACTGGGCCCAAAACAGAGCCTTGGGGTACTCCACTACATACTTCCCTCCATGTAGATGCAGTGTTATGTCTTTTCTGTATGAATAAATGTAATATAAGAGGTTATACCTGATAATAAAAAATACTAATTCTGTTCCTCTGAGGCTGGCATTGGAAGACATCAGGAAAGAAACAACCTGAGAACTAAACTGGCTATTTCAAGTTTAATACAGCTTGCCCATATTTTTTATCTTTTCATCAACAACAGCTTTCATAATGAATAAAATATGTTTCTGTAAAATTGAATATTAATGCAATAAATTCAATTTTAACATACTAATATTCAATTTGTCACAAACATATGTTTCTGAAACATATTTATTTTTAATTTCTATCCCTTTACAAACAGTGAAGAAATATATAGTGATGAATTAAATTTTCCCCTGCCACATGGAAACCGTTAAGATGGTGTAAGATTCAGAGTATCCAGCATTCCCGCACAGCATCCCTTTTAAGCAACTCTCATCATATTTCCATTACCTGCTTTCTGAATCCTAGAAGATTCAGTTACTGGAAAGAACCCAGCATGCACAATTCACATAAAAAGGGGAAAGGGTTTCACTCACATGGTTGTGGTTATGATTTTTACTTTTTGACCCCCATCCCCATCCATGTAAATGCTCCTGACTGTATATAAATAACATGGAAGGGTAATATAATTTTCTGACACCTTAAGCCCAGGATAATGGTTTTAAAAATCAAACATTAATAATTACTGTAAATAGGAAATATCTCAAGTTGTCCACATTGAATCACAAATTCTAATTCTAATAATTACAGACCAAAATTTATGAGTTGGTAGCTGCAATTGATGTCAGGTGTAAGAAATTAGGAGCTAGGATAGGTTCAAAAGTGCCACAAGTTTATTTCATGCTACCAATACAGAATACTACTAATAGTCAAGGCAAATTGGTGACAGATAAGTGTCAATGGAATTCAATGAGGGTTTGACTTAGGTCTCATATGGGAGCATGGAGACTCCACTCTGATGATGTGTTTGACCCTGCCTCAGGGTCAGCTTAGTCATCTTCTACAGTTGGCTTCCAAGCAAACGCCAAGCATAACACATTAATAGAAAAAACAATGTATTTATAATCAATGGTAGTAGGGTTGTCTATACAGTATGTTCTATAATTGGATTTTTTTAAAAAAATCTCAATTCCCTTCAAAGAGCAACCAGTGAATCCACTCATCACATAATTGTATATAATACATTTTTTTCAAAATATAAATATAAAATGAACAAAATAGGGCCTTGCTTTTAAAGGAAATATACTCTTAAAAACCTATTTTTGTTTATTACTTCATCATGAAGGTCTAGTTTAATTCAAATTCTTCTGCCTGGTTTCCATTGCCATTTTAGAACAAGGTATCTCAGGGTAACAAATCATGATTTTTTTCCTCTGTTCCAAAAGAGGAACTTCAAAAACAGAATGTAAAAAAAAGTATGAAGTATTCCTATGGGCACTGGACAAGGATGCTTCCTCCACCCCCATACAAAGTTGTCATAAAAAGAAATCTATCATGTCTAGCATTTTCTTCCTTTGATCATATGGCAATATGTCAACAAATCAAGATTACAGACTTAAATATCCCATGAATTCTAAGAAAATATGCAGTGAGTGGTACTGGATTGACCTTTTCAGTATTCCGTTTTGACTACTGTCCATTCCAGTTGCAGGTTGTGGAGACTGTAAAGAGGAGAAGATAGGAATGGCAAATGAATCAAATTATAGAATGTTTAAAAAGGTCAAATCAGTAACATTTATTTTACCTTTCACAGAATAGATGAGGCAGAAAAAGTTATATCTCTGACTCATGACAAATTGTATTGAAAAGTGTAAATGGTACCAATTGCAAATTCACTTTTCTGTCAAATAGTTGTGCTAAGAAGGGGGAGCTTGAATACTGTATCTCATTTCAGTGCAATCACTTGTAACATTTCCTGTTTGGTTCTATCTCCTGTGCAAGACGAAAGGTTTTTTTTTTTCAAAATAGAAACTTGAACATCCACTCTCCAAACTGAAAGTCCTGTCATTTCAGGAATATATAGGTGAAATTATTAGTCTAGTAGTCAAATTGTAAAAAAAAATTAAAATAGTCAAATTTAAAAAAAAAAATAGATTTCAAAAGAACTGATTGATTTAAAAAGATTCCCTAATTAATCAAAAAAGCAGCCTTTTCTTCAATTGGATTACATTTATAGTAATAGCAAATATTAATTTAAGGAATATTATTAAACCAGGTGCTGAATTGTAAAAAAAACATCATAAATAAACTACATATTATTTGTGGTAAGGAATTATTTTTCTTTCTCACTTCAGAAAAAGAAAACAACTTTTAGATGCTTCTTAGGGAGATTCAGACAAAATCAAAAATAGCAGGAGAGGGTTGTTTATTTATTTTTAATGGGTCTATTGTATAACAGGGTGTCAGCAGCATATATCAATTAGAGTTTAAAAAAGAAAAAAATCATTCTTTTGTGAGGAGACAAGCTTCTCGGTATAGGTCAAGTCAGTGGTGGGTTCCTACCAGTTCGGACTGATTTGGCTGAACTGGTAGTGGTTTGGCGGCCTGAGTCACTGGAACCAGCAGTGACCCAGCCTGCAACACCCCCAAATCAGTTCTCCTGGTTACGCAATAGGTGCCACCATCTTGTTTTTTGATTCTGCACATGTGCAGAACAATTTAATTGCACTGCCCATCTGCGCGTGGCATACATCAAGCATGTGTGCAGGGTACACACACGAACAAACTGGCAGTAGTGCCTGCCGGAACCCACCTCTGGGTCAAGTGATACCATTTTCACATTACAGCATTTGTTGCCTTTGCTTTTGTTGAAAACAGGGGTAAAATCTTCCTTTGCGGGGCAATAAAGTCTGGCAATGTGGGAGTCAGACTGGAAGTGGTTGTTATGCAAACTATCATAATCATATACAAGGCTGCCAATCAATATTTCAAGTATTCATTAATTTGGAGAGAGGGCTGGGCTTTCCAACACTGAGGGAATATAAACATCCCTGATATCTTTTCACTACAGTAGATAATCAATGGTGATTTGTGAAGCTTAATTCTAATCTGCCATAAAGATTCTAATGTAGCTGTGCCATGTCTATTAAGACATGGGTACAGGATTGCATTATAAGCAGCATAAAGCAGTCTCCAAATTACTTATATGTTCTGCATTTTACCCACCTCGGAAGGATGGAAGGCTGAGTCAACCCTGAGCCGGTGAGATTTGAACAGCCGAACTGCAGAACTGCAGTCAGCTGAAGTAGCCTGCAGTGCTGCATTTAACCACTGCGCCACCTTGGCTTGGCGATCCTGATTTGGAATACAAATGAGTCCATCTAATAATACAGATCGACTGTATCTGGACCTGAATCAAAGGTGGGTTTGGACTGGTTTGGCCAAACTGGTAGCGGTTTGCTGGCCTGGGTCGCTGGAAATGGCAACAACCCAGGCCTGCTATGCCTCCGAACTGGTTCCCAAGTCGGCGGAGCATGTTTTTGTTTTCTTTCATTTTTTAATGTTATGCACAGACCTATTTATGGGCAACTGCACACGCACGCAAAGCATGCTCCTGGTTCACGCATGCACGCAAAATTGTGCACACACCAAACTGGCAGTAATGCTGGCAGAAACCCACCTTTCACCTGAATGTCTTTTTTTCCCCAAGATTTTTTCCACTTTAAATGTAAAATGAAACTTTGCAATCAGCATTCAAAATCAGCATTTGGGTTAGGAGTTAGCAAGCTCTGCTGGTCTTGAATTGAAATGAATACTTTAATTGTCCAATATAGTAGACACACAAGGAATTTGTCTCTGGTGCAGAGGTAGGTTTCTACTGGTTTGGACTGGTTCAGCCTTGGCTTGAGGGAAAAAATGTTCTTGTATTTAGTTGTTTTGGCCTGCAATGTCCTATAGCACCATCTCAAGGAGAAGAGCTGAAACAGTTTATGTCCAGGATGGGAAGAGTCTGCAGATATCTCCCTAGCCCACCTAACTTTCTATAGAAGGTGTTCTATGGAAATTGTTCTCTCTGCAGTCTTAACTATCCATTGGTGTCTCTACCTGTTCATTTTGGTTGCTGTACCAAATCAGACAGTTATAGAAATACAAATGACAGACACACTAATTTCTATGTTGTAAGCTCCTGGTTGTTTCTTTAATTTTTGTCCTCTAGCCAGTGTGACTGCTGTGAGATGGGCAGCTTTAAATTATTGTTTTTAAATCAATCAAACAAATAAACAAATGAAGTAGACTGCTTTGTAAGCATCTGAATAAAAGTTCTCTAACCTCAAAAAAATTGCTCCCAATAAACGTTAGTTGGTTACTATAAAGTATGTTACCAACCTAAGCAGCATTTTATTAGAGAAAAGTGGTTCATTCTTTCCACCTGCATGTCACTTCCATGTGTTTTCATCCATAGTATTTTGCCATTCATTTCTTTTTTTATCTATGTATTTTCATGCATGATCAATCATTAAGTAATATTGAAATGTATGTTCTCGATCATAAGATTTTAAAACTCAAAATCAGAAGGTTGCAACCAAAATGTAGCTGTTTTCAAAGCAAGCCCAGACTGATATAAACACATTTAATATTTCATCTTTTAAGCCAATCAATTTGTCTTTTCTGTGCTTGCACTTTCTGCCTACTTGGTATGACAAATAAGGTTTTGTATGTGGTTAGCAATTTGTTTACTTACTCTTTTATTTGCTGAAGGAAAGGGGGGGGGAGGTGAATCCTGTTTCAAACTGATAAGCTAAAACAATTTTACCTTGACCCTTTAGTTATTGTTTGAAAAGAAGCAATCTACTGAAAAGTCAGATTTAAACCCAGAGAACAAATTACAATATATGGGATTTTTTTTCCTCCTGTGATTTTGCCTTTTTCCTTTCAGAGTCACAGTGATTCCGTATTTTTCTATTGTTAATCTATTGTTAATCAAGCAGATTATTATAAATCAAGCAGATTTGGTAATAACCAACATGACAAAGAATAATATTATTTCCTGCAGCAGAATAGAATGCCATAGAGGTATTTCATATTCCTAGAAATGATTTTGTTAACATTCTTTCCTCTTTTTTTAAAAAAAGAAACAATTACAAAATTAGAGATTTTAAGTACCATCATTCAGCTAGAAAATTGAAATAGTTTTCATTAATTTTACTAAGAATAACTATATCATAACACTTAAAATGTTCAACATCTAGTAGAAAGCTAAATTCCAATTCAGAGTGTTTCATATATGAATTCCAAAGATTTTTCAAGCAATTCTTTGATATTTTAGTGAACCTTGTCTGTGTGTGTGTGTGTGTGTGTGTGTGTGTGTGTGTGTGTGTCTTTGTGTGTGTGTGTGTTTTGGGGGGAGCATGCATTCAAGGCATTGTTGTCTCCTGGCAATTACCTAAATTAGTCCCTGCAGTTTTGTGGCAAGATTTCAGAAGTGGTTTGTAATTATTTTCTTAGGATTTATAGATAGTAACTGGTCCAAGTTCATTCAGTTGTCTTTGTGCATAAGACAGAACTGGAACTCATGGTCTTCTAGTTTCTAGCCTGGTGCATTAATCAATACACTAAACTGGCTGTCTTTAGGGAATGTTATCATTTCTTTTTTTTTCCCCCAAATTTTTTATTTTCATTTTCATACACTCACATGTATACTGTACATAGCCAACACCATACAGCATTAAACAATAATTGCATCAATTCCTCTTGTCAACAAGGCCCCAGAAAATAGAAACCCAATATAACTCTTCCGCTCTCCATACACCTCTTTCTTCCACCACCCACCAACTTTCTATCTTCCCTCCATCATCCCCCTCTACCCTACTTCCCCTCCCCCTCTACCACTCCTCTCTCCACATCCACTCCCCCCCTTCCTTCTCACCTTTCCCTCCCACTTTTGCATCTTGGAGCGAAGGGAAAGGACGCGACAAACGGGTATGCAACAGCAACCTTTATTGAGAACAGAGTGACTACGATTCAACGTGGCGTGGTTCGCGCCAAACATTTATACCTCCGGGTTTGAACGAGGAGCCAATGGGGCGTCGAGTAGCTCGACCAATCAGGGCGAGGATTGAACCGGCTCCGCCCGGGGACCAATCAGAAGGGAGTCCTTTATTCCCGCGCTTGTATTTCCCGCGCTAGTATTCAACACCCCTCCCCCCCTAGTCAAAGAGTTCCCTTAGGAAGGGCAAACATAGTCTTGTAAGTAGGTGGGACGGTGACGTTCTCGTCCCGACCTTCGTGGCTCCCCGGCGGTTGTCGTCGGGGGGGAAACCGCCGGCGGAGGTGTGTCCGTGGCGGGGCGGTGAATCTGCGACGCGGCCCCGTGAGATGGCGCTGGCCCCGGGCCCCGTGCCCGATGTCCATTTGTCCGGGGTGGCGTCTCCGTGGCAACAGGAGTGTCCGACAGTGGCCCCGTGCAGTCTGGTTGGGGTGTAGGTTCAGAGTCTCGATAAGGGCTTCGAGGAAGGGAGTAGCCGGGTGAGGCGCGTTTGTCCGAAAAGTTCGCATCGGCTTGTCCCCCGTTCCCCGGGTGGAGGCGGTCCGTTGGGGGGAAGGTCATCGAGGGTGGCTCATGCTGAGAGCGGGTGTCTGAGAGGCTCGGGCCGTCTGTTTCCGCGGGGAGGCGTCGCCTTAACTGGTCCACGTGGCGCCTCCATTGTGTTCCGTCGGCCAGGCCGACCCTGAAGGAACAGGGGCCCGTCAGAGCTGTGATGGTTGCGGGAACCCACCGTGGATCCCCAGAAAAGGAGCGGGCCCATACAGGATCCCCTAACTTAAACGCGTGGGAAGGGAGGGCCCCCAGGTTGCTCGGCAGATCCCCTGCGTAAAGTGGATGGAGCCTGTCTAGGGGGGTTCGCAATCTCCTACCCATCAAGAGCTCCGCGGGGCTTTTATTAGTCGTTGGGCAGGGTATGGAGTGCTGGCTCAAGAGGTAAGCCGCCACTCTTTCTTGCCAGTCGCCCTGGTCCATGCGGCCCAAAGCTTCTTTGGCTGAGCGAACTGCGCGCTCCGCCCGGCCGTTACTAGCTGGGTGATAAGGGGCTGTGGCTGCGTGTCTGATTCCTTGTTCGGCCAGGAATTCTTGGAACGTGGTGGAGGTAAACTGGGGCCCATTATCTGAGACTATCACATCCGGTAACCCATGGGTGGCGAACATCTTACGAAGGGCCCTCACTGTACTCTCTGCTGTGGTGGAGGTCATGATTACCAGCTCCACCCACTTGGAGTAAGCATCGACTACTATCATGAAGTTTCGGCCGTGGAAGGGGCCGGCAAAGTCAATGTGTAAACGGGACCATGGGCCTCTAGGGATTTCCCACTCACGAGGGGCGGCTGTGGGGGGATTCGGCCTCGAGTTTTGGCAGATCCTGCATCGGCCTACGTAGTCTGCAATTTCCGAATCTAGCAAGGGCCACCACACATAGCTACGGGCTAAGGCTTTCATTCGCGCTATGCCTGGGTGGTTTTTGTGGAGTGCGGGCAGGATTCGTGCCCGCAGGGCTGTGGGGATCACTACCCTATCCCCCCAAACAAGACAACCCCCGTGAAGGGCGAGTTCGGCTTGTCGTGCTTTAAATGGTCGGAATCCTTCCGCTACCTTTTCCGCGGGCCAACCCCTCAAAACCCATGAAGCTACTTGGGATAGGACGGGGTCAGCCTTTGTGCAAGCTGCGACGTCCGCGGCAGAGACGGGGAGGTCGGATTCGGCGATGGACAAAATAGAGAGAGCGGGCACGTGGGCTGTGTCCGTCTCTGGCAAAGGGCAACGGCTCAGGGCGTCTGCGTGCCCTAGCTGCTTACCCGGACGGTATAACAGCGTATACGAATACGCCGTTAGGAACTCCGTCCAGCGTGTCATGCGGGGAGACAAAATGGGGGGGGTTGGCTTGTCGCCTGCCAGTAGCCCCAGGAGCGGCTTGTGATCCGTGACAAGGGTGAAATTCCTACCATAGAGGTAGTCATGGAACCGCTTAATGCCGGACACTGCAGCCAGGGCTTCTTTATCGATTTGGCTGTAGTTCCGCTCCGTGGAGGAGAGTGTCCGGGAATAGAAAGCTATGGGGGCCTCTGAGCCGTTCGGGAGGGCATGGCTCAGGACCGCCCCTATGCCATAGGGAGAGGCGTCGCAAGTCAGAACTAGGGGCATCCTATCGCTATATTGAATTAGGACTGCCGACGAGGTCAAAATGTCTTTTATAGCCGCGAACGCGTGCGCTTCACGGCTACCCCATTGCCAGGCCGCTGACCGGTCAAGCAGTCGGTGTAGCGGCTCAGCTAGCGACGCCTTGTGGGGAATAAAAGGGGCGTAGAAGTTTAAAAGCCCCAGGAACGCCTGCAATTCCGCCCTAGAGGTGGGTGCAGGTGCGTTTTTGATGGCGGCAACTTTGGAAGGAGTGGGGTGGATGCCTTGGGCATCGATGAGGAACCCCAAGAATTCTACTTTGGGAACAGCAATTTCGCATTTGCTGCGCTTTAGTTTCAGTCCTGCCTCCCTAAAACGTGTGAGAACCTCCCGCAGTATTTTCAAAAGTTCCGAGTGGCTGGGGGCTGCGACCAGGACGTCGTCGAAGTAGGGAACGACGCCTGGGAGCCCGTGGAGCAACCGCTCCATGAGGCTCTGAAAAATCCCCGGGGCAACCGAAACGCCGAATTGGAGGCGGCGGCAACGGAAGGCCCCGCGGTGGGTGACGATGGTCTGGGCTGTAGCCGCATCGTCGTCTACGGGAAGCTGCTGGTAGGCCTGTGCCATATCTAGCTTGGCGAAAATGCGGCCTTGCCCTAAGGAGTGGAGTAGGTGTTGCACTACGGGAACCGGATATGGATTTGCCTGCAGGGCCAAATTGATGGTCGACTTATAGTCGGCACATATTCTCACCGATCCGTCGGGTTTGACCGGGAGGACTATGGGGGTTTCCCAACGGGCGTGATCTACGGGCTCGATTACCCCCTGCTCTATAAGCTTATCAAGTTCAGCGTCTACCTTTGCTCTCAATGCGAAGGGGACCCTGCGTGCCTTCAGCCTAATGGGAGCGACCTGGGGATCGAGGCAGAGGGAAATGGGGGTGCCCTTATAACAGCCCAATTTCCCATCGAACACATCTGCGAACTCATCTAGAACGCTATCTACGGTGAGGGGGACTACCCTGTGCACCCCCTCTATGGTGAGGCCCAAGGCGGGAAACCAATCCAACCCAAGGAGAGCGGGCAGATCGTTCCTGACGATTAGAACTGGGAGTTTCCCCTTAAAGTCTCCGTATTCCACCTGGATGTGGAATATTCCTGCCGTGGGAATCCCATTTCCCTGGTAGTCTAGGAGGGAGACCCCGACGGGGCGCAAATGGCTCTGGGGAACCCCGGGACAAAGGCGGGAAAACAGGGCCCAAGATAGGAGAGAACGGGAAGACCCAGAGTCCACCTCCATTCGACAAAGCTGACCTTCGAGTCGGACGGCGGTGCTGATTTTGCGATCGCCGGCGGGAACGTGGGAAGCCTGGTAGACCACGCAGTCGGCGCTGGAGGGCTGGTAGGTTGAGTGGCAGTCCTCAGCTCGCCTCGCAGGACGTGGCTGTTGGCGGCGTTGCGGTGCCTGGCGCTGGTCGCTGGGCTGCATGAACGATGGGGCTGGCACGAGGGCCCGGCAGACCCTGGCGAGGTGTCCTTCTCCTCGGCAGCGGCGGCAGACGGCGGAACGGAACGGGCAGGATGCGCGGCTGTGGCGGCCGCCGCATCCGCGGCAAGGTGCGTTTGAGACTGGCTGAGCGGGCGTCGGTGGTTGCTGGTGTGGCCTCCGCTTCGGCTGCGTCCTCATTTGTCCGACGGTTTCCTCTTCCTCGTCTTCAGCAGGAGAGAGGTCGTCGACGAGGTTCGTCTGGGTGGAAGGCCCCGCGGCGGTTTGCACGGGGGTTTTCAGCTGGAGGCGTTCGATGTCGGCCGTGGATTGTTCGGAGAGCTCCGCTGCTCGCGCGGTCTCCACGGCTTGCACCAAGGTGATTTTGTGGTTCCGGAGCATGCGGCTGCGCAAATGCACGTCGCGGACCCCGCATACAAACTGCTCCACGAGGTTCTCCTCCAGGTCTGCAAAATCGCACTGGGCGGCCACTGTGCGCAAAACTTCTAGAAACTGGCTGATGGATTCGTTGGGCTTCTGCACTCGGCGGCGGAAGGTGAAGCGGCGTGCGATCAGAGAGGGTGAGGGAGCGTAGTGGTTCCTCAGCCTGGACATCAGCTCGTCCCACCCAAGTTTGTAGGCTGGCCTCGGGGCGGCCAGGGCTCTCGCAGAGGCGAACATGGAAGGCTCACAGCAGGACAAGAAGAAGCTGCATTTCTCCTCGTCGGTCTGTGCCTGGTTCTTCGATGCGATTAAGTAGCACTCGAAGCGCTCCATGAAGCCGTCCCATGATTCTCCGGCGGATCCGAATGGCGCGAAAGGAGGAAGCGCTGATGCCATCGTGGTGTGGAGCCAGAGAGGGGGAGGAAGAGGGCGGAGAAAATTTTGCGTTCGCTGCCGGAGTTCTCAGCCTGAGGATAGCGTTCGTGCTGGTTCAGACGCGGTGGCAGCTGGCTTGTTCTTCTCCGTGGTCGCGGGAATCGGAATCCCATCCTCGTCGCCAGTTTTGCATCTTGGAGCGAAGGGAAAGGACGCGACAAACGGGTATGCAACAGCAACCTTTATTGAGAACAGAGTGACTACGATTCAACGTGGCGTGGTTCGCGCCAAACATTTATACCTCCGGGTTTGAACGAGGAGCCAATGGGGCGTCGAGTAGCTCGACCAATCAGGGCGAGGATTGAACCGGCTCCGCCCGGGGACCAATCAGAAGGGAGTCCTTTATTCCCGCGCTTGTATTTCCCGCGCTAGTATTCAACACCCACCCTCTCTCCCATCCCTCTCTACCCATCTTTCTTCTTTCCCACTCCTCCGCTCCTTGGTGTATTTCCGCTACATATCAATATACTTGGCCTATCCTATTTTTAAAGAAAAATTAAAAAAGAACAGTATGCACGTGAAGTCACATTACATTGAGATCTAACACATCTTGTCTAACCTAATATATTCCCTCTCCCCATCCGACCCCCCGACTCCCCACATCCTCCCCCCCCGACTTCCCAGTACCCGTACACGGTATAGATTTTTAACAAACACGGTCTAAAATATATTGAAAAGAAAAGAATAAGAAATTAACAACATCTCTACATTGAGCTTAGCTCCTTCTTGCTAAGCTATCTTTAAACAATTTAAATCATTCCTGATCTTAAGCATAGGCTATCTGGAATTTCTTAGTCCCATATTTATTTTGTATATAATCAATCCATTTTTTCCAGTCTCGTTTATATCTCTCATTTGAGTGGTCTTTAAGATATGCAGATATTTTAGCCATCTCGGCTAAATTTGTGACTTTCAATGTCCATTCTTGAATAGTAGGCAAGTCTTCCTTCTTCCAATATTGTGCCACCAACAGTCTTGCTGCCGTTATTAAATGCAAAATCAAGTTAATCTCTACCGCTGTAAAGTCAGTACTTATACCTAACAAAAATAACTGAGGAGTAAACTTTATCCTTCTTTTAAAAATATTTTGCATAATCCACCATATTTTTATCCAAAATGCCTTAACCTTTTGGCAAGTCCACCATATATGGAAATATGTAGCGTCAAGAGAACCACATCTCCAACATTTGGGTTGTAAATTTGGATACATAGAAGCCAACTTTTTAGGATCTAAATGCCATCTATAGAACATCTTGTAAAAGTTTCTCGCAAGTTTTGAGCTTGTGTAAATTTCACATTTCTTACCCATATTCTTTCCCATGTATCCAACATTATTGGTTCTTCAATATTTTGAGCCCACTTTACCATACAATCTTTAACTAATTCTGTTTCCGAGTCCATCTGTATTAATACATTATATATCCTCTTTATATGCATTAAACTTTGGTCTCTTATTTGTTTAAATAGATTATCCTCAACTTGGATAAAACCAATTTTTTGATCTATTTTCTACCTGGCCTGTAATTGCCCATACTGGAACCATGTTTGAACTACCTTCTCCTCTTTCAATACCTCTAAGGATTTTAGTTGTAGTGCCCCCCTCTCCAAAATGAGAAGCTGTCTGTAAGTAGTTCTATCCTGTTTTTGTGCTATATTCATATTTTCAATTGCATGTCTAGGAATTGCCCACATAGGTATCTTGTCATTTAGTTTATGTTGATATTTTTTCCAGACCGCAATAAAGCATTTCTTAAAATATGACTTTTAAAGTTTTTGTCCAGTTTTTTGTTGAATAACAGGTAAGCGTGCCAGCCATATACCAGATCATGTCCCTCAATATTCAATATCCTATCATTGGTTAAATCAATCCAATCACTAATTATGGATAATACCACTGCATCGTAATATAGTTTTAGATTGGGTAGTTTCAAACCTCCTCTCTCGCGTGCATCTTGCATTATTTTCAGCTTTACTCTCGGCTTCTTTCCTTCCCATACAAATTTATTGATATCCTTCTGGCATTCTAAAAGATTCACATCTTTTTTGAGTATAGGTAACATTTGGAAAGAAAAAATTTTTTTGGTAAGATATTCATTTTCACTGCCGCGATTCTTCCCAGCAAAGATAAGTGCAACTTCTCCCATTTTTTCATCTCTATCTGTATACTATGCCAGAGTGGTTCATAATTATACTTAAATTATTTCCCGTTTGAGATTGAAATATTAACTCCAAGATACTTGACCTTATCATTTCTATATTACATTCCATTACTGATTTTTTAATAGATATGTTATGCTTTTGTTGCTATATTAATGTTCTATGAAATTCCTATGAAGAATAAACAATTTCAACCTATGAATAACAATTCATAGCAGCTATAAATATTTTGTCTGGGTTCCAAACTTCAGTGGAGTTGAGTCTAGTTGGAGACCTCCAAGGGAAATAGACTAGAATGAAGTAGAATGTCAGCTCAGAAGAATGCAGTGGCAACATTTTTATATTTTTCATAATGTGAAATACTTGGGAGCTGAGTTGAAGGACAATTCATCACATTATGAAAGATATATACTGTAATGGAAAATATTATCTCTATGGAATTAAAAGTCTATGTAGGTAGATCTGCTATAATTTCTCAACTTGGGATCTTCAAAATGTGTTGAAATAAAATGGACAGAACTCCTAGTCAATATGACAATTGTTCATAAGATTATTTAATTCCAGTATATCCATTAGGTACCAGGCTGAAAAGGATTACCTAGAATATATTCCTCCCTGGAAGTTTTTGTAACACAGTGGAAATCATATCAGCAAATAACAACATGCAATAGGAAACATTTATTTGGTGCCATGGTAGTGAAGAAATTTTTTCCCCCTAATATTCTGTCCCAGCAAACCTTGCTAATTCCTACTTTTGTTAAAATTGTGTTTCTTTGTTTAATTTTTTTCTGAATAATTTACTCAATGGATTAGCTTCAAATCAACAAAGCACCTTAAATATGTATCTAAACCAACAGAAGACCTACCTTTTAATCTATTTAACTATCTTAATTCAGGCACCAGAACAGTTTTTAGAAATATTATATTATATAATAATATTATGTTATGCTATGCTATGTTATGTTATTTATATTATATTATATTATATTATATTATATTATATTATATTATATTATATTATATTATATTATATTATATTATATTATATTATATTATATTATATTATATTATATTATATTATATTATTATATTATATTAATTATATTATATTATATTATATTATATTATATTATATTATATTATATTATATTATATTATATTATATTATATTATATTATATTATATTATATTATATTATATTATATTATATTATATTATATTATATTATATTATATTATATTATATTATATTATATTATATTATATTATTATATTATATTATATTGTTATATTATATTATATTATATTGTTATATTATATTATATTATATTATATTATATTATATTATATTATATTATATTATATTATATTATATTATATTATATTATATTATATTATATTATATTATATTATTATATTATATTATATTATATTATATTATATTATTATATTATATTATATTATATTATATTATATTATATTATATTATATTATATTATATTATATTATATTATATTATATTATATTATATTATATTATTATATTATATTATATTATATTATATTATATTATATTATATTATATTATATTATATTATATTATATTATATTATATTATATTATATTATATTATATTATTATATTATATTATATTATATTATATTATATTATATTATATTATAATATTTTAAATATATATTATATATATTATAATATAATAGCAATAGCAGTTAGACTTATATACCGCTTCATAGGGCTTTCAACCCTCTCTAAGCGGTTTACAGAGTCAGCATATCACCCCCACAGTCTGGGTCCTCATTTCACCCACCTCGGAAGGATGGAAGGCTGAGTCAACCTTGAGCCGGTGAGATTTGAACCACTGAACTGCAGATAACAGTCAGCTGAAATGGCTGCAGTACTGCACTCTAACCACTGCGCCACCTCGGCTCTTAATATAATATAATATTATATTATAATAATAATATGCATATTAGCTTTTCCTTAATTCCTTTCACATTTCAAATATAAAAAGTATCTTCTCTTTCTTCAATTCTTTTAATGAATCACATGAAAAGACCGTGAAAGCCAACATTTGAAAGCCAACATCTGCAGATCAAACCGCTAATCACATGTATTGCTGCTGACATCAGTATTTGCCTCCTTTGATATCCTAATCTGAATTGCTCCCCAGGCAATTCAATTCCGGATTAGCATACTCTTCATACACTGTTCTGCACTCAAGGACAAATCAGATGATAATGCCATTTGTAACTTAATCCTAAAACAAATCTGATGTGGTGCTGAGCAAGCAGTTAAGTGCAGAAAATCTATATTGAGACAACAGCAGTACCTATAGAACCCCCTATTTATGTCACTGATTCACTCTTCACTATGGAGGTACCCAATGTTGTATCTCATGCTCATAGATGTTAATGAATTCATTTACCATAATTGTTACATGTTCTTGGCTATATGACACAGAGAAACATCACAGTCTATAGTCAAAATAAATATAGTCAAAATAAAGCAAACTGATTAAGTGCAAATCTTGTTTTGTGCTAGGTATTCAGCATGTGAAAGAAAATACCCTAATTATTATTCTAAACATGTATTGATTATTCAAATAATAAAGTTTGAATAAATAGACACACAAACACACACACAAACACCCACAAACACACACACACACATTCATATATATCCCATCTATATAATATTGGTTAAATCCAAGAAAAAGAAAAAGTCATTATATAGAGTTACTTCCTATTCAAAAGGTCATTGTAACATTAATATTTTAAAAAAGATTGTTTAAAATGCAGACATCAAAGCTGTTCAAAACAGGAAATAAACATATTTGAAATTTTTGTTTTGCAATTTCCATTAGTAGTTTGTAAATGCTGAAAGGGGAAAAAAGTAGAATAATTGCATGCGTGTTGGATCAGCAGTAAGTTACACATTTGTTTCAGTTATATAAATATTGCCAGGTATATATGTGCATTCTTCACATCTTGTTTCCAATATTATGTAATCTATTATGTTATTTTATTTCTTAATTCTATCTGCTTTCATTTATTTACTGTTCGACTGAGCATTAGAGTTATGAATGCTGTGCAAGATGAAGCATGGAATTCCAATTTTCTTGTGCATCAGTTGAGTTTGGTAGCCAATGTGCTTTATTATCGACTCTCTCTCAATAAAATGAAATTTTAATCTTCTTGTGGAGTCAGTTTCCTGATCTAGTCTGTTTTATAGAGCTGTCATCAATCTTGCAAATCTGCCTATATTTTCCCTTTCCTCCCTCTTAAATCGCAAGGAGTCAGAGGGGAGACAATCTGTCTCTTTCTAATACTTTCCAGTCTTCTGGGGTTAATGCATACTTTTGCACCCATGACTTAGCAGCTTTTGGATGGTTTTTCAAATGTCATCTCTATAGCTCACTAGAGCTCATATCTCCATCACCACCACCACCACAATAAGGCACATAGGTGGCCTTCAGGGAGTTTAGTCACTACGACATTCTAAATACATAGACCTCCTTGTCTATGATATGCCTGCCTATGATTACATGCCTGAGAAAATTCAGAATGATACCAAAAGTACTATATAATTGCTGACAAACTGCATTCTTTCCCTACTGGAATTAACCCAGTCAGAAAATTTAGTTAGAATTGTTTGGATTGCTATTATGATTATTATGAAATTATCACTTTAGCATATTTACCATGTTTGATGTGTTCAGTTATTGCGGGTCACATAAGCACTTCGTAAAACTTATATATATATAAAGTTTTTTTATTTTTTCATTTTCATAACACATAGCCACATATATACTTTTACATAAACAACATCCTATTATATTATTAACTGTTTACATCAATTCGTCTTACCATCAACTCCAAAAAACAATTATTGGCTCTTCTGTTCTCCATACACCATATTTGTTCCTTATCCATCACTTTCTTCTCCCTCTCTCTTCCTCCTCCCTACCTCCTTTCTTCCCTCTGTTGTCCTTCTCTACTTCCTCTTCCTCTCTCCTTCTCCTCTCTCCCCTTTCCACTCTTTCTTTTTCTCCTCCTCTTCCCTCCCTGCCCTCTCTCCTATTCCTCTCTTCTTCCCTTACCTCTCTCCTCTACTTCACACTCTTCATCTCATTTACTTTGTGTATTTCAGCCTCTCAGCGAGCTCCATTTTATGTTGATGGTATTTATAATTCCTTTTCAGTATACATATTTAATTTTAACATATTGTATATCTTCTTCTTTCTTTTTTTAAAAGAGAAACAAAAGAAGTATACATATATAGTAATTGTATTTTTAAACCACCACCACCATCACCCAAAGCCTATTTTTGGGCAAGATGTAGACCTGGTTACAATCCCAGCTATTCTCATCATTATATTTATATAATTATGCAGCCTTACACACCCCAAATTTGTGATTCTGTCCTTGTAATCTCAATAATTTTCCATTGTAAGTATATATCATGTTCCCTCTCCATTTTTCCATATCTTGGCTTAGGTTGCCCTTAATTGTCTTTAAATAACAATCCTTACTGTTCAATGTTCATTACAATTCCCTTAATCTACTACATAGAATAACAAGCAGTACATATCTCACCTTGATCATCATTTTAGGAGTTCTATATATATCCATGTTTCATATATTTTAACCCACACTTAATTGTCCCTCCATTGTCATATTCAATCAAACAACTCAGTTTAATTATCATGTATAAAAGTGACTCACATATCTCTGGTTTACATTCTCCCCGTAACAGTTTCAGTTTATCCATATATTTTAACCTGTATTTAATTATCTTTCCATTATCATATTCAATCAGTTAGCAACTCAATTTTATTATCATGTATAAAAGTAAACCACATATCTCAGCTTTCTAATTATCTGATTTTTTCCTGGTAAGTCTTTTGCCCCACTTATCTATTCCTGTCTTCTCCCTTTTCTTTGTTTTGTCATGTCCACCCTCTTCAATTTTCCCCAAGCCACTGTCAATCTCAGTAAAATCTTTTGTCTGCTTTTTATTTCCTTTTATTGGGACACATTCCCCTTTTCAATTTTCCCTTTACCACTGTGAAACCCAATGTAGTGTTTTGTCTGCTTTTTATTTTCTTCAGTTTCTATTCCTTCATTATCCCTCCCCTCTCTTCCTTCACTTCTTCCTTCAGTTCCTGCTTCTCTGTGTTCAAAATTCTATTTAGACAATTTTAATGATTTATGCATATTTTTAATAATTTCACGTAGTTCTTCAAATTCCCACCTTTCCATAATGTCCAGTTCCAAAGTTACAGTTAGTTATACAGTTCTTATTTCAGATTTCTGGTCCACCTTAAATTTAGCAGTTCAGCTGATGTGGAGAGGAAGAAAGATGGGAGCTGTCTTAATCTTTTGTTTTTCCTTAATGTCCAGTTCCAAAATTGCAGTTAGTTATACAGTTCTTATTTCAAAATTCTGGTCCACCTTAAATTTAGCTAATTCATATAATGTAAAAAGGAAGAGAAGCGGGAGCCATCTTAATCTTTTGCAGAGGGAAAAAAAATCATATTTTCTGAGTTCTTGATGTTATTATTTTTCTCTTGTTGCCTTCCACCTCTCAATGGTTATAGTTGCTCAAAAAATATTAATTGGAACAAACTTGCATACAGCCAAATTCCAGTATGTTTCTCTTCACCTCCTGCTTTTCCAATTTCTGATTTATGGCAATTGGTTAATTAAATCTTCCTGCTCACATACCATTCGCCACAGAGGCAAGATTAGGTTATCAGTGAGAAAATAGTGCTTTTACCTTGATTTTTTCCCCTTGTTACATTCCACCTCTCATTAATTGGAGTTGCTTGAGATACATTCGTTAGAAGAAATTTGAATGGAGCAAATCTCGGTATGTTTTGATTTTCATTTCAACCTCCTAGTCTCTTTTAAAAACACAATCTTTTCAAATCCAAAACCAAATTTAGAGTTTGTATTTGAGTGGGTTTATCACTTCTCTACTTTCTCCTTTTCTGTCTAGATTTCTGTCCACACACGTTTCAAGCAAATGATTCTTTTTGGACTAGTGGTTCAACCCTCCATTTTCCCCCTTCTTACTTTCTTTTTGCCAAAATCCAAATCTATCCATTAATATTATTTATACTCTCAAGATTCTTTGCCTTTTCACAGTTCTGACTTATGACTGTGTGTTAATTAGATCTTCCTACCAGGCTTTCATCTCGTCCTGTATGCTCCTGTTCAGTTGCTTTGGTTGGAAGCCAGCTTCTTGTGCAGCCATGTTGCCACGCTGCTGCCCCGACTCTGATTCAGAGAGCAAATTTCTGACCTATGAGGGACTTGTTGCACTCCCTCTGGGTCTGATGAAATGCTGCCTCTTCTTCACACAAACTCAGGGGGGTTCTGATCTAAAAAGGATCTCGGAATTGGTTTGTCAGACATAGTTCATGTGAGACTCTTCAGAGCTCACACCCCCTCGTCTGTCCAGCTGGAGAACTTCCAGTCGACTCCCACACTTGGTAAAACTTGTATGGTGCTCAAATTGGTAGCAACCATTTGCATGGTGCTCAAATTCGTAGAAATTTCATGAGAATTACAAAGTTATTTTTCATCCTAGCATCTGGAAATAAGCTATAATATATATTAAAGAGAGAAAACTGCAGTCATGATTAAACAGATGACTAAAACAAGGTTGATTCTAGGACTTTGGATCTTTGGTAAATGTCATCTGTGTGCTGATGTCATGATCAGACTGAAACATTTATTAAGGCAATCTATCCAATTTATATCCTTGGATGAATGATGTAAATTGTCACACTAGATGAAAAATCAGGGAATAAAATACAAGAGGTTGAAGACTGTGTTAACTCTGCAGAAAGAATGGAAACCAAAAAAATGGAAACTTTTTTAATGGAAAGAGACAACTGACTTAATTTCCATTTTGCAACACAGCTCCACCAGTTTAATTTCCATTTTGCAACCCAGCTTCAAGTGTTGCCCTCACATATATACATGAGTGTACATTACTGATAACAGACCACTAACATTCTCATTATTCAGGAACATAAAAATCATCCCATTTTTGATGGCCTTAGTTCTGGAGTTTCTGCCTGATAACACAACATTGATCCCCCCCTCCTTTTCTGAATTGTGTTCAAAGAGGATTCAGGTGTTTTTTCTGATGTGTGGTGCATACAGACACATATGAGGTCAATGCACTAGTATCTAGGTAGGACTTTACTCTCCCCTCTCCTCATTTTGTCCAGTGGGTTCTAAGTAAGACCAAAAGCATCATTTGCACTACCCAAAGCATTAACTAAAACAACATCACAACTTGAGGAACCAAAGAAATCAACAGACTGTGTAAACATTGCCCATCCCATTGCCATTATTCTGAATTATATGACAACTCTCAGCTTCCTGCTGTGCTAGCTAACCAGACACTGAAGATGCTACTGGCTGCTGCAACTGTTATTGCTTTCCATATTCCATATACCTAGACTTTTTGGTCCCCCTTAAAATATGGCTCAGAACTTATCAGCTATGATATCAAATATATTGTATATATTGAATATACAGCAAGTTGTCATATACTAGAATTTATTGTTTGTAGAGATTTTCTCATAATTACCAGAAACCACATATTGCCTGCTGCATAACTAAAATACTTAAAACAGTTGCTAAATAGTGCAAGATAGAAGATGAGAGGGGGGGAGGGAAAGAGAGAGAGAGAGAGAGAGAGAGAGAGAGAGAGAGAGAGAGAGAGAGAGAGAGAGAGAGAGAGAGAGAGAGAGAGAGAGAGAGAGAGAGAGAGAGGGAGGCAGAGAATATATGCACACCAAGACATATTTTACTGAAGTCCAAACATATTGCACAAATCCAGTGGCCTTGTTATTTTTAGCAACTGGCATGAATAATTTAATTATTCAACTACCTTAATTTAGACAGCCAATTAAGATATACAGGAGCCAGGCTTTATAGCAATAATGCTGATAGAAACTAATGTTCACAATTTTTTAAAAAAGCATAGGATTTCTTTTACAGAGAAAAAAAATTGACAAACTATTGCAGAGTGGGAACATTCCCTGTTATCTTCTACATAAGAAAATGATCGTTTGTTCATTTTTTACCATGGTGTAAACTATTCTTTCCTTCCTGGATTCAAAATGAAATTTTGTTTTGTTCTTCTTTCTATTTGTCTCTCTTTGAAGCAAATGTGAATATACACCCAACACCTTACATTTTAATTTGTGATCTTTTTACCTGTCTTTCTATGCACTAAAAAGTGTTTCAATTTTTTCACTTTTATTTTAAAAAATATATATAGCAAATATAATACATACACGCATACATACATACATATAATATATGTATTATAGATTGTAAAATCCTAATTCTAAGATCTTTAGGCCAACAAGCATCTTTATCACAGCAAAACCTTTGTAAAAATATGTAGAAAGCATGGCCCTTTTTTAAATCAACCCATTATTTATTTAGCTGTATTTTAAATCTAGATTTTGTGTGCTAATTTTTATTTTGGGGGGATTAGATGATATTCCCCAATTTTGCATAACTAGCTGTTCTGTCCCCTCCTTCACGGTTCTTAACAAATGCAGGCAGACAAACTTAAAAGAAAGTCTTTTTATCAGTTCTCAGCTCAGACTGGCTTCGAGCCCAAAAATAACAGAAATAGTCTTTGACCAGATAACGTAATGAAAACAAATCTTTCTTACGGCAACTCAATTTGAACAAAACGAAAGCAAAACACTTCTTCCAAAGTCTCTATGAATCAGGGTTACAGACATACAGAGCACTTATCCAAGTGAATCTTACATAAACCACGACTGATGATCAAACAATGTTGTACAAACCAAGGCATGCACGAAGGAACGTATGTTGACTCCTGCGACTAGGGCGTGGCAGCATCCGTCCTTTTATCTCCAAACCTGCCTCTCAGAAGCCCCAGCTGCATAATGAATCTTGTATCCCGAAAAGACTCACAGCAGACATCTGCTGAGTCACAACAACTAGCTATGTAAAAAAAAATGTATTTGTTTTAATAAACTTCAGTGACCTGTTAATATGCTAATATAAATACATATTTAAAGGAGCCCTTGTGGCACAGAGGGTAGAATGCATTATTGTGGGCTAACTCTGCCCACAGTCTGGAGTTTGATCCTGATAGGGCTTGAGGTTGACTCAGCCTTCCATCTTTCCAAGATCCATAACATTAGGAACCTAATTGTTGGAGACAAATGCTAACATTGTGAATTGCTCAAAGTGTGGGACAGTATAGAAGTTTAAGTGCTATTGCTAAATAGCAATCACATGGCAAAAATGTACCCAGATATACAGAAAAATCAGCTGTGTCCCATGTGCTAGATGTGAAATTAAACATTCAATTTCAACTTATTTAGACTATTGCAGATGTGAAAATTTCAACTCATCCAGAATACAAATGTAACTATAGTAAGGACACGATTCCCTTATTAAAATAATTTGACTGGTATATAGTTCATTTCTTAGCACAGTTTAAAGTGCTGTGTATGATCTCTACATAAGCTCCAAGTAATATAGACTGTTTGAGAGACTGTATTCTCCCATGTGAACTCGAGACTTATGATCTTAAAAGGCTCTTTTTATGGGACCTTCAGACACATATAAGATATATCATGCTCATCACTTGTTCCAGGATTTCTTGGTGATGGACACCAGATTTAGTGCATTTTTGTATGCATTTCTGCCACTGGGCAGAATATATATATATATATATATATATATATATATATATATATATATATATATATATATATATATATATATATATATATATATATATATATATATATATATATATATATATATATATATATATATATATATATATGATAAGCTTTTAAACATTTAAATTCATTGCTAAAATTGATTTTAATCTGGGAAAGATTATAATATTTCTTTGAGATTTTGGAAGCTATTTTTAGTGGAAAGGCAAAATAATGCTTTTATAGATATGTTTTTAAATATTCTGAAGGAATGGCTGCTCTAAAATGAAATCATCTATTTTGTACAAGAATATATGTATACATTTGTATATGCATGAGAATGTGAGAGAATGTGAAAATGTGAAAAAGAATGAGACAAAAATGTGGGAAGCTAATCGATTCCTGAAACCCCCTTTGGGCCAACATTGGATAAAATAATATAAAGTGTAATAGGTAAACAAATAAATGTAAAATATGCAAGTTCTCAGTTTCGGTGTGCATTTATTTTCTGTTCCCAGCCTGCCTTGTTTTCATCCCTATCTTTGCCAGTTGCTGTGGTAGCTCATATCTTATCTGATAAATGTGCACTCTGTACTTGACAATGACTGAAGCTGACAAATATTTTCCAAGATGTCATTTGCAATCACACAGGTTCTTGAAGTATCTTTATTTTTTGCTTGGGTACTGTGGCAATGGATGTTAATGTGGTATAAGTGAGCATGTCAGCTCTCTTGCACCTGTGCTGACAGGTGCTAGAAAGGTTTGTTTAATACTGACATGTGAGGAGACCTTTGGCTGTCCCTCATGGTTACATCAAACAAAGATGTACCTGTACTGGCCTTTTTAAATGTATAATATTTTAATGTATATTAAAATTGTAATATTTTAATGTCTATTATCTATACAATAATTTCTCAGTATTTAAAATTATATAACAATCATGCATTCTAGTTTCCCCTACAAATTTTCATATTTTTACATACATATTTTTCTCCATGTTTTTTATTGGGATTTCTTCTGAATTATAATATCAAAAAGTCCCATTGTTCCCTTCCTTGTGAGGAAGAAAAGATCCATCCAAAAAAGAAAAGTTCTTTGTCTCATCATATAAATGGTTTGTCTGAAAGATATAGTAAGATTTGGCCTGATGCATTCCTACTTAGGCATAGCTACAACTCAAAGTTCATCTACACCTTGCTCTAAGTAATTACAGATAACCTGATCATTAAGCCACCATTAAGGAAATGTCTGCTCTTGGCAATTAATACCAAATCCATATGAATATATTTCTACATATGACAGTTAAATTCTGTGATGTAAAAAGATAAGCCTTCCAAAAGAGAATACTTGAGATGGAATGTTGGATTCTTTTATGTATACTCTCCTTGTGTGCATCAAAGCAATTCTTTGTGCATCCCTAATAGATATTTTTTTTATTTTCATTTTCATAACACACACTCACATGTATACTATACATAGCCCATATCATATAGTATTAAATAATAATTACATCAGTTCCTCTTGTCAACAATGCCCAGAAAAATAGAAACCCATTATAGCTCTTCTGCTCTCCATACACCTCTTTCTTCTACCACCCTCCAACTTTCTATCTTCCCTCCATCATCCTTTTCTACTCTACTTCCCCTCCCTTTCTACTGCTCCTCTCTCTACAATCCACTCCTCCTTATCCTTCTCATCTTCCCCCCTTACCCTCTCTCCTATCCTTCTCTTCCCATCTTTCTTCTCCCTTCTATTTCCCACTCCTCCTCTCCTTGGTGTATTTCCGCTACATGTCAATATGCTTAACATATCATAGTTTTAAAGAAAAAATAGTAATAATAATAGTAATGAAAATATAAGAAAAAAAACAGTATACATGTGGGGTAAAATTACATTAAAGTCTAACACGTCTCGTCAAACCTGATATATATCCCTCCCCCCCCAGCCCCCCACAACATACCCCCCTGACTTTACAGAACCCGTACACGGTATAGATTTTTAACAAACACAGTCTAAAATATATTGGAAAAAAGAATAAGAAATTGATAACATCTTTACATTGAACTTAGCTCCTCCTTGCTAAACTAACTTTAAACAATTTAAATCATTCCTGATCTTAAGCATAAGCTATCTGGAATTTCTTAGTCCCGTATTTATTTTGTATATAGCCAATCCATTTTTTCCAGTCTTGTTTATATCTCTCATTTGAGATATGCAGATATTTTAGCCATCTTGGCTAAATTTGTGACTTTCAATGTCCATTCTTGAATTGTAGGCAAGTCTTCCTTCTTCCAGTATTGCGCCACCAACAGTCTTGCTGCAGTTATTAAGTGCAAAATCAAGTTAATCTCTACCACTGTACAGTGGGTAATTATACCTAACAAAAATAACTGAGGAATAAACTTTATCCTTTTTTTAAGAACATTTTGCATAATCCACCATATTTTTATCCAAAATGCCATAACCTTTTGGCAAGTCCACCATATGTGGAAATATGTAGCATCGAGAGAACCACATCTCCAGCATTTGGGCTGTAAATTCAGATACATAGAAGCCAACTTTTTAGGATCTAAATGCCATCTATAGAACATTTTGTAAAAATTTTCTCTCAGGTTTTGGGCTTGTGTAAATCTTACATTTCTTACCCAAATTCTTTCCCATGTATCCAACATTATTGGTTCTTCAATATTTTGAGCCCACTTTATCATACAATCTTTAACTAATTCTGTTTCGGAATCCATCTGTACTAATACATTGTATATCCTCTTTATATGCATTAAACTTTGATCTCTTATTTGTTTAAATAAATTATCCTCGACTTGCATGAAACCAATTTTTTGATCTGTTTTCCACCTGGCCTGTAGCTGTCCATACTGGAACCATGTTTGAATTACCTTTTCCTCTTTTAATACATCTAAGGATTTTAGTTGTAATACACTCCTTTCTAGGGTAAGAAGCTGTCTGTAAGTAATTATATCCTGTTTTTGTGCTATGTTCATATTTTCTATTGCGTGTCTAGGAATTGCCCACATGGGTATCTTGTCATTTAATTTGTATTGATATTTTTTCCAAACCCGCAGTAAAGCATTCCTTAAAATATGATTTTTAAAGTTTTTGTCCACTTTTTTGTTGTATAACAGGTAAGCATGCCAGCCATATACCAAATCATGTCCCTCAATATTAAGTATCCTATCATTAGTTAAGTCAATCCAATCACTAATTACAGATAATACTACTGCATCATAATATAATTTTAGGTTAGGTAATTTCAAACCTCCCCTCTCAGGCACATCTTGCAATATTTTTAGCTTTACTCTCGGCTTCTTTCCTGCCCATACAAATTTATTAATACCCTTCTGCCATTCTAGCAGGTTCGCATCTTTTTTAAGTATAGGTAGCATTTGGAAAAGAAATAAAAATTTAGGTAAGATATTCATTTTCACTGCTGCTATTCTTCCCAACAAAGATAACTGCAACTTGTCCCATTTTTTTCATCTCTGTCTGTATACTATGCCAAAGTGGTTCATAATTATACTTATATAATTTCCCATTTGAGGTTGAAATATTAACTCCCAAGTATTTGACCTTCTTAACTGTTTCACATCCTATCATTCCTCCTAATTCTTCCTTTTGTTCAGTATTCATATTTATAGCTAGTATTTTTGTTTTCCCTAGATTTATTTTAAAGCCAGACACTTGACCATATTGGTTAATGGTATTCATTAAGATCATACTAGATTCCTGCGGTTGATCTAATATTATAACCAAGTCATCTGCAAAAGCACGCACTCTATATTCTTGCTGCCTAATCTTAATTCCCTTTAGACCCTCCAAGCCCCGTATTTTTTTCAGCAGTATTTCCAAAGTTATAATAAACAGTAGTGGAGACAAGGGACAACCTTGTCTTGTACCTTTTCCAATTTGAAAAGAGTCTGTTAAACTTCCATTGACTATAATTTGAGCCGTTTGCTGTTGATATATTGCTTTGATTGATTGTAAGAAACTTTCTCCTATTTGCATTTTTTGCAGTGTTTTCAACAGGAATTGCCAATTAACTCGATCAAAGGCTTTCTCAGCATCCAGAAATATGAACGTGGCAGGAATTTGATTGTTCTTACCCAAGTATTCTAGTGCATTAATAATTAATCTTACGTTACTTCTCATTTGTCTCCCTTGAATAAAACCTGTTTGATCACTGTGAATCAATTGTTGAATAATCAACATTAACCAATTTGCTAGAATTTTAGTAAAGATTTTATAATCTACATTAAGTAATGAGATAGGTCTATAGTTTTTTGGTTGAGTAATATCTTGGCCTTCTTTAGGTATCAGGGATATAAAAGCTGTCTTCCAAGATGGGGGTACCTTACCTTCCATTTGAATCTTATTAAATAATTCCTTAAGAGGTTCTACCATTTCTAACTGTAGATTTTTATAGTAAGCCACTGTCAAGCCATCTGTGCCAGGTGCCTTCCCTGCCTTTAACTGCTTAATTACCTGCAGAATTTCCCCCAAAGCTATTGGTTGATTCAATTTTTGCCTCTGCTCTTCTTTAACTATGGGTATTTTTTCTTTGTCCAAGTATCTCTCTATATCTAGGCTGTTAATTTTATCACCCTTATAATAGATATTTTTGAGGTGTTTATCTTTTTCATATAATGTATATAATGTCAAATTGTGTTACGAGTTAGTGTACATCTGAAAGTATTTATTTATTTAAACAATTTATATGGCCACCCATCTTACAGCAGTGACTCTAGGCAGCAAGCAGAAGATTAAAACTGAAAGGCAGCCCAACACAATTTGCTGAAATAAACAACCCAAAGCCATCAATATAACACATGCCAGTGGTCTAAAACATTCCATATTCACAGTCAGTAAAGAAAAAACAACCAAATCAATCAACCAGCAGGGCTCATTTAACATCCTAGCCCAAATGCCAGACAGAAGAACAGTCAAAAGTCTTTAATGCCTTGAAAAGGGCCATTAAAGGTTGGATCCATCTGGGTTTCTTGGACAGAACTGTTCCACCAGTTGATGTTGCTACAGAGAAGGCATGACACCTAGATTCTACAAGAAAATATTACTTAATAGATGGAATCTGGTGCATGCCCATCTTATTGGTTTTGCAAGTAATGTGGCCTTATTTAATGTGAGGTTTTATAAGTGATATCAAGTATAATGGATTGTACCTGGAGATTGACTAGATGCCAATGCAACTCATTCAACAGTGGTACTAAATGAAAATATTATGAAGATTAAAAGGTTCCTATTGGCACTCTCAGCCAATGTAATTATGCTTGAATTTCAGTAAAAATTCTGATTTGCACTGCTATGATACCATGTAGCTATGCTACTGTTTTTTAAAAAAAATATCTGTAGCTAAATTCAGAGCATATTTAAGTAAGTTAACTTTCCTTATCAGAAGGCTTAAAGTTGTTTAATTAACCAAAAAGGTTAAGAATATTTGAGATGGTGAGAAGTCATAGAATAAGAGGGAGTGTGATATTACAAATTCTGGCAAATGACTTTCTACAGCCTAGACAAGTGCTCCTCCTCCCCACCCATGTTAGATGTACTGTGCTCAGCTTATTACATACACTGGGTCATTAAAGAAATAGAGGTGAATCTATGAGTTTGACAAGGCAGGACAGGTCTAGCAACTGGGATAGAGAAAGTTTGTCAGCAAATGTCCTTTTAAAAATGAGTAAGATTGAAAAACAAAAGAAGAATGGGGAACCTCTTATCATTCTCTTTCCTTCCACAGGACCCCCACTTTACTAAATTAAAGTACCCCCCCAAAAAGCTAAAGGGTGGGTTGCCTTAGAGTCAAGCATTTAATATTGTCACTCATCTGCAGGAATAGTAGTCCATTTTCAGCCATTCTTGTTCACTCCAATATCAAGAAGCATGAGTGCAGAATGGCTTTCCTTGAGCTCTGCTTAATGCCTGCTGCTTTGCCTCATCACTTCACTTCCCAAATCACCCTACCAAGACCAGGCCAATAGCCCATAATCCAATCTTTCTCAAGCTCAGTATCTCAGTGGTTGGGGAATTCTGGGACTTAAAATCAACATATGCTAACATTGCTAAATTTGAGAAACACTGTTATACTCACAATGTGGAATTATTTGCATTTTATCCTCGTTATCGCAAGCTTCAATACAGAAGCCTAATTGTGACTCTAAAAAGACATTCAAAAGATTCCAAATGATCCAACCTCAACACAGCCAACTATAATTCATAATTTATAATATTTGCTCCAATTTCAAACTAAAATCTGGGAGAAAAAAACCCACATGCATTTTATATCAAGCTTGAAAGATTAGAATACTGTTTGGGCTATATAAAGATTTTACACATCTCTAGAGAGCAGCTGAAAATTTCCTGTTACTGTCTCCAAAGCAGAAAATTTTAGTTATTCTGAGCTCTCTAAGGTCCTGAATTCTGTACCTATTTCTGCAGATGATTTTTTATAAACTTTTAGCTGTATTGTTCCTGCCCACTTCCTTTGTTATTTCAACTTGATTTTGCCATGACTTCTCTTCCTGGTTTAGATTTTCATATACACACAGACTCAAAAAACTCTCATTCTTGGGGAGGAAAAACATGTTAACTTTCAAAGGCAAACTAAGTCTTAAAACAAGCAATATCAAACAAGAAAAATACTCTAATTTGCTGCAATACAACCTTGTTGTAACTATCTTCTTTAATCGATAAACATTTTGCTATTAGTCAGATTCCCAGGTATTTGACTTTCTTAGTCATTTTCATATCCATTTTTACCTCCAGGTTTTTTCTTTTTGTTGGTAAGGCTTTTTGTTATTATCTTTGTCTTATTCTTATATATTACACATTATAAAATGTAAAAAATATTTAGAATAGTAATTACCATATTTTTCAGAGTATAAGACTCACCAAGATTTTGAAGAGGCAAATTAAAAAAAAGTTTTTGCATGCTGCAAACCTCCCAAAAATGGCCCGTTTTTCACAAAATGGGCCCATATTTTGTCAAAAAGGGCATGGATAGCCTTTAGGAGGCTTATAGAGTGCTCCTGGGGGCTGGGGGGGGGAAATTGAACAAAAAATGGCCTGTTTTTTTGCTCATCTCTGCCCTCCCCAGCTCCCAGGAGCTCTTTGAAAGCCTCCTAAAGGCTATGCACAGCCATTTTGGTGAAGGTGGCAAAAAATGCTGTATTCAGTGCATAAGATGCACCGAGATTTTCAGCCTCTTTTTTGAGGGAAAAGGGTGCATCTTATACTCCAAATATAAATATTGGATGTATACTGATACTGAAATGTTGTAAAAATGAAAACTGTGATATAAAATGAAGAAAAATGTTCAATAAAAATCATTTTAAAATATTCTGAGATTATCTTATCCTTCACCAATTGGTTACATGAACTCCCCCTTCCATTTTGTTGCTTATTTATTACAGTAATTAATTGCCTTTCTACCCAAGGGGCCTTGAAACTGAAAAACAACATTAGAAGTGTTACATTAAAATAGGCAAGATACAAGCAGGGCAGAGAAAATTATATAACAAATGTAAAAGTAAATTCAGGCACATCAAAAACCAGATATAACAAAATCACATTAAAGACTCCCTCAGGCTAATGAAAAATGAAGCCGAACTAATTTTGTAAGAAAGGAAACTCTGGAAAAAAGCTCTGCTCTCTGGACCAAAGAACTTAAAAAGTTTTTTGTTACTGTTAACAAGCAAATGACATTTTAAAATATATCTTGTTAATTTTGATCAAATGCATAGTGAAGGGTTATACCTTACTCCCAGCCTAGCAAGTAATAAGCAAGAAGTCCTAGTATTTCAATTCCAAGTGAAAGCAACAAGTCAGGTTTGTTTAAACATTTTGTAGACTACAAAAGTACACATAAATACTGGAAAGTAGATCCCAGTCACATAAATCTAGGTAGGGTTACTTTTCAGTTATTTTTTCTGGCTTACACAATGACCACTGAATATGTCTTTGGTTTCTTGTACCCTAAATCAATGAAGTACAAGAAAAAGAATGGCCATTTTCAAGTCAAGAATGACAAGAATAAAAATGATCAAGCCTCAAGTGCTCCCTTGGTCCTACTAATCTTACATTTGGTGCCATGACAGGAAAGTATGTAATGAAAAATAGAAATGTTACATGCTACCAGATTCATTTTATGACTTAATTTCTTGGTGCATTGTGTGGCTTTTTCATGGACAAAAGACCAAAGTTGACAAGGTATGTGCCCATATTCTGTTAGTGTGGCTAAAAGGGATTTTTCTAATTTTGTCATTTCATGTTTTCCTTTTCAGGTTTCCATGGACACACACTTTTGCCTATGACTGGGAAAAAAAGATGAGTATACATCATTTCTGTCAAAAACTAGGACAGTTGTGAATGTTTCTGTGTTTCCATAGAAACACAAATGTGTTGGTGTACTTTATTATCACACCCCTTTGTGCAGCATCCCCATTTCAGTAAACACAGACAAATGTTTTCATCTCATGTGCATGTTACAACAAGAAAGCTTTTCTGCAGTAATGAGTATCTATTCTTCAAGACTGAAGTACCATAATGGACTATATATCTGCATCATAACCCGTCACACATAAATCATCAGACAGACAGTCCTATGGCTTTCAAATAGATAGGATATTATGTCTTTTTAGGACTTAATATACAAATATATGACAGCAAATGTGAATGCTTTCAGTATTGCTTTTTGCTTGGAAAGGAGTCAATTCATCTTGTAGAATCTAGGAAAGACTCTGTTGTATGTGTATATGTGTGTGTGTGTGTGTGTGTGTGTGTATGTGTATGTGTATGTGTATGTATATGTATATGTATATATATATACACACACATACATACATACATACATACATACACACACATACATTATTAAATTTTTACAAAGAATAAAATATTAAAAATGGGGAAAGAAAAAATGGGGAAAAATTAGGAAGAGGCACAGTGCAAAGAAAAGGAAGGAGAAAGAAAATAAAAAGAGAGCAATTGCTTGCTTTCTTCAATACTGTTGCAAATATAAAATACATTAACCTTTTGATCTTAAACTCAGTAATACTGTCAGCATTGACTTCATTTAGTAATCAGGAAAGAAACCACTCAACTCCATTTGATTGAAATCAAGTGTACTTTTACTAATTATAAACGAACAGTAGCAAAGCTAACCTGAATCTGATTAATTAGGCGCAAAAGCGAATAATATCATGTATAACTCAATCCCCTACCCTTGGCACCCCAGTCCATAGTCCAATTATAATTCACCCAACTGTCAGGTGGGAGATAACTTTAAAAGGCATCACCAGGATGGAATGCTGGACAATTAACCTTGGCGGGAAACTCCCTTCCTCCACATGTGCAGTAAGATAGTCAGGCAGCATCTAGAATCTTCCTCCAGCACATCATGATTCCCCTCCCAAATACCATGCCCCCCCTCTCCCCGTTTCAATGGCAGCCGAAGCAGCAGCAAGTGGAGGCTGACAAATACACAATATTTTTACAATGATAAACTATTCTAATCACCAAATACAAAAAATAGTATAGCATTTCTTTTGGTTTCAAGCAAAAAGTCCAAAATTGGTTTCCACATAAAAACAAAGCTAGACAAAGTCTTTTCTTTAAGCAAAGTACTTAATTTCACTGTCTCAGCCAATTACATTAATTTTATCATCTATTTCTCCATGGTGGTAAAAAGTAAGCCTTCTCAATATGATACCTTACAAGTAAGTTGGATTTCAAATTTTAAGAATTTCAGGTTTGCAGAAAGGGCACGCTAGGACTAGCAAATCCAAATTGCAATATCTTAACATCATTCAGTCTCTCTGTTATAGGATAGCATCAGTTTCCCCTCAAGTTTATAATTCTAACTCATCATTTTATCTCCAGAAAAGTCCCGACTCATGATTTGTCCCTTTAATTAATTAAATAATTTATTAAAAATAAGATGAGTGAGACATACAAACTAGGTAGGCTTATTTTAGAGGGACATGGTGACTAGTGGCTAAGACGCTGAGCTTGTTGATCAGAAAGGTTGGTAGTTTGGCAGTTCGAATCCCTAGTGCCATATAATGGTTTGGTTTGGTTTGGTTTTATTCAACTTGTATGCCGCCCTATTCCCGAGGGACTCAGGGTGGCTAACAAAACTGGAAGGGAAGGGAAACAATACAAAAGGAAAAGAAAACAAAGACAAAGAACAATACAGAACCAATTTAAAAGGTCTCAACAAGCATACCAATTCAAGTAGGGGATGGAACTCAGCAGCCCCAGGCCTGCTGGAACAGCCAGGTCTTAACGGCTTTACGGAAAGCCTGAAGGGTGGTGAGGGTCCGAATCTCCACGGGGAGATTGTTCCAGAGGGCCGGAGCAGCCACAGAGAAGGCCCTCCTCCGGGTAGTTGACAGCCAGCATTGGCCGGCAGATGGAATTTGGAGGAAGCCTAGTCTGTGGGATCTAATGGGACTTTGGGAGGTAATCGGCAGGAGGTGGTCTCTCAAGTACCCAGGTCCAATACCATGTAGGGCTTTATAAGTGACGACTAGCACCTTGAAGCGTATCCGGAGACCAATAGGCAGCCAGTGCAGCTCACGGAGGATAGGTGTAACGTGGGTGTACCGAGGCGCACCCACAATTGCTCCGTGGCTGCATTCTGGACAAGCTGAAGTCTCCGAACACTCTTCAAGGGTTGCCCCATGTAGAGCACATTGCAGTAGTCCAGTCTTGAGGTCACAAGGGCATGAGTGACTGTTGTGGGAGCCTCTCGGTTCAGGTAGGGACGCAATTGGTGCACCAGGCGGACCTGGGCAAATGCCCCCCTGGTCACAGCCGACAAATGGTGATGTAAAGTCAGCTGTGGATCCAGGAGGACTCCCAAATTGCGAACCCTGTCTGAGCGGCATATAATTTCACCCCCCAGCCTGAGAGTTGGAATACATGGCCAATTATTGGGAGAGAAAAACACAAGCCACTTGGTCTTGTCAGGATTGAAGGCAAGTTTGTTTACCCCCATCCAGACCCTGACAGCCTCCAGGCACTGACACATCACGTCAACCGCTTCACTGAGTTGGCACGGGGTGGACAGATACAACTGTGTATCGTCCGCGTACTGGTGATATTTTATCCCGTGCCACTGAATGATCTCACCCAGCGGCTTCATGTAGATGTTAAACAGGAGGGGGGACAGGACCAAACCCTGTGGCACCCCATACTTAAGGGGCCTAGGGGTCGACCTCTGCCCTCCAACCAACACTGACTGTGACCTGTCCGAGAGGTAGGAGGAGAACCACCGTAGAATGGTGCCTCCCACTCCCACCTCTCGCAACCGTCACAGAAGGATACCATGGTCGATGGTATCGAAGGCTGCTGAGAGGTCAAGGAGCACTAGGACGGAGGCATGACCCCCGTCTCTGGCTCGCCAGAGATCATCAGTCAGTGCGACTAAAGCAGTTTCCGTGCTGTAGCCAGGCTTGAATCCAGACTAAAAGGAGTCTAAATAATCAGTTTCATCCAAGGCCACCACTTTCTCAACAACCTTCCCAACAAAGGGGAGGTTGGAGACTGGACGATAGTTATTTAAAATGGCTGGATCTAAGGACGGCTTTTTCAGGAGGGGTCTCACCACCGCCGCCTTTAGGGGGGAGGAAAGAACCCCTCCCAGAGGGAGGCATAACTATCGCCTGGATCCAGCTCCAGGTCACCTCCCTGCTGTTCGCGACCAGTCAGGAGGGGCACGGGTCCAGTACACACGTGGAGGCACTCACTGCTCCGATGGCCTTGTCCACTTCCTCAGGAGTAACAAACTGAAAGTCAATCCAAAGATGCCATTCAAGACCCTCCCCCAGTACCTCAGCTGGCTCTGTGCAATTGGAGTCCAGGTTTGTCCGAAGCCGAGCAACTTTATCTGCGAGAAATTGGACAAACTCCTCACCTCTGCCTTGTAAAGGGTTGCCCGCATCCCTCCCTTTCAGGAGGGAGTGGGTTATCCTGAACAAGGCGGCTGGGCGCGACTCAGCGGATGCAATCAGAGCGGCAATGTATGTATTTTTTGAAGTCCGAAGGTAGGCTCTGATGCAGGCTTTTAACAGTGCTCGGTCTGACTCGGACTTACTCGACCTCCAGCGGCGCTCCAGGTGTCTCTTTTGGCACTTCATCTCCCGGAGTTCCTCAGTGAACCAAGGAGCCCTCCTGGATCCACTGCCTTGGATAGGCCGTAAAGGCGCAATCCTCTGCCTCTGCCGCCGCCGAGTTCCAAGCAGCGACCAAGGTCTCAGCTGGACTGTGGACGAGAGTATCAGGTATAACACCAAGCGCCGTCTGAAAGCCCAAAGGGTCCATAAGGCGCCTGGGGTGGAACCACCTAATCGGTGGGGGATTGGCCTCCGAAGGTCAAGCCTCAGTAGGCAGTGGTCTGACCATGACAGGCGCAAGATCTCGATACCCCTCAAACCAAGATCACAACTCCACTGCTCCAAGAGAAATACGAGGTCGAGCGTGTGACCCGCTGAGTGAGTTGGACCCCAAATTACTTGGGTCAAGCCCATGGCTGTCATGGAAGCCATGAACTCCTGTGCTCCATCAGAGTGCTCGCTGAGCGAAGGCAGGTTGAAATCCCCCAGCACCATAAGCCTGGAGAACTCAACTGCCAGCTTGGCTACTGATTTGAGGAGCGAGGGGAGGGCTGTTGCAATGCTGTTGGGAGGCAGGTACATTAACAACAAGCCCACTTGACCCCCAAGGTCCAACTTCACCAATAAGGATTAACACCCGACAAGCTCCGGAGCAGGGGTCCTACGAGGAACCAGAGACTCTCGGATAACAATGGCCACTCCCCCACCCCTTTCTCTGGGGTCGCGGCTGATGAAGCACCTGAAAATCCTCTGGGCACATCTCAGTGAGGGGGACTCCTCCTTCTGGGACCAGCCAGGTTTCAGTAATACATGCCAGGTCTGCCCCCTCGTCTAAAATTAAGTCCCGGATGAGGGGAGCCTTGTGAACCACAGACCTGGCATTTAGCAACAGCAGCCTGAGACCAGGGCCCTGACTACTCACGCCATCTGGCCTTGGAGTGGGACTAATAGGGCCAAAAGGGGGATCTCTGTGACATAGCAAACCCTCCTTCCCTGGTAATGGCTAGCCCTAAAGTCCCCACCATAGCTGCCCCTCCCAGTTAGGACCATAATGCTCCATCCCACTCCCGTGTCCATGGGTCCTCCACCCTCCCCCATAGCTGCTGTGTTCCCCGGCAGGCCCTTCGAATCATACATTCTAAGGATGGGATTAAACCTAGGCCCCCCTAACACTTCTGCTAAGCACTCAGTGTAGGAGGTACCCGGTTATAGTCCCAGCCTTCTCAAACATACACAATCATACAATCAGGCAATCCCCACAAACGATTTAAAAACACAAATACAACAATATAAAAGATAAAAAGTGGGTACATTCATTCAACCACAATCATACCACAAACACTCACCATACATTAAAATTCACGGAGCACCGCACTAGTGCGATATAAAAACGATGGTATAAAGATGAAGGGAGAGCTGCTCCACTCTTCTCCCTTCCTCAATGCCCCAGAACGACATCCAAGGCCACAGGTCCAAAGGTCAATAATATATAGGGTGATTGTAGATAAAGGAGGGCAAGGAATAGACATCCAATATTAACAAGCAGCAACTTTCCAGTCTTACACCCTCCAGATCCAAAAGAAGATTAACGGACCACGTGCAGGGCTCTTCTCCCTCTCCTGAGGTTATACAAGGTCCAAAGTCTGGGGGGCCAAAGTCTGGGGGGCCAAAGTCTGAAACTGGCTTGAGCTGCTCAAGAAGGCGGGGGAGAGAGCTCCGGTTTTCACAATGCCAAGTCCTTGCCCCTACGGCTACCATCATCTATCGCTCCTAGCCCTGACCTGACCCCAACCCTAGTCCTAACTCTAACCCTTAAGCCTAACCTAACGCTAACCCAACCCTAACCCTCACCCTAACCCTAGCCCTAATTTAGCCCTAACCCTAACCCTAACCCTACCCTAACCCTTAGGCCCAAACCTAACTCTAACCCTCGCCCTAACCCTCGCCCTAACCCTAACCCTAATCCAGCCCTAACCCTGACCCTAACCCTAACCCAATCTTAACCCTACTCCAAACCTAATCCTAATCCTAAATTTAGCCCAGCCCTAACCCCAACCCTAACTCTACCCCCAACCCTAACCCTAACCCTAACTCTAACCTCTATCAGCCCTTCCCACAGTCCGAGTGCACCATCAGATGGACGCTGCCCCAATACCTATACCTATCTGTAAACCTATTTAAACTATCTATGTCTATCTATATCTACCTATATCTACCTATACCTATCTCTACCTATCTCTACCTAACTATCTAGGGCAGTGGCGGGTAGCAGGCGGTCGGGGGAGGACAGGTGTTACAGGCCAGAGCAGATGGTCACAGGCCAAGGTGGAGGAGAGTCAGTGCTGGGTAGGGGGATGGTAAAGGCTCCCCGACAGCAAGGGGGGGCAAAGGAGCAATACCAGAAGAAGGCTGCGATGGTGAGGAGGCCAGCAAGATGGAAAGAAGGGGGGGCATCCAGGCCTCTCTTCTCCCCGGACTCAGAAATGCAAAACTATCAGCAGCGCGGCGCCACCATCTTCCTCTCTGCTCCGAGCATCACGACCAGGCAGATAAAGGACCAGTTCTGGTGAGTGGCACTTTTTTTTATTTTTCGCCCAGGTCCGCAAAGAGCCCGCAAAGGGCGAAGAGAAGAGGCAGTGACAGGGCGAGCAGAGTAGAGGAAGCGGGGGGGGGGGCGTCCAAGGATGGCGACGGCAAACACAGCCAGCCGCCTGATCCACCGAACCCAAAAGTCCCCAACAAATCCCCGCCTTTCTGGATGATGATAAGTGATGAATCCCCAGGCTCACCACTCGGTTGAAATCAGTCAGGAAGGAGGGACGAACGGCAGAAGTTAACAAGAACGCTGCGTTCAGCAGCGCGGCGCCACCATCTTCTCCTCTGCGCCACGAGAACAGCTCCAGGCCACCACAGTTCTGCTGCTGAGGAAATGTCGGAAGGCAGCTGTTATTCGAATGCCGATCCTCACACCCTCCCTGGATTCGAGCCCTTTCAGGGACCCTTGTTTAAAGTTGTAGCAGACTCCGGAGGCTCTCCTAGATCTTTTTTATCTCCGGCTTCTATGGAGTGAGAAGCCAGGCAGCCATCCGGGTCCTGAACATGCGCACAATGGAGTAAGCTCCCATTACTTGTCCCAGCTTCTGCCAACCTAGCAATTCAAAAGCATGTAAAAATGCAAGTAGAAAAATAGGAAACACCTTTGGTGGGAAGGTAACAGCATTCCGTGCACCTTTGGCATTTAGTCATGCCAGCCACATGACCACAGAGAAGTCTTTGGACAGCGCTGGATCTTCAGCTTTGAAACAGATATGAGCACCACCCCCTAGAGACAGAAATTACTAGCACGCATGTGTGAGGGGAACCTTTACCTTATTTTAAATTAATGTCTACTTACTTTCTAAGACTTTGCTATTGAAAGACAATTTGCTATTGAAAGACAATTTATTCAAATAAAGTGATGTGATCTTTGGAATAGAATCATTATATAAAGTACTTTTCTGGCTTCAAGAAGAGACCTTTTACAGATGAGAGTAAGAAAAAAAATCATCAGTACTTAATTATTTCTTGATAGTCAAATTCTTAAAAAGACTTACTAATTAATTATTAATATTAAGTAGTTTTCAAATTTATATCTAAAAGGAAGTAAAAAACATAAAAATGAAAGATAATAATATTAAGTATTCTTAGTTGTATAGAATATTATAGCTATTGAGTGCTATTAAGTGCTATTAAGACCAAACCACTCAAAAAATCAGAAAAATAATATTTGTCTAATTCAAATTACTTTTCATACTACATTAATATCCATGTGAGATAGAATTGTCTTAATATTATACTGAATTTGAAAATATAATTGGCATAATTTGTTAAACATTCAACTGTGAAATTATTCTTTCCTCTCCAATCACTTTACTAGATTATGTACAAGAAGCTATTCAACCAATATCAAATTATACAATAACATAATGTAACCCAAAGCAAACAACCCTAACCCTAACCCTAAAAGCATATGTGCAATATAAATTTATTTGATACAAAAAAACATATGACCTGTTGGGTCATCATTTCAGGGATATTCCCTTACCCTAACAGAAACAGAATGATCATAGGCAGGTAAAAAGCATGCTAATGGAAACGTGGCAAGAAGTGTTAGCAATCGTATCAATTCTTTCAGACTTCTCCATTGACTTGTGGGAAGCTGTCAAGGAACTTTGGAAATGAGGATCACATGACCATGGCTGATCAGAGCAGTACACAGTGGCACTGAACAGCAGTGGCATAGTGGTGCTGAAGTGATCACAACTTTCCCAAATTTCATTCACACAGGAATCATGGGCCCTGGCAATCTGTAAATTCACCCATTTGAGTTATTCTGATTCAATAATTGTTGTCCTATGTCTTCCAATTTCACCAAACTGAAAGGTACAAGCAATCAAGCACAAGAGTTTTAGTAGTATATGGATTATTTCTACTTACTCTCTTTCAGTTTGTAAATGCTGAAATTTTTTAGGGATAGTGTTGGACTAGCAAATAGACCATATTTTTCATACCATCATATGAGAAGTATTCATAATCTCTGTTGCTTTAAAACAGAGAAGGTGAGAGAATTCTTTTGGCAACCTATGATACAATAGAGGGCTGGGCTCAACAGTCTTCTGTTTGGGTTTTTGTTTTTATTCTCTGCTTCTTAATATTGCCGCAGAAGTTTCTGTGTGCATGCCCAAGATGGTGTCCTGTCGCGTTTGAGGAGAGCTGTGCAAGGAATGGAAGATAGCTGCTCGAGCGAAACGCTTAAGCTTTGTGAGGAGAGAAGAATAGAACTGAGAGGGACGGAGCCCCTAGAACTTCGAAGGGAGAAGTCCCACGCTGAGGTTATCCATTAGGCAGTCCAGGGGAGCGTTCTGGTTGGAGGGGGGTCGCTCAAACGGCCCCTAGACGCCTTGAACGCTCCGAACCTTTTCACCTTTATGCTGGCTTGTGGCAAAGACGACGGCGCTTAAGATCGGCTTTTTGAACTTGGCGGCGGTGGCAGTGGCGGCGTTAGGACAGCAAGCCTCTAAACTCTTGGCTGCTAGACTTTGAAGGGAGGAGTGGGGGAGCGCTGAAAGGGGGGGTCGCTCAAGCAGCCCCTGGACACTTTGAACGCTCTGGAAACCTTTCCATCCCCCATGCTGGCTTGCGGAAAATGGCGGCGGCGCTCTGAATTTGCTCTGGGTTCGGCGTTTTTAAATTTAGCCCTGGCGGCAACAACGGCGCTGGGACGGCAAGACCCTGGCTCCTAGTTTTTGAAGGGAGGAGTTCCCTCCATAAGACCACCCATCAAGCAGACCTAGGGGAGCGTTTGTGCGGTAGGGGGTCACTTGGGCGGCCCCGCGCAATGAAAGCTCCAGAAACTCCATACTGGCCTGTGATGGTGGTGATGGCATTACTGTGAGATTGAGAGCAGTGGCGGCGACGGCGCTAAGGCGGTGTGCGACCAGGACGGCGTGCAAATCTCGATCTCCACGCTGGACCACAGACTTGGTTTGAGTTAACGTATTGTATTGGGGCTTTGAGGAGGAGTGGTGTGTGGATTATTAACAGGACCATGTCTACCATGACTGGGTGGTCGGCCTGTGCTGCTGCTGCTGCAACAGCCTTCCCAGCCCCCCCCCCAGATTTCCCCCCTCCCCCTCCCTCTCTTTTGTTACTCATTATCCATCATCTGTTGCCCCACAAGAAGACCTTTTACGACCGCACCCCAGGCCGGGCCAGCTACCACTCCAGTCATTTCTGAATTTCCGAACGTTGGACTTTTGGACTCTTTCCCCCCACTCCCCTCCTACTCCTCCTACCATCGTTCTTAATGTTGCCCTGTTTCATCTACGCCCCCTTGGGACTGTGCCCCTTCGGACTAATGGTGAGAAACGGGGGGGGGGGTGAGGCTTTGGACTGCCTCCTGTTCTAATCTGGCACTTATGCCCCCCCCCCCCATCTATATCTACATCTACAACTATCCCATCCATCTTTGACTCTGGATCCTCACCCCCCATATCTGTACAAATTCCTTGACCGGACTTGCCTTGCGCAATTTTTATGGATGTGGTGTGTATGGTATGACTGTGGATGCTTGTGCCCCTTAATTTTAATTAATTACTGCATCTTTGTATTTTTAACTGTCTATAGTGGGGATTGTTTGAGTGGTTGACTGTATGTATGAGAGGACTGGGAGTGCAGCCTGGTGCCTCCTCCACTGAGTGCTGTTGCAGAAGCGGCAGGGGGCCCAGGCCTACCTCTCGCCCTAGAATGATTGATAAAAATGACCTGCTGGAGAGAGCAGAGGCTATGGGGGGGAAATGGGTGCGGGGGAGGACTGGAGCATTACGGTCATGACTGGGAGGGGCAGCTATGATGGGAGCTTCAGGGATAGTATTACCGGGGAAGGAGGGTCCGCTACGTCACAGAGATCCCTCCTTCTGGCCCTGTTAGCTACACTCCAGGACCAGATGGCGAGAGTTGTCAGGGCCCTGGTCTCAGGCTGTTGTTGCTAAATGCCAGGTCTGTGGTTCACAAAGCTCCCCTCATCCGGGACCTAATATTAGATGATGGGGCAGACCTGGCATGTATTACTGAAACCTGGCTGGGCCCGGAGGAAGGAGTCCCCCTCACTGAAATGTGCCCAGAAGGATTTCAGGTGCTCCATCAGCCGTGACCCCAGAGAAAGGGGTGGGGGAGTGGCTGTCATCATCCGAGGGTCATTAGTTCCTCGTAGGATCCCTGCTCCGGAGCTTGTCGGGTGTGAGTCCCTGTTGGTGAAGTTGGACCTTGAGGGTCAAGTGGGCTTGTTGTTACCTCCCAACAGCGTTACAACAGCTCTCCCTCGCTCCTCGAGTCAGTAGCCGAGCTGGCGGTAGAGTTCCCCAAGCTTATGGTGCTGGGGGATTTCAACCTGCCTTCGCTCGGTGAACACTCTGATGGGGCGCATGAGTTCATGGCTTCCATGACAGCCAGGGACTTGACCCAAGTAATCCAGGGTCCGACTCACTCAGCAGGTCACACACTTGACCTCGTATTTCTCTCGGAGCAGTGGAGACGTGATCTAGATTTGAAGGGCATTAAGATCTTGCCCTTGTCATGGTCTGATCACTTCCTACTGAGGCTTGACTTTGGGAAACCAATCCCCCACTGTAGGGAGGGGAAACCGATTAGGTGGTTTTCGCCCCAGGCACCTGATGGATCCTATGGGATTTCAGACGGCGCTTGGAGAAATACCTGACGCTCTCGTCCACAGTCCGGTGGAGTCCTTAGTCGCTGCTAGGAATACAGTGGCGGCGGGGGCTCTAAACCGGATTGCTCCTTTATGGCCTCTCCGAGGTAGTGGATCCAGGAGAGCTCCTTGATTCACCAAGGAACTCCGGGAGATGAAGTGCCAAAAGAGAAGCCTAGAGTGCCGTTGGAGGGCTAGTAACTCTGAATCTGACCAAGCACTGATGAGAGCCTACATCAGGAGCTATCTCGTGGCAATATGGGTGGCAAAATGTTTGCATTTTTCCGCTCTTATTGCATCCACAGAATTGCACCCAGCCGCCTTGTTTAGAATAGCCCACTCCCTCTTGAAAGGGAGGGATGCGGATGACCCTTTACAAGGTAGAGCTGAGGAATTTGTCCAGTTTCTGACGGATAAAGTCGCTTGGATTCGGAAGGATCTGGGCTCCAATTGCATGGTACCAGCCGAGGTATTGGGGGAAGGTCTTGAGCGGATTTTATGGAGCGAGTTTCAACTTGTCACTCCTGAGGAAGTGGACAAGGCCATGGGAGCAGTGAGTGCCTCCACCTGCATACTGGACCCATTCCCCTCCTGGCTGGTCTCGACCAGTAGGGAGGTGACACGTGGCTGGCTCCAGACAATAGTTAACACCTCTCTCTGGGAGGGATCCTTCCCGCACCTCCTAAAGGATGCGGTGGTGAGACCCCTCCTGAAGAAACCTTCTCTGGACCCAGCCATTTTGAACAACTATCGTCCAGTCTCCAACCTCCCCTTTGTAGGGAAGGTTGTTGAGAAGGTGGTGGCCTTTCAACTCCGATGGACCTTGGATGAAACTGATTATCTGGATTCCTTTCAGTCTGGTTTCAGGCCTGGTTACAGCACAGAAACTGCTTTGGTCATGCTGATCAGTGATCTCTGGCGAGCCAGGGATAGGGGTTGCTCCTCTATCCTCGTGCTTCTTGACCTCTCAGCGGCCTTTGATACCATCGACCATGGTATCCTTCTGCGACGGTTGCGAGAGGTGGGAGTGGGAGGCACCGTTCTATGGTGGTTCTCCTCCTGCCTCTCGGACAGGTCGCAGTCGGTGTTGGTTGGAGGGCAGAGATCGACTCCTAGGCCCCTCAATTATGGGGTGCCGCAGGGTTCGGTCCTGTCCCCCCTCCTATTTAACATCTACATGAAGCCGCTGGGTGAGCTCATACATCGGCACGGGATTAAATACCACCACCATGGACAAGGCCATGGGAGTGGTGAGTGCCGCCACGTGTGCACTGGACCCGTGCCCCTCCTGGCTGGTTGCGAACAGCAAGGAGGTGACGCGGGGCTGGATCCAGGCGATGGTGAATGCCTCTCTTTGGGAGGGCTAGTTTCCGCCATTGAAGACAGCGGTCGCAGTCAGTGTTGGTCGGGGGGCAGAGGTTGACCCCTAGGCCCCTGAAATATGGGGTCCCACAGGTTTCGGTTCTGTCCCCCCTCCTGTTTAACATCTACATGAAGCTGTTGGGTGAGATCATTCGGTGGCACGGGATAAAATACCATCAGTACGCGGACGATACCCAGTTGTATCTGTCCACCCCGTGCCAACTCAGTGGAGCGGTTGATGTGATGTGCTGTCAGGGTCTGGATGGGGGTTAACAAGCTTGCGCTCAATCCAGACAAGACCGAGTGGCTGTTGTGTTTCCCTCCCAAAAATTTGGCTAGTACTCCATCACTCAGGCTGGGGGGTGAAATTTTATGCCCCTCAAACAGGGTTCGCAATTTGGGAGTCCTCTTGGACCCACATCTGACCTTAGAACATCATTTGTTGGCTGTGACCAGGGGGGCATTTGCCCAGGTTCGCCTGGTGCACCAATTGCGTCCCTACCTGAACCGGGAAGCACTCGCAATAGTCACTCATGCCCTCGTGACCTCAAGACTGGACTACTGCAATGCGCTCTACATGGGGCAGCCCTTGAAGAGCATTCGGAGACTTCAGCTCATCCAGAATGCAGCCGCGCGAGCGATTGTGGGTGCACCTCGGTACACCCACGTTACACCTATCCTCCGCGAGCTGCACTGGTTATCGATTGGTCTCCGGATACGCTTCAAGGTGCTAGTCGTCACTTATAAAGCCCTTCATGGTATTGGACCTGGGTACTTGAGAGACCACCTGCTGCCAATTACCTCCCAAAGACCCATTAGATCACACAGATTAGGCCTCCTCCGGGTTCCATCTACTAGCCAATGTCATCTGGCCACTACCCGGGGGAGGGCCTTCTCTGTGGCGGCTCCGGCCCTTTGGAACGAGCTCCCCACAGAGATTCAGACCCTCATCTCTCTCCAGGCCTTCCGAAAAGCCGTTAAAACCTCGCTGTGTCGGCAGGCCTGGGTTCCCTTCCCCTCTCGAATCGTGTGGCTGTTGGTTGTTTTAAATGCCCTGTACTTTTTGTTGTAGTTTTTGTGTTTCCCTTCCCCTCCTTGGGTTTGTGCACCGCCCTGAGTCCCGCTGGGAATAGGGCAGCATATAAATAAAATGAACCTCGAACCTCAAATATGCGGATGATACACAACTGTATCTGTCCACCCTGTGCCAACTCAGCAAAGCAGTAGAAGTGATGTCCCAGTGCCTGGAGGCTGTCAGGGTCTGGATGGGAATGAACAAGCTTGCACTCAATCCCGACAAGACTGAGTGGCTGTTGATGCTCCCTCCCAAGGATGGTCCAGCTATCCCATTTCTTAGCCTGGGGGTGAAACTATATGCCCCTCAGAGAGGGCTCACAATTTGGGAGTCCTCCTGGATCCGCAGCTGATGCTAGAACATCACTTGTCAGCTGTGACCAGGGGGGCCTTTGCCCAGGTTCGCCTGGTGCACCAGTTGCGACCCTATTTGGACCAGGAGGCCCTTCGGATGGTCACTCATGCCCTCGTCACCTCAAGACTGGATTACTGTAACGCGCTCTACATGGGGCTGCCCTTGAAGAGTGTTCAAAGACTTCAGTTAGTCCAGAATGCAGCCGCGCGAGTGATAGTGGGCGTACCTAGGTACACCCACGTTACGCCTATCTTCCGCGAGCTGCACTGGCTTCCCATTGGTCTCCGAACACACTTCAAGGTGCTAGTCGTTACTTTTAAAGCCCTACATGGTATAGGACCTGGCTACCTGAGAGACCGCCTCCTGCCATTTACCTCCCAGAGACCCATAAGATCCCACAGACTGGGCCTCCTCCGGATTCCATCTGCCGGTCAATGTCGGCTGGCGACCTTCTCTGTAGCTGCTCTGGCCCTATGGAACGATCTTCCCGTGGAGATCCAGACCCTTACTACCCTTCCGGCCTTCCACAAAGCAACCAAGACCTGGCTGTTCCAGCAGGCCTGGGGCTGTTGATTTTTCCAGCCCCATCCTAAGTTATGAATGTCGTGGAATTTTAATGTTTTTTTAGTTTTTGTATGTTCCCCCCTTCCTTTTTATCTGTAAGCCGCCCTGAGTCTCTCGAGAGTGGGTGGCATACAAACCCTATAAATAAATAAATAAATAGATAGATAGATAGATAGATAGATAGATAGATAGATAGATAGATAGATGATAGATAGATAGATAGATAGATAGATGATAGATAGATAGATAGATAGATAGATGATAGATAAATAGATAGATAGATAGATGATAGATAGATAAATAAATAAATAAATAAATAAAAATAAATAGCTAGCTTCGGGGAGATGATTGTCCTTCTTGGGGCTTGCAGGGGGTACCCTATCCCATCGTTGGTTCCAGGTCTAGCTATGAGAACTTCCTGGGACCTCGGGGATACACCTTGAGCTGCGATTTACTGCTTCGTAGCCAGAACATCGTGAGTGAAACGGGGCAGCTGGCGGTGAGAGGAGAATGAAGAGCATCGGCGGCTGCCGGCGTGGGTGTGGTCAGTGGCGACGGTGGGACACCCGGCCTGGGGTCTCTGCAGCCGGCATGGGTGTGGTCATCGGGACGCCCAGCCTGTGGTCTCTGAAGCCAGCGTGGGTGTGATCAGCAGTAGCTTCCCGCTACACCCCTTGAACACTGTCGGCTCCCCCCCCCATGGATATGTCGTCTCCTTGTTCCATCTCCCCGTGATGTCATCCCATTTGGTTGATGCCACACTCTCCTCTATGTTATACTGCGACAGAACTTTATTCCCTTCGGGAACTCCCTCTTTCCTGGGGATGGCCTTCTTGTCTATCAAGACGCTTCCTTAATGATGGATCTTGGGATCCCGAGAGGTGGCATGCGATGAAGAGACTTCTTAGGGGTTTTTTACAGGGGTTTTTAAATCAAATTTTAAGGGGGGTGGGGGGTTGATACGGATGGCTCAGACAGGCTTGGGGGGGAGTCTGCCAGGGCACAGGTCAGAGCTAACTAATGGGCGCAGGTCGGGAGTGCTGGGAAGGGTTGGGATTCTGGGGGAGACATAAGCCATTCCAGTGGGGGATTCACCATCTCTACTGTTTGTGGGAGAGGCAGATATGGTCGGGGCCGAGGGCCAAATTATGTTTGGGGGACGCGGGTTTGCTGTTTAAGAGCGATTGCGCGTTCCGACCCTCATCACTCTTCTCACACTCCTGCGTGCTCGGGTCCGTGGTACATAAGGCTCCCCTCATATACGACCTCATACAAGAGGGTAGAGCGGACCTGGCGTGCATTATGGAGACCTGGTTGGGCCATGAGGGGAGCGTTCCTCTTAGTGAATTATGCCCACCAGGCTTCCGGGCATTTCACCAGCCGAGAACCCAGAACAGGGGCGGGGTGGTGGTGGTGGTTATTAGGGAAAGTCTCGGACCTCAAGAGGTCACTGTGCCTCAGATAGGCGGGTGTGAGTCCCTTTTTGTGAAATGGGGCCTTGGAATTCAGGTGGGCCTTTTTGTTATGTACCTGTCTCCCTGCTACATTTCATCGGCCCTGCCAGAGCTGCTGGATGTGTTAGCTGGATTGGCGGTTGATTTCCCCAGGCTTATGATCCTGGGGAATTTCAATCTGCCTTCCATTGGCAAAACATCCGAGTCAGCTCGGGAGTTCATGGTTTCCATGACGGCTATGGACCTGACTTAGTTAATTCAAGACCCCACCCATAATGGGGGACACACGCTTGACCTGATTTTTGTCTCTGAGCAGTGGATGAATGATCTAGATTTAGGGGATATTTCTATCCAACCCTTGTCATGGTCGGATCATTTCTTCATCAGGCTTGACTTCCATACTGCTACCCCTCACTGCAGGGAAGAGGAACCGACTAGATGGTTCCGCCCCAGGCTCCTGATGGACCCTGAAAGGTTCCTGATGGAGCTTGGGACTTTTCCTGAATCCCTTGCTCACAACTCAACCGAAGCCCTAGTGGAAGCCTGGGATAGGGCGGCCACTGGGGCTTTGGATCGTGTTGTGCCCTTGCGGCCTCTGACCCGGTGTCGATCCCGGGTAGCTCCCTGGTTTACCGAGGAGCTCCGGGAGATGAAACACCGGAAAAGACACCTAGAGAGTGGTTGGAGGGCCAGCCGGTCCGAATCTGATCGAACAGTAGTAAGAATTCATATTAAATCCTACTTAGTGGTGATAAAAGCGGCAAAACGGCAACATTTTTCCGCTCTTATCGCGTCCGCAGATAACTGCCTAGCCACCCTGTTTAGGGTGACCCGCTCCTTACTTAACCAAGGAACTGGGAAAAACCCTTGCAGGGTAGGGCTGAAGAATTTGTTCAGTATCTGCAGGATAAAATCACTCCGATCCGGACAGGCTTGGACTCTGACTGGGTAGGTTCAGGCGAGTCGACGGGGATGAATCTTGTGGAGACCATCTGGGATGAGTTTGACCCTGTGACCCCCCCGAGGGCATGGACAGGATTATGGGGAGACTCAGTGCTGCCACTTGTGTGGTGGACCTGTGTCCCTCTTGGTTAGTCTCGGCTTCCGGGGAGGTGACACGAGGCTGGTTCCAGGCGATTACCAACACTTCATTGAGAGAGGGGTTCTTTCCCATCGCCTTGAAGGAGGCGGTGGTGAGGCCCCTCCTTAAGAAGCCTTCCCTGGACCCAGCTTCTTTAGCCAACTATCGTCCAGTCTCCAACCTTCGCTTTGTAGCAAAGGTTGTTGAGAGTGCGGTAGCACGTCAGCTTCCCCAGTTCCTGGATGAAGCTGTCTACCTGGATCCATTTCAGTCGGGTTTCAGGCCCGGATACAGCACAGAGACAGCATTGGTCACATTGGTCGATGATCTCTGGCGGGCCCGGGACAGGGGCTGCTCCTCTGTCCTGGTCCTATTAGACCTCTCAGCGGCTTTCGATACCATTGACCATGGTTTCCTACTGTGACGACTCGGTGGGTTGGGAGTGGGGGGCACCGTTTTACAGTGGTTCTCCTCCTACCTGTCGGATCGGTCACAGTTTGTGTTACTGGAGAGCAGGGATTGACCCCGAGGCACATCACTTGTGGGGTGCCCCAGGGGTCAGTTCTCTCACCCCTCCTGTTCAACATATATATGAAACCACTGGATGAGATCATCCGTGGTTTTGGGGTACGGTATCATCAATATGCTGATGATACCCAACTTTTCATCTCTACCCCAACGCTCCCAAACAATGCCCTTGATGTGATGTCCCGATGCCTGGAGGCTGATTTCAATCCCTCCAAGACTGAGTGGCTGTGGTTTCCGTCATCCCGATTTGTGTATCTTGTTCCATCTTTGATGATAGGGGGAGAAATTTTAGCCCCCTCAGAGAGGGCCCGCAATCTGGGCGTCCTCCTGGATATGCAGCTTAGTTTAGAAGAACACCTGACGGCCATGACAAGGGGGGCCTTTTACCAGGTTCGCCTGGTACGTCAGTTGCGCCCCTTCCAGTGGTGGGTTTCAAAAATTGTTCGAACCTACTCTGTGGGTGTGGCCTCCTTTGTGGGAGTGGCTTGCCACCTATGTGACCGGATGGGAGTGGCTTTCCGCCCATGTGACCGGATATGAAGATGCCGATAACACTTGTCAGAACCACCTTAAATTACCTCACACACAGCACTGGCATGCATAAGAATATGATGTAAACTTGTTTTTTAAAAGGCATCTTTGGTTTGCGTTAAAACAACTTCAACACACGCAATGTTCTGATTGCACCACAAACGCAGTAGTCACCCTTACCTTTCACAGAGGCACTGAGTTTTATAAATATGAGCATGATAGTCAGTGGTGGGTTTCCAAAAATTTTGGAACCTCTTCTGTAGGTGTGGCCTGCTTTCTGGGTTCACTGGTGGAACCTCTTCTAACTGGTTCGGTAGATTTGACGAACCGGTTCTACCAAATAGGTGCAAACTGGTAGGAACCCACCTCTGGCCCCTTCCTGGATCGAGATGCTCTGTGCACAGTCACTCATGCCCTCATCCTTTCTCGCCTGGACTACTTAATGCTCTCTACATGGGGCTGCCCTTCAAGAGCACCCGAGGCTTCAACTGGTCCAGAATGTGTCTGCGTGGGTTATCATGGGGGCATCTAGGTGCTCCCATGTTACACTCCTTTTAGGCGGCCTGCACTGGTTGCCAGTTGTCTTCCGGGTGCGATTCAAGGAACTAATTATGACCTTTAAAGTGCTCCATGGCTTAGGCCCAGGATACCTGAGAGACCACCTACTGCCATCGGTAGCCTCCCACCGTCCAGTGCGATCCCCCAGAGTTGGCCTCCTCAGGGTGCCGTCAGCCAAACAGTGTCAGCTAGCGACCCCCAGGGGGAGAGCCTTCTCTGTGGGAGCGCCTTCCTTCTGGAATGAGCTGCCCCTGGAGCTTCATATAATCCCCGACCTCCGGTCCTTCCAACGTGCCCTAAAAAGTTGGCTTTTCCAGCAAGCTGGCCTGGCCTAAACAAAAGAAAATAAATTATTGATCATTGTTAATTTTAATCGATTTTTCTAAAAAAATGTTATTGTTAATCCTAATTGGGTTTGTTTGGGATATTCTATTTAATTTTTTTTAACTTTTGTAATATGTGTTTTTTTTAATGTTGTTCACTGCCCTGAGTCTTTGGGAGAAGGGCAGCATATAAATCCAATAAACAAACCAAACCAAACCAAGTTTCACATCTAATTTATATCTAGCTTCCAATAGTGCCTGGGGACAAGACAAGATGATACAGTACCATTAGTGCATTAGAGTACAATAAAAGGCAGTTTACAGTTTAAAGATAATCCTCATTGATCAAAGCCTTCCGTGAAATAAAGTAGGGCAGATTATTTTTCTAGGAAAGAGGGCGGACGTTTCCCTTATTGATAGGAGTGTGTTCAGTAGCTGCTGTTAAATCTTCATCCAGAAAATGATGACTTTCTTGTTCACAGTCTACAACAGGTTCTCAGTATTTAGGGATCTCTGAGCATTTCTGACATTTTGAGAGTATGCTGCAGGTACTCTGACAAAATGGATGTCCTGGCAGACATGATCAATAACCAAGAAATCCTATATTAGATCCTATATCCTATACCATACTCCCCTAGCCTGTCAAGACAATCTCTATCTTCTCACCTTTCTTTTACTTTTCTGGGAAACAGAGAACAGTCATTTGCAAACAAAGCACTGAGCTTTCATGACATGACATTTTCTAAGACTACTTCTGCAATTTTTGTGGTTTTGGAAATAATTATATATGGCACCATATAAAAGATTATAATTGAGAATGGTGTATAAAATATTCAACCACTCTTTTAATTAAAAGAATGCTTTAAAATCAGAGGGCCAATGAGTCTAACAGGTACCAAACAAGGGACAACTGACACCTTAAAAAAACAAGAATAAAACAACAATGCTTTTGCCTGGGTCTGCCTTATAGTCTTTCATATTGTTTGTCACATACATAGATGCTTCTGAGATTCTTATAAGCAGCAGACAGAAACATATTCCTCTCAATGCATTTACCTGCAATTGGCATTTAGTGGTGTGCTCTCCCTAATTTGGGAATAACTCTAATTCTTCATAAGGCATGAAGTATGTTGTTTCCCATCTCTCAACACAAACAATTCTGGCAAACTTTGGCCCTGTTCCTTATTCCCAGCCTACTTAAGGCTGCTTTGAGTCATTCAAAAATGGTAGGAGCATCTCTTCTATTCCCTCATCACAAGTGATGTGAATTATCAACCAATTGTGATTCCATCTGGTAGTTGGACTATCCATCCCATATTATTCCAGTTTGAAGAAGATCTACTGAAGCTATGGTCTTCTTTATCTAAAGCCTAAATGAAGTCTAACTAAAATATATCCATAGCATTCACTTGCTCCACTTATTGAGTCATATTGTCAAAGAATGCAATAAGATTTCTTTGACCTATTTTTAACAAATCCCTACTGGCTTCTGATAATCACCGTTTATTTTTGAATACTTGAAAATCTACTATTTTTCTAGGTTTTCCAGGTTATTGATCAGTACACATTAGCTTGCCCTGATCACTTGTCAGTCTTGTTATTCAATCAGAAAAGAACTTGGCTGGTAGGACAGACTAACTTATGCAACTGTTGTTTGACTTAAACTTTTGTTACACCTTGTGAACTAAGGAAAAACACAATACACTGGTTGTCTAGATGTGTTTTCTAACAGCCTGTTCTCTTAGGGAAGTCCATTACTAGACCCTCACCACTTTGAAGAAAAGGTACAGAGAACAAAAACATAGTAGGCTTTTCCCAGAGATAGTCTCATACAACTTATGTGAAATGGTTTCCAAAATTCCCACCATTATTATATGTTTGATTAATACATATTTAATTACAGGAGCAAGGAATTTTAACTAGCTTTACAATGGTGCTGGAGGAAGTCAGATTTTCTTTAAAAAATATTGGCATGTAATGTGTCAGGCCTGCAGTTATATTCCTTTTAGAATTTTGGCCTGCCACACTTCCTCTTATTTCATTATGCTGTTTCATTAGTATAGTCTATGGGAGGGGGGAATAGAAAGAGTAGGATTGTAGAATGTATTGTTTTCATTCTTTGCTAGAAGCCAAGGTCATCCTTTGTCTCCGTACTTTGACACCTGACCGGAAGCAGATGGGTGTGGATGCCAATGTGGAGGAAGAAGATTGGACCATGTGATGGATTGTGGGTGTGGGGACAAGATCATGAACTTTTAACTGGGTGGAATTCTGAGGTCATTTCCAGTATTGGGATTCCATAGCACGATGCCAACATGTCTGTCTTATTAAATTGGAACTTTAAGGATAGTTTTGCCTTGGTCTCTGATTTAATTCTGCATGATATTTGGAACGCTGATATTATGTTCTTCATACTCCTTTCCTCATATTATTATATTATATTGATTGGTAATTTTGATATGTAAGACCTGATTAGTACCATCAGATATTTTAAATGGCCCAAAGCTAAAAAATTGCTCTCTCCAACAGCCAATGCCACAGAAGAATGAAATGGATGCAAAATGTTGTCCCAGAGAAAGGGAAATAGCCTCTGAAGAGCAATCAACGGTACCACACTTATATCATAATTTGGCAAAGAGATACAATTATTTTTTTCATGAACACCTCTGTTACGTTATCACTGTGAGTTTTTTTTTAATTATGCATTATTCCAGTTTTAAAATCTTCAAAGTGGAAAAGTGATAGACTAAACTCCACTCACTGTAGATTAATCTTCCACTAACATGGCACAATGATATCATAATGAATTGGAATATGTCTAGAACTGGTTCATAGAGATTCATTCAGAAAAGTAAGAATATGGTAATGAATTTTGTATTGTTCAGTTTTTCAAACTTCTAAACAACAACAATAACAACAAAAGTACAATCACAGCAGTGGTTAGATTCAATTATTTTTACTACTGGTTCTGTGGGCCTGGCATGGCTTATTGGGCGTAGCTTGTTGGGTGTGGCAGGGGAAGGATAAAATCTCCATTTCCACCCCACTCCAGAGCACGGATACTGTAAAATCTCCATTTCCACCCCACTCCAGGGCAAGGATACTGTAAAAATCTCCATTTCCACCCCACTCCAGGGCAAGGATACTGTAAAAATATCCATTTCCACCCCACTCCAAGGATACTGTAAAATCTCCATTTCCACCCCACTCCAGGGCAAGGATACTGTAAAGTCTCCATTTCCACCCCACTCCAAGGATACTGTAAAATCTCCATTTCCACCCCACTCCAGGGGAAGGATACTGTAAAGTCTCCATTTCCAACCCACTCCAGGGCAAGGATACTGTAAAATGTCCATTTCCACCCCACCCCACTAACCTGCTTTCTAGCTCTATTTTCCTGTGCAGGGCAACAGAAAAAGACCCAGCCAATCAGTTGGGACTTGGGAAGCAGCAAATAGATGGGGGCAGAGCCAGTCAGAGGTGGTATTTGCCGGTTCTCCAAATTACTCAAAATTCCCACTACCAGTTCGCCAGAAACGGTCAGAACTGACTGAATACTATCACTGAATGACAGCTGAAAACATGAATCAACATTCTTAACCTGGGGAAAGAAGGCGGGGCTTAGCAGTGAGAAGATGGACTTTCAGGCAGCTCCTGAGAGACCATCTACACCGGGTTATTTTGGACGATTCGTTTCGAATCTAAGCTGTCCCGAAGAGACAGTGACATGGTGGGAACTCCAGTGGTCCCAGAGATGTTCGCAAAATCTCTGGGAACCTAAGGAAAGCCCTCCTAATCCCGTGATTTCCGGATCAGCTGATGCTGACTACAACTGCAAAAGCCCAGAGAGAGAGTGGATATAAGCATGTCGTTTGGTGTGAGTTTTAAATCTTTTTTTCTTGTTGGAAAGAGAACATTCTAAATTTGGAAACTTAGTTTAAAATAAGGCTGACTAGTGAGAAAAGCGGCGGGGATAAATGTTGCCATTTGGAAGTTTATTTTTCTGTTCCTTTTTTTTAATCTTTGGAAGCCGGGCTGGACTTTCTTGTAATTTAAATCGGCCTCTTGTGTTCCTCCTTTTTGTTGTTGATATTTTTAACTTTGAATCTAATGGGGACACTGAATTTTAAACTTAAAGTGCCTTGAAGATCTGGTTTTTTTTTGTTTGTTTTTTGTTACCTTTTAGCCTTTTTGATGTATTTTAACAATTAGTAATTAACAAACGCCACGGAACAGGCTAAAGCAAGCTATAAACTACAAATTACAAGCTAACACTGCCATCTTGTGGACTTGAACTTTGTTATCAAAATCCCCCCTGTAATGCATTTGATTTACGTATTTACGCAGCTGGAATCTTGCTAGACAAAACAGCAGAGCTGAGAGTGACCTTGGAAAGACTTTTATCTTAGGGGGGGGGGGAAGAGTCCGAAAAAAATCATTTGTTTTAGCTTGTTGGCATTCTTTCATCTCTCAACACCATTTTCACACCATCTGCTGTGGAGACATCGACACTGATTTTTTCTTTTTTGATCATCCCCATTGACTTTGATCTTTTACATTTTTTTTTCTGTTTTGATTATTCCTTTTAACCTTTGGATCATTCTTTTTGACCCCTTGACTATTTACATTTTTTCTGCTTCTTTTTTCCCCCACTTGTAGCTGAAGCACCTCTCCTTCCCTTTTTGGAGGGGGGGGGTGTCTCTCTTTTTTTTCTTATTTTACATTTGTTTTTACATATATATATATATATATATGTTTTTACATATATATATATATATATATATATATATATATATATATATATATATATATATATATATATATATATATATATATATATATATATATATATATGTTTTTTATTTGTGCTGATAAATAAATAAAGGAAGACTAGTATAGATCTATTTCAAGCTATTTAGCTCTCATCAGCTAGCCATATCCTTATAGCTGATGAGAGCTAAATAGCTTGAAATAGATCTATACTAGTCTTCCTTTATTTATTTATCAGCACAAATAAAAAACACAAATATAACAAAGGCAACTTTAAATATATATATATATATATATATATATATATATATATATATATATATATATATATATATATATATATATATATATATATATATATATATATATATATATATATATATATATATATATATATATATATATATATATATGCTATATTTATGCTGATAAATAAATAAAGGGAGACTAGTATAGATTATTTCAAGCTATTTAGCTCTCATCAGCTAGCCATACCCAAGTTGGGAATCGAACCTGTGCTCTATTGCCTCCCAGGCAGGGAGTTAACCATTTGAGCTACAAAGAACGACTCCTTATCAGCCAGCCAGGGTGGGAGGTATATACTTAAAGTCACAACCCCTGGTATGCCCAAGTATGGGAGGAAGGTCACACTTCCACTATGGCTAGCTGATGAGAGCTAAATAGCTTGAAATAGATCTATACTAGTCTCCCTTTATTTATTTATCAGCATAAATATAGCAAATGTAACAAAAAGGCAACAGTAAAAAATATTGGGTTTCTGTCTGGATGGTCTCTTGTGACAAGCCTAATGACAGAGAGTGGAAGTGTGACCTTCCTCCCATACTTGGGCATACCAGGGGTTGTGACTTTAAGTATATATATCTATATCTATATCTATATCTATATCTATATCTATATCTATATCTATATCTATATCTATATCTATATCTATATCTATATCTATATCTATATCTATATCTATATCTATATCTATATCTATATCTATATATATATATATATATATATATATATATATATATATATAATCTTCTTTTGTATTCTTACTGCATTTCTTTCTTCTCTGAAGAAATTGGGACATCAACAGATGATCCAATTTAAATTTTGAACAAAACAGTTGGAAAAGTTCCTTTTTCTTCCTTTCCCTTTCTCTCCCTTCTCTCTTTTCTTTTCTTTCTTTCCCCCTTTTCTCATCTCTCCCTCCTCTCCTCTGTGTACTTTACGTACTTCATCCACTATACTTATAACCCTCCACCCTCTAATACTAATTGGCTATGAGTAGAAAAGCAGCTGCTTTTGGCTCTACATCAACCTCTGCCTCCTCACCTGTGGGAGGCCAGAGGACAACACAGACGATGTCCCAGCATGAAAAAGAGAAGGAAGCAAATTTTGAAACACTTATTCAAATGATGCAGAAAATGCAAGCAGGAATTGACAGTAAAGATACCAAGCTAGACACCCTTGTAAAAAAAATGGAGGTAATGGAACAACAAAATCAAGGCATAGTGCAAAAAGTTGATAATATGGAAGGAAAAGTTGGAAGTATGCACAACTGGATGCTGAAATACGAAGACAGAATTCAAAAAATTGAAAATAAAATTCAAGAAGGAGAGAAGAAAACCGAGAAGCTAGAGATCAGACTAAGTGATGTAGAAAGAGAGAGTAGTGGGATATTAAGATGGGAGATGGATAGGTCTGAATTTTTCTTAAGATTTCAAAACATAGAAGAAGAAAAAGGAGAGGACTTAGTTCAGATAATTTCAAATATTTTGATAGATGTTCTGGGGATGTCCCAGGACAAAATAATAGAAATTATTGATGAGAGTTTTAGAGTATACACAAGATATGCAATGAGAAATGCTCTCCCAAGGGAAGTGCATGTAAGATTTACTAAGAAAACAATTAAATCACAAATTTTACAGAAATTGAGAGATAGAAAATTAGAATATAAAGGTAAGGAGATTGTAGTACTCAAACAAATTCCGAGACAGGTGAGAGAGAGGAGAAGAGAATATCAATTTCTGACTAAAGTATTGATAAAAAAAGGTGTTAACTACAGATGGCTCATACCGGAAGGTTTACTATGTACTTGGCAAGGACAAAGACACAGGATAGATACAACTGAGAAGGCAGAAGCTTTCTACGAAGAATACTTTAGAGAAATGGCTGAGAAAGCTGGGAAAGAAGATTCAGTGGTACAAATACTGGAACCACCTGCAACCGCGACCGAAAAAATAGAAGGAGCAGTAGATGGAAGTGAGAAAGAAGGGGCGACAGGGAATGGAAGCCGCAAAGAAAAACGAGAACCTAGATCTACTAGAACGATAAATCCTGTATATAAAGTATAAACATGGAAGAAAGAAAAATGATTACAATTAACATTAATGGAGTTAATTCAGCAATTAAAAGGAAGAAAGTATTCCATAAATTAGAGAAATTACAGCTTGACATAATTTGTCTGCAAGAAGTACATATCCAAAAGAAATATGAACATTTATTAACTCAACCAAAGCTTGGGAAAATGTTTTCATCATTGGCAAACTGCAAGAAAAGAGGAGTGGTGTTTTATATTAAAGGCAACATCCCAGCAAAAGTAGTCTATGCAGAGGAAGAGGGAAGAATTTTGATGATGGAAATTATGGATACTAAAAAGACACTCCTAATTGGAATCTACGCCCCCAATGAAAAACAAGATGCATTTTACAAAAAACTACACAAAAAAGTTTTGGAACTAGACTATGCTGATATTTGTATGATGGGAGACTTTAATGGCATTGTGAATCAAAATATGGACTATAAAACACATAAAACAAAAAAATTAAATAGGAAGCCTCTGCCGAAATCTTTTTTTAGGATGACAGATGAACTAAATCTAAAAGATATATGGAGAGAAAGAAATGCTAAAAAAGAACAATATACTTTCTACTCAAATAGACATTCTTCATTCTCTAGAATAGATATGATATGGGTCTCAGCGGAGTTGAGCTCCAACATAAAAGAAATTGAGATTGAAGCAAGTACCTAGGCGGACCACAATCCAATTTTAATTAAATGGAAAGGCCAAAGGGCAAGACCTAGATGGACACTAAATAACACTATATTGAAAGAAAAAGAGTTTGTACAAAAAATGGAAAAAGAGCTAGTCCTTTTCCTTAAAGAAAATAGGAAAGAAGATACGTCGTTGCAGAATCTCTGGGATACAATGAAGGCTGTTATCAGAGGTTTGACAATAGACTACACAAGGAAGAGAAACTCAAAGAAAAGACAAATGCATAAAGCTCTAGACAATGACTATAAAATACTTGAAAGAGAACTACAGAGAGCACCACAAAAAAAAGATGTTAAAATAAAAATGGACATAATTAAACACAAAATGGACCTATTAGAAAAGGAAGAACTGGCACAAAAAATTAGAGGTGCCAAACAGAATTATTTTGAAAATGCGAACAAGCCAGGCAGGTGGTTGGCATATAAGATGAAAAAAGAGAGAGAAACAAAGAAAATACTTCAACTAAGAGATAAACAAGGAGAAATTCAGTATGGAAACACTGAAAAAAAAAATATTATACAAGACTATTATGTTAAACTCTATGAACAAGAGAAGGTGGAGGAGGGACGAGTTAAAAAGTACCTACAAGATGCCAATCTCCCCCAGGTACCGGATGAAACTAGAACAATGTTAGAAAGTAAAATAACAATGATGGAGCTAACAGAGGCACTTAAAAAACAAAACAATGGGAAAGCTCTAGGACCAGATGGACTACCTGTGGAATTCTACCGAACATTTGAAGAAATATTGACCCTCCCACTCCTACAAGTCATGAATGAAGTGATGTCTGAGAGCCAAATACCGAAGTCATGGTCAGAAGCGTATATCACACTACTACCCAAGGAAGAGACTGATTTAACACAAATCAAGAATTATAGACCAATTTCTTTATTAAATTCAGACTACAAGCTATTTGCATCTATACTAGCTGAGAGACTTAAAAAATATTTAAATGGCTTCATCCATTCAGATCAAAATGGCTTTTTACCTAAAAGACAAATTAAAGACAATATGAGAATGATTTTGAATACCCTGGAATACTATGAGGCCCATCCAGAAAAACAATTGGCACTGATGTTCCTCGATGCGCAGAAGGCCTTTGACAATGTGAATTGGCAATTTATGTTTTTGCAACTGGAGCAGATGAATTTTGGCAAGAAATTCACTCAAACTATACGAATGATATACCAGAAACAAGCAGCAAAGATAATGGTAAATGGAGAACTAACAGATCCGATTGAAATAAAGAGAGGTACAAGACAAGGCTGCCCACTATCACTGCTACTCTTTGTCCTAACACTAGAGGTCTTAAATAGAAAGATCAGAGAAGAAGAAGAAATAAGAGGAATGAAAATTAAGAGAGAAGAGTATAAATTGCAAGCGTTTGCAGACGACTTAGTTTTTATTCTTGAAGATCCATTAGAAACAGCATCCAAATTGCTGGAAAGAATAGAGGAATATGGAGAAGTAGCAGGCTTGAAAATAAACAAAGATAAAACAAAGATCATGACAAAGAATATCCCAGCAACACAAAAGGAAGAGTTGTCAGAAATGTTGCAGATTCAAAACACAAGTAAGGTTAAATATTTGGGGATATATCTATCACCTAGATGTAGCACTCTTAAAGAGGATAACTATACCAGATTAAAACGACAAATAGCAACTGACTTGGAGAAATGGGAAAATTTGCATTTATCAATGATGGGAAGAATCTCTACAATTAAAATGAACATACTACCTAGAATTTTATATCTGTTTCAGACAATCCCAATCAGATTGGGTAAGGATTTTTTTCAAGATTTAAATAAAATAGTTTTGAAATTTATTTGGCAAGGGAAAAAAGCTAGAATAAAACTTAAATTACTACAAGATGTTAGATCGAGAGGAGGTTTTGGGTTACCTGATTGGGAGCTATACTATCAGGCAGCAAACTTGATGTGGATTAAGGAATGGATATTATTAAAAAACTCTAGATTATTGAATGTAGAAGGTCACGACTTGCTGTTGGGATGGCATGCTTTCTTATGGTATAAGGGTACTAAATCACATGGTTATTTTAGAAGACATTATATAAGGGAGGCGTTGTTGTTAAATTGGGAAAAGATTAAAAGACTACATTATTTAAAAATTCCAGTCTGGATATCAACAATTGAAGCATTTTCGTATCCGATAATATACAAAAAGGAACAAACAGTTAGATATACAGAATTATTGAATACAGAGGGTGAGCTCAAATCTAGTCAAGAGTTGAAGCAAGAAGGGATGGAAATGAACTGGTATTCATATGTACAGATACAATCTAGATATAATGAAGATAGAAAAACTAAAGGTCTTTATAACAAAATGACTGAGTTAGACAAAATTTTAACAGGTACTGATGAAAAAGTAATTAAAAAAGGTTGTTGAGAAAGTGGTGGCCTTGGATGAAACTGATTATTTAGACTCCTTTTAGTCTGGATTCAAGCCTGGCTACAGCACGGAAACTGCTTTAGTCGCACTGACTGATGATCTCTGGCGAGCCAGAGACGGGGGTCATGCCTCCGTCCTAGTGCTCCTTGACCTCTCAGCAGCCTTCGATACCATCGACCATGGTATCCTTCTGTGACGGTTGCGAGAGGTGGGAGTGGGAGGCACCGTGCTACGGTGGTTCTCCTCCTACCTCTCGGACAGGTCGCAGTCGGTGTTAGTGGGGGGGCAGAGATCGTCCCCTAGGCCCCTAAATTATGGGGTGCCTCAGGGCTCGGTCTTATCCCCCCTACTATTCAACATCTACATGAAACCGCTGGGAGAGATCATCCGCAGGCACGGGATTAGATACCACCAATATGCGGACGATACTCAATTGTATCTGTCCGCCCCGTGCCAACTCAATGAAGCGGTAGACGTGATGAGCCGGGGCCTTGAGGCCGTCATGGACTGGATGAGGGTTAACAAGCTCGTGCTCAACCCAGAAAAGACCGAGTGGCTGTTGTGTTTTCCTCCCAAAGATTTGACTAATATTCCACCACTCAGGCTGGGGGGTCAAATTTTATACCCCTCAGAGAGGGTTCGCAACTTGGGAGTCCTCCTGGATCCACAGCTGTCATTTGACCACCACTTAACGGCTGTGACCAGGGGGGCATTCGCCCAGGTTCGCCTGGTGCGCCAGTTGCGACCCTACCTGAATCAGGAGGCTCTCACAACAGTCACTCGGGCCCTTGTGACCTCTAGGCTGGAATACTGCAATGTGCTCTACATGGGGCTGCCCTTGAAGAGCATCCGGCGACTTCAGCTAGTGCAGAACGCAGCCGCGCGAGTGATTGCGGGTGCACCTCGATTCACCCGCATAACACCTATCCTCCGCGAGCTGCGCTGGCTACCTGTCGATCTCCGGATGCGCTTCAAGGTGCTATTAGTCACCCATAAAGCCCTACATGGCAGTGGATCTGGATACTTGAGAGACCGCCTTCTGCCAATTACATCCCTGCGACCTATAAGATCCCATAGATTAGGCCTCCTCCGCATTCCATCGGCCAGCCAGTGTCGGCTGGCAACTACAAGGAGGAGGGCCTTCTCAGCAGTAGCCCCGACCCTTTGGAACGAGCTCCCCGTGGAGATTCGTACCCTCTCCACCGTCCAAGCCTTCCGCATAGCCTTGAAGAACTGGCTCGCCCGTCAGGCCTGGGGATAAGGATAGTTACCCCTCCCGAATGATGAATGTATGTTGCCTACTATTTTATTATATGTTCTTATCTTATGTTTGTATTCCCCCTTCCCGGTTTTGTGTGAGCCGCCCTGAGTCCCCTCAGGGAAAAGGGCGGCCTACAAATACTAATAAAACTATGAAAAAAAACAACTATGAAACTAATGACACAATGAAGTATTAACATAAGGTCTGGGGACATAATCTATAAGGTTAAGAACTTACTATAATGACATGTCGCTGCTGATAAAGCAATTCTAATAGGGGAACAAATGAAAACTGGTATATATAGGCAGTGATGCTTTGTTGAACAATGAAGGAATAAGATCTCTGTTTGAAGGTATGAAATGCAAGGTTAACAATAAATAGAAGTATACTCTCTGGGGAAAAATAATGCTAATGTTAACTAAATATATATTGTAGAATGAAAATAAGGCCTTTAGTTATATTAGATGAAATATCTGAGACGGTAAATAATACTTGAAGATGCAGAGGTTAAAACAACTGTAACCAAACGACATGCTGCATGTGATGATGGTTTTCTTTTTCTTTTTTCTTTTGTCTTTTTTGTCTTTTTTGGCTTCCCCCTCCTCCCGCCCCCCCTTTTTTTTAAAAAAACTAGCTTATTGTGGTGTTTATTAAATATACAACAGAGAGATATGGGATGTATAAACTTAGTAGGGATGCACCTGTGATCAAATGACATATTGTATGTGATGATGGGGTTCCCCCCCCTTTTTTTCTTCTTCTCCTTTTCCCATTGTTTTTTTTCCTCTATTGTTATGTGATGTTGTCTATGTAGTAAAAAAAAAAATTCTTAACCTGGCCTTAGAAAAGTTGGACGATATTACATTTTCTCTATGCCATACTTTTTTCTATTGCTTTGACCATTCTAATTCAGGTTTCAATTATCTAGTGGCATTTTATTAATGTTTATCATAATTTCTTTGTTATTCTTTCTAAGATAATATATGTAATCCATTGCTCTTTTTACGCTGCAATAAAGGACACAGAAAAGTTGTTTATATGTCACAGCAGTCATAAAAGCAAAGGACAATAAGGATTTTCTTTTAATGAAAAAGAAAATGAAGACAAGACATAGAAAAATAAAGCCACTGTTGCTATTTTCCCATCATGCATTCAATAATTTCATATTTTGACATTTTAAAGGTTGCAATTGTTAGCAATGTTTGGAAGTCTTTGAAGGCTATCTTCGTAATTTGGGGAAGAGGATGGGCAATGCATATTACTTTTGGCATTTTCACCTTTATGGAATCCTGTAAAATGTAACAGTTCACTTCTGTTTATTTTATGTGCAATTACTCCTCTGTGGTCGAGTAGGAGGTAGCATCTAGCCAGCTATTGTCATATAAACGAGCAGATCTGACAATGTTAGCATATGGATGGGAGGCCATTAGGGAATTTCTAGGTGCCTACACTACACTTGGAAGTAAAAGAATAAAAATCATAGGAGACAATAAAAGTCACTTTTATACTGTTGTTAAGAAAAACACTTGAAAATCATGAATAATTGAGTTCAGCTTAACTTTGCCTCAATAATAGGCAAGAATTTGAAACATTATTTGGTAAATGATATCCAAAGAACTGGAACAACAAGAGTCTTTCTAATAGACATCTGCCCATAAGAGAAATTTAAATGTAAGTTTAAATGAAACACTTGACAAACTCAATTAAAGAAAACAATACACTGTTCAAATGAAAGGTGGGACATTCATGAAAATAAGGCATCTACTTGAAATAAAATAATCTTCAGTTCATAAAAATAAGGAACAGGTAGAAATGCAAAGTCCTTCAGGACTTAATTAGTGAAAAACTATAAAAAAGGAAACCATTGCAGATGATAAAGGAAAAGAAACTTAAAATAGAAAATAAAGATCATAGTGACTACAGAATTCTTAATGTTTCTACTGCATTTTTACCTCCTAAATGCTGATTTAGTATATATTATTGGATACTAACCCTGTGGCATAATAGGCCAAATATATCCATTTAAACTCATTTACTGTCCCTGTATCATTTCAAATCCCTAACAAAGTGTTGGGAGAATTCAGATTTGATCTGTTTTCCAGAAGGCCTGGTTCAATTTGTCCATCTTCCAAGTATGTCAAAGTAAAACTTTTATTTGGTTCAGGATTTATATAAATTTCAAGGTCATGCCTACTATATAGAAAACCATCTCTGGCATTACATTGTTGATATAATTCTTAGAAACAGTGACTTATGTCCAAATGTGTTCAAAGATTTTACAGTCCAGAAATAGATAGTTTCACACACCTTGGGTTTTTTTTTTTACATTCCGACTATCTCCTCCATTTTTCCAGTCAGAAACAATAAAATAAAATATTCTAAGCAATATCAGAGGAACATTGTGATGGACAGTTCTGTTCCAAATAAATAAAAATACTAATTAATTTTCAGAAAGAGAAATAGCCTCTGAAAAACAGGAAACCTACCGTATTTAAAATGCTTTGGAGATCCTACAAAGAAAATTACAAAGGTGACAATTAACTTTCAAGCAATTGGGGAAAAAACTCTGGGGCAGAGTTCAATGACATTGATGAACACTTAAGCACAAAGGATTAAGTAAGAATCAGTAAGACTGTATTTTTATTCATTATTATGACAAATGCCAAAAATATTCTAAAAAAGGCCTGATAAACATTTTAGAAAATCTAAGACTATGGTTTCTCTTTGTGCTGGTAGCATCTTAGAGAGCCAATTTGGTCCTAGTGATTAAGGCATCAGGCTAGAAAGCAGAAGACCATGGTTTCTAGTCCTACCTTAGCCATGAAAGCCAGTTGCCTGAATTTGGGCCAATCAGTCTCTCTCTGACTAACTTACCTTACAAGGTTGTTGTTATAGGGAAAATAGGAGGAAGAAATATTAGAGATATTCACTGCCTTGAGTTGTTTATTAAAATAATAAAAGTGGGATATAAATAAATAAAATAAAACTCTATGGAAGGAATGGATAAGAATATTGAAAACACAATATTGAGTTACTGGGAAAAGTTTAGTTAAACTTTATTAGTTGCAGATTACGAGAATTTGGTGTAGCAGAACACAAGGATTCATAAGAACTTTATCAAACTATGCATAAATGGAGAAAACAGCAGAAAAAGGCTTGGACTGAATATCCCACCTGCACACATGAAAGAAAGGGCATTTTCTGAATATCTAAGCTGCTGGCACAACTTTCAGGTAAGTTACTCTGTTTTAAAGATTTTAAAGCAGGGAAGAAGAATGTTTAATTTATGGTTCTAATCTAGGCCACGCGACTGCTTTTCAGTTCATGGGGATACTAAAATTCTTCATAACAAGAGGGTGGTCGTAACTGTCACAATGAACATTTGGCCTGCCTGCTTGTGTTAAAGCTGTCTTGAACTTTCTCTGAATGTGAATCAACCATTTGGAGCAATTTTAGTGGAAGACATGGGGTGACTGAGAGCAATGAAGTTGATGCTTGAAGAGTTTGGAAGAGTCATTTCAAACACTTTTCCCCCTTGAATTTTACTGCTCTCTGCAGCCAAAAGATGTCATGATGTTATTGGAATGAAGCATTTGTTTGGCCGTCCTTCAGTGATGTTGGCTTACCTGAATTAAGATAAAGCATCCTGTTCCTTCCTCTTGCTTTAAAAGACAAGGCCATCATATTCAATTTAATATGTATAGCCCAAGCTGGGGGGGACCCTTTCTGTCATTGAATATTTATGTTGTTATTTTTATTATTTCCCTAAAACTAGATCCTTTTATTATATGTCATGATACTGCTAGAGTACAGTAATATACTAGCCAATCTTTCTGGGTGGGCAGTAAGAGGCACGGTAATTATTTGGTGCATTTCTAGTCACATCTGAGGTAATTGAATGCAATAGTTATTGCTGAAGCTTTGCCTTTAAAAACAGAAAAAAAGGATCATTTATCTAGGATGAATAATATGTTAACCATTCATTATACACACAGACACACATATATTTTTTTTAAAAAAAAGATTACAAGCTTGTTGGTTACCCAGGAAATAATTTGGCACTTAGAAAGGAAGAGAGAATACAGCTTTCATATATCTATACAAAAATGTCTGAAAATAAGCTATTTTAATTCTAGAATGTTTATTTAGCATTTTTTAGTCTTTGAAGTGGTTCACCATCTTTGTATTTTGTTTCTCTTTACCCAGTGAAATCTCATGAAAACATGAAAATAGAGTTAAATAAATCCTATCTAAATCCCATAATTTCCCTTTGTTTACAATGTGCAGTTCTCACACATCACTCTTCCCTCCTGGATATCTTGTTCCGTCTTTAACTTTGAAGTACCATAAATCTTATAATCATAAGAGGCGAGAATCTGAAGGGAGCATATTGGAAATAAAGGGAACTGTAGTTCTCTATCTGTCACAGATCCTTGAGAAGTAGAAAAAAGATCAGAGAACCATGACATTTATAAACATTTTAGGCCTGTGAAGAGGTTTATGTTGAATATACATGATTATGTAGAAATGTCATTTGGTGGCAAGTTGAAGTATTTCTTCCTCTATGAAGCTGAATAGAAAAACTGTTATTAGCTGATACTACAGCTTATTACACTTCTATAGAAAAAGTATTTGACATCTTTCAGACTTTCTGAATTTTTTGTGTACTTTTGCTGTTGAATGTTATAAGAACATCATGTGGAGTTTACTGATATAAAAAGAGAATATGTTTGTTTGTTTCATCCAATAAGAAACGTTCCTAGATGAAAATCTAGTTCAATCAATCTACTTAAAAGCAGTAACTTTGGCCAGTTATTATGAGTGCCTATACAGAAAAGAAGACTAACATTAGTAAAGAAACTCACGAGCCATTAGCAGATAAAAGAGACACAAATTACTGTTATGGAAACAGTAAGAGTATGAGAAAGTGATTCAAAATGGCTTCATTTGATTCTGTATGGAATGAGAGGGGCCAGAGGAAACTTTGACAGGCTTTCAAGATTGCTATTATAACCCACAATAAAATAGTATTCCAATAGTACTTGTGGCTTCTTGATTTGGCCTATTTTCCACAGGTGATTCTACTTCATTAAACAATCTGGACTGATTTGACCAGCCATGTTGTCTGTATCTTACAAACTTCGTTTCTGCTTATCACACCACTCAGAATCTAGAGGCACATCATGCCACTTTCAAAAGAAATTTCTGAAACCCTGATTTAAAAAAATGTCATTGGTGCCTATCAATCTAGAAACTGTGACAAAACTATTTCTAATGATCTAAGACTTAACCTATCTATGGTAAGACATCTTGAAAAAGAAATTTGGGACTACAGTAAATCTTCCCAAGAAGAACCATCCTGTCAAAATCACTCAAAATTATCCTGGAAGTTACTAAGAACAGAAGAATAGAAGAAGTACAATGATATTTTATCTCAAGTGTCCAAACTGAGCCTGTCATCTATGGAATGATAACTTTTTGTGTATTATTATATCTGGTGAAAACAAAACACTGCATTCCACAATAAGAACCTTACTGTTAAACAAGGAGACAGTAATGTCTGCAATATGAAGTACTGCCTCAAGACCTGGGCAACCGGGCATCATTTAAGCAAGCGTGAATTCTGTTTAATATCAAATAAATCTATAGGATATTATTAAGCCATCTATTCCAGAGCCAAAGCATATAGTATAATAAAGATATTTTTTCTTAAAATTTTGTTTATTATGAGCTGCTTTGAGGGGAAAATCATTTTTCTTAATTTAAAGGGGAAATCTTTGAAATACAATTAGTTTGAAATAAAAATGATGGCTGATCTTTCTTTTGGACAGCATACATTAAAAGGGAAGCAGTGATAATAGGAGTGCTGTAGATAGAGAAATAATATTGATTTGGTGAATAATTAATCATGTAGTGGTTACTACCTAGGATTCCAGATGCAATAATGACCTGGTTCAATTAAGTTTGTAGCTTCTGAAGAAAGGTATTTGAGGGCTATTGCAAACCAAAAACATCTCTTTTCATTGGATTCATTGATCCTTGGATATATTATATCAAATACAGTGAATGATCTTCCCCCTGGACTTCAAGGATCTTACTGAGGTACACTCCCTGTTACAAACCTCTTTCAGGGGTCCATCCAATTTTATTGTACTGATATCCATCAAACATCCCTTCATTTACTCCAAAGTTTCAAACAAAAGGAAAAAGCTCTTACCACAGCTGTTCAGAAATAAAGATTAATGACCAGGAATGAAGATGAATATATGTATCCCAGGATAATGTTTCAGAATCCAATCTGAGTCGGTCACCAGGACCAGAGATTTACTCATCCAAGCTTTTGGATCGTCCTAGAGCCTGTTTTCAGGGAACTTCTCTTTAGCAAAGTGTGTGGAATTAATTTATTAATTAATTTCCAAACTTTATATATTTGTATATTTGTATTTTTTATAACTGGGCTGCTTTTTGGTTTCTTTTGTTTATTATTTTAAAGTTTTAAAATTAAGTAGATTAAATACAGTAAATAAACATATATAGACTAAAGTTTAAAGAAAGCAGTCAATATGTAGAAATTATGAAGAATTCAATATTGGTCTAGTAGATAAAGCACCAAAACTGGAAATCGGCATCATAAGTTTAGATCCTGCCTTAACCATGAAAACTACCTAGGTGACATTGGGCCAATCACTCTCAGTCCAACGTAACTCATAGGATTGTTGTTGCAAAGAAAAAAGAAGGAAGAAGGAGTATTAGGTATGTTTGCCACCTTGAGCTACTTGTAAAAATAAAAATAAAAATGTGGGGACAAACAAACAAACAAATAGATGTAATATGTATTTAAATAAGACATAGAGATGCAATTTATTTATTTTCATCTATCTGCAGCATTATTCAATTTAGCACATCTCTACCAAAAACCTCTCTACAATCTGCAATCTAATTACTGCAAAATATGAATAAAAAGGGGGGGGGGAATAACCGGTCAATTGACAACAGAAACTTATTTTAGCAAGACTTTTTTTTCTACAAAGGGATTAAAATTAGGACAATTAGCCCTCTTGTGCCAACTAATCTTTGTCTCCTGAAATTGCATGAAGAAGTTATAAATTTATTTCCCACTATCCAATTACTTAAGTAATAATTACAAAAATGTTAACAATTGGGTGACTCTTTAATGGCCCAAAACAAAAGACTGCAGGGTTTTCTTGTGTTTTGGGTTTTTGTTTTTTTGCTCCATGCATGCATTATAAACTTGTCATTTTTGAAACACTATGAATCTGCAGGGCATACTCCGTTATATTTATAAATTCATTAAAAGCCCTTCAAACCAGATAACATAATATAAGAAAGATTTGAAGTACTTCATAAATTAAAGAGCCGAGGTGGTGCAGTGGTTAGAGTGCAGCACTGCAGGCTACTTCAGCTGACTGTTAGCTGCAGCTCGGTGGTTCAAATCTCACCGGCTCAGGGTTGACTCAGCCTTCCATCCTTCTGAGGTGGGTAAAATGAGGAACCAGATCGTTGGGGGCGATATGCTGACTCTATAAATCGCTTAGAGAGGGCTGAAAGCCCTATGAAGCGGTATATAAGTCGAACTGCTATTGCTATTGCTAAGCTGTTAAATTCATAATGGTCTAGCAATATATTTAATAGTTTGCTATATACATTTATGCATAAAAATGTTGGGTAAATAACACTTCCATTTCATTTTTCTAACTCCTGGGATTTCACAGCATTCAGATGGAAGTGTTTGTCACTACCATAAATTTATATTTTTATTCTTGACTGCTGCATTCATTCATTCTTTTCTTTTCCTTAAGGGTAGGGGATATAAATCTATTAGGAGAGCCTTCTCAGTGGCTGCTCCGACCCTATGGAATGAACTCCCCGTGGAGATTCGTACCCTCACCACCCTCCAGACCTTCTGCGTAGCCCTTAAAACCTGGCTGTCCCGACAGGCCTGGGGCTAAAGACTTCAACCCCACCCGAATAGTATGACTGTTGTGTTTTTTTAACAATGTATTGTCTTCATGTGTATAACTTGTTTTGTACTTCCCTCCCCCTGAATTGTGAGCCGCCCTGAGTCCCCTCAGGGAAAAGGGCGGCATACAAATAAAGTTAAAATCAAAAATCAAATCAAATCAAATTCTGGCAATTATTATATGCTCACAATTTGATTTATCAACCATGCTAAGATTTAAATGTAGCGATCAGCTGTTCACTTCCTCAAAAAACGAGATATTCTAGTTCTAGTTGGTGAAAGATCAAAATGTCTATATGTTGTTTTCATTTTCCTCTGAGGTTCAAGCCTGCCCACCTTCTTCCGAACAGAGTTCAACCAGTTTCAGCTTGCAGAAGAAGAACAAGGAGAGCTGGAAATGAGATGTCAAAAAACAAAAACAAACCAACAAAACAAGCCTTCCAGTAAAACAACAGAAGTTTTTTTTAAGTGTGGTAGTTATTTAGTCTTTTCAGAGGCCTATTTTGTTATACAAAGAAAATACCGTGTTTCCAAAACTATTAGCAATAGAAACAAACAATTTTTCAAGATAAAATGACAGCTTTAAGAGATAGTACTTTATCTGTGTATGCATTATAAATGGCTATTATTGGCTTACACCTAAGATATTTAGGAGACTTCGGTTCCTAAAATGAGATGGGCCTATCTTCCCCTCCTGGAACACCCCAGAATTAATTGCATGGTCCATGAACAGATTTGGAATGTAATAGGAAGGCCTGCAAGCAAAAAAAATATATTCAATAGGCAAATGCGATTTGATCCAAACAGAAAGATAAATGGATGGTTTTCACTGGCAGAAACCTATTTTTCTCCTCTGTTAACCTTCTTTTTGTTAGAAATCTGCAGAAAATACTGGTGGATGTTTATAATGCCATGGAAGATCAGTAATGTGCTGTTTCATTCTAAGTTTGCACAATGCTCAGAATTCAATAAGTATCTGTAGCTCAGGTTCTGGAGTTCTTTGTGCTCTCTGAGCTTGGTTATTTGTTTGCAAACATTTCATTACCCATGTGGTTTATCATGACAAAAATTCCTTAATTTCACAACATGTAGACAGACTGAACCATAGTTTAAATGGAAAAACTATTCGCATTTTAGACCAAGCAAAATCCCACAATGCTAGGGAATTCCTGGAAGCTTGGCATTTAGACAAATCAGCTATCAATAGACCCATAGAGATTAACCACATTTATAGATTCAAAAGAGACAGTAGGAAAACCCAAGAAAACAAAAAGACTAGAGCACATCCCCTCTAGCTGCCAGCAATCAGATAAGCAGGGATGAACACCAGACAAACAATGAGGCACAAAATAATACTTTAATCAAGAAACCACTAAGGAGGAAACCACTTCCCCACGAAAACTGGCAGGGCAAGCTACTAAAGTAAAAATAAACTGACAACAAACCCCACGATCATCCCTACTGATGATGTTATCTAGTTGGGGAATGAAATACCTGCAGCAAACAATTTGTCAGCTCTTTGAGATAGTCCAGGAAAAAAAAACTAAGTACAAATACTGCATTTGTTGTAAGGTTACAATAACAGAATCTTACAAGTCGGAAAGCATTTCTTTTCTCCTTTACTTTTACTTTTCAGAAGACTAGGCAGAATCCCAGAGGTGAAATCAATTTACCTTCACACATGTGAGCACATGCGCAGAGTGTCAAAAACGGGGTGTGATGATGTCCAGGTGGGTGGGCGGAGCCTCCCACTGCCACCTCTACCTGTTTGCCCGAACCAGATAAAACCGGATGAATTCCACCACTGCAGAGTCCCCTCTAAGAGGCTTTTCATGTCTTTTCTTCCATATGTGGACTGAGATACCTTTTGCATTAAGGTTGGAGCTCTTTTTTTGGAGCTCTTCTTATCGTCTCCCCAGATCATTCCCACATACCATTGTGCAACCAAGCATCAAGAACCACATGGTGTTCAGAATCTCCTAAAGCAAAGTTAGGCAACTCACACTGGAAGACATGCTCTAGTCTCCAATTTGTGAACCCTGAATTACTCAGGAGTAGTAAAATGGCCAAGGTTGAAAATTGTCATTCCTTTTTGAAATCAAGTGAAAAACAGAAGAAAACTGTCCATCTTGTGCTGTTTTATAATACTGCCACAGGTCAGGTGGCTAAGTCATACTGTTGATGGAGGCTAAAGAACATACCTCTTTAAAATCCTATGTTTAATTTTAAGTATATGTCTGTCAATCAAAGATATAAATATACAGATATCTACAAAGGAAAATTAGAATTACAAATCAAAAATATATCCCCAGATTCTCATGCAAAATTAATGCAATAGGAAAATATATTTTAAAATGCTGTATTTGGAGAGTAAGGGTAGATGGGGAATAATAGCTGCCAAAATGTGTGTATGTGTATATGAAGTATGATGTGGACTATATGCTCACTGCTGTATTTCACCAAAGGATGTGAAAACTCACAGTGGAGCATTTTAATCTGAAAAACAAAGAATGCCAGTGAAAACAAGCACAGCTTCATCACCTTCCACTTCACTGCTCAACAATCCTTTAAGCTTTGCTTGTTTATTTTATGGAGTCCTTGGTACTCTCTTAGCTTGAGAGCATCAAGGACTCCATCGAACAACCCTGAGCTACATGTATTCTATTTAGTTTATTTTTACTGTCTTCAGAAAATATTTCATTCTCACTTGTATGTTTGTTTGCTTCAATGGAGCATAGATGCAGCCTGTAAAAAAGGAAGACACTTAGATGACTATGGAATAGAAAAAGCAGGTATTTGAAGGTGAGAGTTGTAAGTAGCCATGCTAGGATGGCCAGCATGATTGAAGCAGGGCTGATCAAATTCATTAAGAATTAATTGCACCTACATCTTCAAAAACAATTTACCACTGAATATTAAACTGGAGGGACTGTGGCATGGGAAGAGGATCATTTCCATGCCCATCTTCTAGACTAAGTAGGAGCATCTATTTGTGCTCTTTTTTCTCTGTTTCTTGAAAATCATTGTTTTTGTAGCTAAGTTTCAGTCCCTGAAGACTGCAAGTTGCTCACAGAACAATTGGACATGAGAGTTTAAGAGGAAGTTTGGGTTTTTTTCCCCTTCTCGGAAAAATGTATGTGATGGAGAGGAAAGAAAAATCTCTACTTGTTTGATTTCTGTTTCAACTAATCCTTGGCTATACAAAGAATGAAATGTGTGGGTGAGCATAGCAGCAACCCCTTTCATTGCAAAGAAATCAGTTCATAAGGTGCAGCTGAGGAACAGTGCCCCAAATTATTACTGTGTCATTGTGAGAAAGCTTTGTGTTGACTGTAGTATGTAGATATGGTTAAAGATGCAATTTGGTTTTACCATTTACAATTTAAACATAATTTTATAATCTTTACATTATTTGAATGACTTGCAATGCACAAAGCACTCTCAGGGAAGTGTGCTAAAAATATTACAGAATGTGTTTACATTTTCGCTAAAACTTGTTCATTTCTTTTTCAAATGTCATTAATATGTTGTCATTGTTTTGAACTGCTTATAATTAAACCCCCTTTCTCTTTCTTCAACAGCTATCAAGGAGGTTCAACACAAGAAATATGAGTTAAATATCAGGATCATCCATTTTATCTCGCAAAGATGAAGTATTGAACAGAAGCAATTAATAGCATTAGCTAGCAAAAAGTTCTAATATTAAACAAACATTATTTGCATTAAGCGATGAAAGAGGGAAGAAGGAGAAGGAGGAGGAGAAAGAGACCCCGCTGCCACCTGCCACCCCTTCTGTGCCTTCTGCGGCTCCTGCCCGGGGACAAAACGCTGCTGTGGCCGCTGCTGCCTCCACAGCCAAGCTGCCCAGTCACCAGCCCCTCAAGCCCAGTGCCACAATGGCAACTGCATCTTGCAACTAGTCATACATCTTTAAATACATCATTATCGGCGATATGGGTGTAGGAAAGTCGTGCTTGCTCCATCAGTTTACAGAAAAGAAGTTTATGACTGCCCCCATACAATTGGAGTCGAGTTTGGTACCAGGATAATTGAAGTTAGCGGCCAGAAAATTAAGCTGCAGATATGGGACACGGCGGGATAAGAGAGATTATTTGCATTAATAATGACAATACGTCGGTGGGTGTAGTAACAAAGCTAAAACCTCCTTCATAGAGCAAGGCATCAAATATATCAAGCCACAGTCCTTTCTACTTTAAAACAGAATGGTGTGACAGATGGAAAGAACTGTAGTTTGCCAGAAACAGCAAGTTACTGTACAGATTCTAAGCGGAAGAACTGATGAGAGCCACCTACCTGAAAAAAAATCACTGCCATCAAAAACATTTGAGATTAAGACCAAGCCAAGAATAAATCACTTAATAGTTTTTTGGAAGCAAAGCTTGAGCCCATGTTCCAAGACAACAATGCTCAAAGCTAAGAAATAAAAACTAGGAACTGAACAAAAATGGATCCTGGAAACTACTATGCATAATGCATTGGGAAAAACTATTAGGTGTAAAATCCAGTACAATGCTGAAGTTGAAGGTTAATGATACAAAGACTGATTAGTGCCAAGGACAGGGTGACTGCAGATGCCTGTGAGTTCTTATGATTTAAAAATACTACTTCAGCCCCCCACCTTCTTTTTTAATTAAGAAGTACATTAAAGTGAGAAACATGAACAGTTCCAATTTTTTAGCCTCATGTGGCAAGCAGACTAATTGCATGGCATTCCATTGTGAATTCCTTCCTTGCCCCAAGAGCAGATAACACAGCCAAGCCATTTGCCTTTTAAATTTGCGAGATGAGAGCTTCTCTTCTTCTGTGCTCAAGATTTCAGTCTAAAATACTTCTAAACATATTTACACATTATGAAGTGAGCTTAATTTGTGTGTCCATTGTTCCATTTGTAACCACCTATTTCCTAATTTTAGAGTTAAAGAAGGACTCATATAGATTAAGGACAGTTGTCCCTCATAGTTAGGCTGGGTGATGTCTTGTCCTTGGCTGCAAAATCTTTGATAATCATCATCTCATGTCATCTTCAAGAACTTTCTAATTAAGTAAAAATATCTCTATAGTGTCACATTTTGCTCTAAGTTACCCAGAATTATCACTAGCATATGTTCTTTTTTCTATTAAGCAATGATGTATAATATTTTTAAGCATGGGTTACACTTGACTTTTGAGTGGCATGCCAGGACTAATACTCCAAGAAAACAGTAGATGAAAAATGATTCATTATAGTTTACCTTTATTTATTTTTAATTTTAAACACTGTTTAATAGAATTACTGTCTGAATATTTAATAACTTTTCCCCTCTGTCAAATATACAATTCAGTAATAATCTTTGGATAATAATTATGTATGTTGATGGTCACTTCACTTCAGTTCTATTATCCACTTCAAGTGGAGATTGTGTTAGCCATTGAGTAGATCATAAAGTATACAGATCATGAAGTATCATGACAGTACATCTTGAACCTAGTGATCTAGGCAGGCTCCTAGGTCATCTACTCTTAAAACTAGCCATAAGTTAAAATTGTGAAAATTGTGAAAATGCTAGAATCATTCCTCTGCACCAGATATTTAAAGTTTGGGGCTCATTTTTATGGCATTGATTATTTGGCAGGTTTTCAACCCTTTTTACCGTAATTATTTTCTTTTCTTTCTGTTTGAATGAGAGGATATTCAGGCATGTAAAAGAAGTTTAAAAAGTGATTGCTTAATCAGAATTTCATTATATATTTACAAGGTCCATAGACTTAAATCAAGACAAAAATTCCAAATTAATGTCTCAAAAAGTTGCTAAAGTCTGGGAAATCTCTGGTTTATTTTATGAATTTAGGAAAAAAATAACACTAAGGATTTTTGAGGCTGTATGAGGCTGAAACATATACAAGCTTAGAATCTCTGCAGGTTTGAGTTCTCTCCTTATAGAAGACAATTTTGAATTAATATGGTCCATCCCACCAAAATTCCAGTTTCTTGGTTTCTGTGGGTAAGTGCTTTTAATAATGGGATATGAGTGTGCACTTAGTACATTTTAACAATGTACTAAATATCTAGAAATCCAAGAAGATTGGGCTCTTACCAAGAATATTTATTTTAGCAATCCCCTTTAAAGCAATGATCTTTGAGATATTTATATTGAATAACCACCCCAAAAATCCAAAAGACATTAAACTTAGCATGTTGCAGTGCACTTCCCACAGCAGCTTTGAAGGGTAAAGATATATCATATGAGCTGAGACTCAATGGACAAGGAGCCATTGAAACTATAGATCACATCCTGCTATACTGTGCCTTCTATAAGGACTCACAGATTCAATTTATAACATCTTACCTTATTAAATATCTGGGGAATACTGATCTCTTTTACATTCAGTACTGTTATCAGATCAGTATGAAGAAGTTTCTCTGAATGTGACCAAATTCTGTTGTGCTGCATACAAAAATAGGCAGACTCTAACTACCCACTGATACTCCACCACCAATCACAATGCAATATTCTTTCTAATAATTTTTAAATATTATTATTGTTTTCAATGCTTTTATTTGTAATGCTGGTCTATGAGTGTAATAAAAATAGATTGTTTGATTAGTGAACTTCCATCAATAATAGAAGAAGCTAATGAAGTTTGTTTTAAAAAACCCTATCACAATCTCAAAGAGAATATACCCTACTTCCTTAAGAAAGACAGCTTCCTCAATGTTCAACCAATGTCCATAGTATTCTCAGGAGTCTTCTTTGACCCCAGGTTCAAAAGCATTACTAATCTTCCTGTCTTCTTTGTTCAAAGTTCAATTTTTGCTTCCATGGAGTAAAAGCAATATCATGGTTTATACAATTTTGCTCTTTATAGATGCAGACACATCAAGGCACTGGAGTATCTTTTCCAAGTGCTAGTCTGCAATATATTTCTTGACTTAGTGTTCTTTATTGATAGCTGATCTTAAATGACAGAGGTATCTGCTACTTCAATATCTTCCTTGTCATTTCTAAGACTGGTTGTTGTTTTTTCTGTTGACATTAGTTTGGTCTTCTTTACAGCTAATGTTAGTCCTATTTTTCACCGTTCTTTGATTTTTATTATTTTTATCACAGATCCTTTGCATTTTCAACATCAGAATAATGCTGTCAATATAATGCAGGCTATATTTTGAAGGCGGGACACCCTGCACCATCTGGATCTGGAGAAAGACCACAAGAAGGACAAGACAGACAGCAAACCACACAACTACCACACAAGATGTACCATCTCCCCTCCCCAGAAGGGCAAGGTGTTATGGAACAAAGACCTAGCCGTATGATTACCAGACGAATGGAAAAACAAGCTAAAAGGCAACAACCTCAACAATCACCGGCCATCGATCAAGGAGTTACAGCAACAAGCTCAGAAGCCGTGGGAGGAGCTAGGCCAAAGGTTAAACAGGCCATGCAGGAGGCTCTAAAAAAGCTTCAGGTAACCAAAGATGACAACTAAGATTTTAACATGGAACATCAATGGACTGAATTCTCCACAGAAGAGAAAGAAAATATTTCACTATCTTAAGCAGTTTAAGAATGATATAATTTGTTTGCAAGAAACTCATATCAAATCAACTGATCAAAAATATTTGATTAACTCAAAACTTGGTGAACATTTTGTAGCTTCTGCTATAGAAAAGAAGAATGGTATAGTTGTATATTTAAGAAAAGACATGAAAGCTGAACTAATTGAAGCAGATCCCTTTGGAAGATATATCGCGCTAGATCTAATCTTAGAAGGGAAAAAGACATTACTTTTGGGAATTTATGCTCCTAATCAACAGCAAGACGGATTCTATAGAAATCTTCATGCTAAATTAGTACAGTGGGACTATAGCTCTTGTATACTACTGGGTGATTGGAACGGTATGATAGACACTAAAAGAGATAAGAAGACATCTCGCCCGAATATTAAAATGCGAGCTAAGCTACCCAAACCTTTTTTTTGACATGATGGACGACTTTGAATTGAGAGATATTTGGCGAGAAAGAAACGCAGAGGAATATGACTTTACCTTCTTTTCTGATAGACATCAATCCCTTTCAAGGATTGATTTTATACTAATCACTAATGATTTGCTTTCTAGGGTGAAGAGGACAAAGATTGCAGCTAGGGTCCTTTCGGATCATAACCCAGTTTGGATGGAATTTGGAAGGGCAGTGCAGGCAAGAAGGTCTTGGAGATTGAATGAAACTTATTCAGATATGAAAAGTATATTAATGATTGTAAAAAATTGTTATCTGAATACTTTGTTTTGAATATGAATAAGGGTACACCTATGGAATTCGTATGGGATGCAAGCAAAGCGTATATGAGAGGAGTGCTGATGAATATAAATAAAACACATAGACATAAACAAGGGCTAAAACGAACAGAATTAGAAGAGGAAATTAAGAGGAAAGAGTTGGAGTTAACAATGAATCCAGGCGATACAAAGGTTAAGGAAGCAATTACCATATTAAAATCTCAATTTGACATGTTGATCTCTGACCAGGTAGCCACTAGTTTATTATATGCAAAACACAATACTTTCTGTAACGCAAACAAACCTGGCAGATGGTTAGCGTATCAGATTAGGAAAAAAAGGAAAACTCGAAATATAACTAAACTGATTTATAGAGGGAAGGAGGTGTTTCAACAGGAAGAGATTCAAAAGGCATTTCGGGAATTTTTTACAGAATTGTATAAAGGGGATAAAATTAATGGTTTAGATATAGACAAATACTTAGATAAAGAGAAAATACCCTCGGTTAGAGAAGAGCACAGGCAAAAATTGAACCAACCAATAACCTCGGGGAAAATTTTGCAGGTAATTAAGCAATTAAAGTTAGGGAAAGCACCAGGTACAGATGGTTTGACAGCGGTTTACTATAAAAATTTACAGTTAGAAATGGTAGAACCTCTTAGACAATTATTTAATAAGATTCAAACAGAAGGTAAGGTGCCTCCATCTTGGAAGACAGCGTTTATATCTTTGATACCCAAAGAAGATCAAGATACTACCCAACCAAAAAATTATAGACCTATCTCATTACTTAATGTAGATTATAAAATTTTTACTAAAATACTAGCAAATAGGTTAATGCTGGTTATTCAACAATTGATACACACCGACCAAACAGGTTTTATACAGGGGAGACAGATGAAAAGTAATGTTAGATTAATTATTAATGCATTAGAATATTTGGGAAAGAACAACCAAATTCCTGCTGCGTTCATATTTTTGGATGCTGAGAAGGCCTTTGATCGAGTTAACTGACAATTTCTGTTGAAGATATTGCAAAAAATGCAGATAGGAGATAGATTTTACAGTCAATTAAAGCAATATACCAACAGCAAACAGCACAAATCATAGTCAATGGAAGCTTGACAGACCCTTTTCAAATTGGAAAAGGTACAAGACAGGGCTGTCCTTTGTCCCCACTATTGTTTATTATAACTTTGGAAGTATTGCTGAATAAAATACGGGGCTTGGATGGTCTAAAAGGGATCAAGATTAGGCAGCAAGAATACAGAGTCCGCGCTTTTGCGGATGATTTGGTCATAATATTGGAACAACCACAGGAATCCAGTATGGTTTTAATGAATACGATTAATCAATATGGTCAAGTGTCTGGTTTTAAAATAAATTTAGGAAAAACAAAAATATTAGCTATAAATATGAATACTAAACAAAAGGAAGAACTAGGAGGGATGCTAGGATGTGAGGTAGTCAAAAAATTCAAATATCTTGGGGTTAATATTTTAACCTCAAATGGGAAATTATATAAGCATAATTATGAACCACTTTGGCATAGTATACAGATAGAGATGAAAAAAATGGAGAATTTGCACTTATCTTTGCTGGGTAGGATAGCGGCAGTGAAAATGAAGATCTTACCAAAAATTTTATTTCTCTTCCAAATGTTACCTATACTTAAAAAAGATGCGAATCTTTTAGAATGGCAGAAGGGTATCAACAAATTTGTATGGGCAGGAAAGAAGCCGAGGGTAAAGATGAAAATAATGCAAGATGTACGCGAGAGAGGAGGCTTGAAATTACCTAACCTAAAACTATATTATGATGCAGTGGCGCTATCTGTAATTAGTGATTGGACTCATTTAACTAATGATAGAATACTGAATATCGAGGGACACGATCTGGTATATGGTTGGCTTGCTTATCTTTTATTCAACAAAAAATTGGATAAGAATTTTAAAAGTCATATTTTAAGAAATGCTTTACTGCGGGTCTGGACAAAATACCAATATAAACTAAATGACAAGATACCCATGTGGGCAATTCCTAGACATGCAATTGAAAATATGAATATAGCACAAAAACAGGATAGAACTACCCACAGACAGCTTCTCATTTTGGAAAGGGGGGGTCCTACAACTAAAATCTTAGAGGTATTAAAAGAGGAGAAGGTAGTTCAAACATGGTTCCAGTATGGGCAATTACAGGCCAGGTGGAAAATAGATCAAAAAATTGGTTTTATCCAAGTTGAGGATAATTTGTTTAAACAAATAAGAGATCAAAGTTTAATGCATATAAAGAGGATATATAATGTACTAATACAGATGGATTCTGAAACAGAATTAGTTAAAGATTGTATGATAAAGTTGGCTCAAAATATTGAAGAACCAATAATGTTGGATACATGGGAAAGAATATGGGTAAGAAATGTGAAATTTACACAAGCTCAAAACCTGAGAGAAAATTTTTATAAGATGTTCTATAGATGGCATTTAGATCCTAAAAAGCTGGCTTCTATGTATCCGAATGTACAGCCTAAATGTTGGAGGTGTGGTTCTCTCGATGCTACATATTATCATATATGGTGGACCTGTCAAAAGGTTAAGGCATTTTGGATAAAAATATGGTGGATTATGCAAAATATCTTTAAAAGAAGGATAAAGTTTACTCCTCAGTTATTTTTACTAGGTATATGTACTGACTTTACAGTGGTGGAGACTAACTTGGTTCTGCACCTAATAACGGCGGCAAGATTGTTGGTGGCGCAATACTGGAAGAAGGAAGACTTGCCTACAACTCAAGAATGGACATTGAAAGTTACAAACTTAGCCGAGATGGCTAAAATATCGGCATATCTTAAAGATCATTCAAATGAGAGATATAAACGAGACTGGAAAAAATGGATTGACTATATACAAAACAAATACGGGAACAAATTCCAGATAGCCTATGCTTAAGATCAGGAATGAGTTAAATTGTTCAAAGTTAGTGTAACAGGAAGAAGCTAAGATCAATGTAGAGATGTTATTAACCTCTTTTTTTATTTCTTTTGTCTCAATATATTTTAGACCGTGTTTGTTAAAAATCTATACCGTGTACGGGCTCTGGGAAGTCGGGGGGGAGGGAGGTGGGGTGTTAGGGGGAGGGTGGGGGAGGGGGGATATATACTATGTGTTAGATTTCAATGTAATGCAATTTCACATGTATACTGTTTCTCTTTAATTTCTCTGTAAAAATAGGACAAGCTGAATACATTGACATATAGTAGAAATATACCAAGGGGAGGAGGAGTGGGATAGAAGAAAGAGGGGTAGAGAGGGCGGGAGAGAGGATGGGAGGGAGGGTGAGAAGGAAGGGAGGGAGTGGACTGGGAGAGAGGAGTGGTAGAGGGGGAGGGGAAGTAGGGTAGAGGGGAATGATGGAGGGAAGATAGTAAGTTGGAGGGGGGTGGAAGAAAGAGCTGTATGGAGAGTGGAAGAGGTATATTGGGTTTCTATTTGAGTTTGAGTTTCATTTTATTTATATTTCTGGGGGTATTGTTGACAAGAGGAATTGCTGTGATTATTGTTTAAAGTTGTTTGGCCCCGGTTATGCACAGTATATATGTGATTGTATGAAAATGGAAAATGGAAAATAAAAACATTTTAACACGCAGAAAATATAATGCAGGCTATGATTTTTCTTCCTCCTATTTTAAAACTACACTCATCTTCTTCCACGACAGCTTCCCTTAATATACATTCAGCATACAGATTGAATAAATAAGAGTGAAATATACAGCCTTGTCTCACTCTTTGCTAATCTGCAACCAGTCTATAGAGAGTCCCATCAGTAGACATATTTTTAGTCAACTCCTTTTCTATAGAATTGAAAACCCTGAATGAAGGATGACCCTGATATCATGGTTTTCCAGAAGCTGGTAAATACTTGTTTTTTTCCCCAGAAATGTTTAGAGTCACTGAAACATTTGTATTTCTTATCTTAGCTTTAATTATTAAATATAATATGTATTATTAATTATTTTTATTATCTGTAAACTGCCTAGAACTCACACTGAGATAAATTGCATAGATATTTATAAAATACATAGAATAATAGAGGTAGAATAAGTTAATTGACAATTAGCCTCTAAAAAAAGAGTAGATTGAAAGTAATTAAAACTACAAATAAAAATCCTGACTAATTCCCAGTTCCGGGCGCCTTTGGTGTTTTGTCATGCCGGCCACATGACCACAGAGATGTCGTCGGCTGGCTCTTCGGCTTAGAAACAGAGATGAGCATCGCCCCCTAGAGCCGGGAACAACTAGCACATATGTGCAAGGGGAACCTTTACCTTTAAACACATAGTTGCTAATTAATGTTAAAAGCAATCCTGGAAACTTTCTCTTCCCCCAGTATGAACATTTATATAAAATGAATTAATAACAACTAATTAAAATTAATTCCCTATAAAATGATACAGCCTATTTATTTCCGTAACTGATCCTGATCTCTCTACACAATAATTCTTTCTCAATAGAGAACCACACTTCTAATACTACAGAGATGCACACATGCACCCTTTCCTTTGTTCCAGCTGAAAGAAGGAAAAAGAAGGAAAAATATCAGTACACGATGGGTTGAGTAAGGGAGAAAAGTAAAGTCACAAGAAAAGGGGAGAAAATAGAACACTGAGACAAAGAGGATTGAGATAAAATGAGAAAAAAGTAACTGAAAAGGAAAGTAACAACTCTGTTTAAGCATTACAGAGAGGGTTAAATACACCAAGCAGACAGCCAGTTCTAAGCTACAGCTAATTTTCAAAATCATCCATATTTTTCTGGTGTCTGCTGTATATTTGTCCATTTCCAATGCATTTTCTATTATCAGCAAACTCCCTCCCCAAAAAAGAACAATTTATAGTCAATTTGAGAACCCTCATTTTTGTATTAGCTCAGTATAGTATAGAACATTCTATTGTAGTTACAATTTAATTAAACATAGCATTTAAATATGTAATCCTTTATATTTATGCTAGTAATTTATGGATTTCTTTTTACCTTCACTTCCTGCAAATTCCAAACATTCTAGAGTTAATATGGTGGGGTATACACAAAGAAATGTGCGGGAGAAAAAAATATATGTTCTGCTGCTAAATGCAATTCTGTCTTTGGATACATAATGGAACTATAATTCTATATCTGCAAGTGCATATGTATACAATTTGCATATGTTCAGTTTAAAAATATGATTCATAATATTCATAGTTGAGAAATACTCAACAGAATTTCTTTCCTATTACATTCTTTTTTACTAAAGAGAGAAAGAAAAAAGAGCACTTTCAATAAAAGCTTCCCCTCCCCCCCAGAAAACATGTTTTAAAACCATCCATATTCTGCTAATCATAGAGCAGTAATAAACATCTGAATATAATAAGGGGGAAACCCCTCTAGTGGATTTTTCACCCGTAATAGTACCATAATGGCCAGTTCCCCTGTAGTTCAAATGAGAATTAGTTATTTTGTCCCATTAAACCAATTCAATTATTCTGAATTATATCTACATTTTTGAAATATCCTTTATAATCCTGATTTTAATAGTAGTAAGTTATAACATATTAATAAACTGTTCAAAATCAGAAGGAGTCTGGCAGGACCTTTACAGACTTACTCTTTTTTTTAAAAAAAACATAAGTTTATATGAATGACAGCTGACTTCATCAGATGCATGAGATGGCTAAATTGATTTGATTTTAAATAGGGATGAAGCAGAAGGAAAATGGAGATGGGGCATTAGAAAGTGAGATAATGCAGATACAGGTTCCATGTAAGACAGATTATAAGTAGCTTGCCATTTAACAATTTTAAAAAACCCATTTTGCATTTGTTAAGATTTTTTGAATTTTTTGCTTTTAAGTAACAGAGCAATTGCTGCGATTTTTAATATTATGTCCCTGAGCGAATTTCATCATTTGCGGGAAAATAGCCATATATCTTAATAAAGAATCACTTACATTTGCATTGTTAGTTGTAAATCTAAATAATTCTAATAAAACCTATTGCAGGATTGCTTAAAATTTTTACATAGTATTTAATAGTTATAAAATATTATCAAAGAGAATACAAGTAGTCCTCAACTTGCAACAGTTTGTTTAGTCACTGTTCAAAGTTACAACAGCACGGAAAAAAGTGACCTATGACTATTTTTCACATTTACAACCATTGATTATCTGATCAAAATTCAGATGCTAGGAAGCTAGTTCCTATTTATGACTGTAGCTGGGTCCCGGGATCACAGGATCAAGCATAGTTAATGGTGAAATCAGATTCATTTAACCCTCAGGTTACTAACTTATTTATTTATCTATTTATTTATTTATTTATTTATTTATTTATTTATTTATTTATTTATTTATTTATTTATTTATTTATTTATTTATTTATTTGACTTATATACTGCTTCATAGGGCTTTCAGCCCTCTCTAAGCGGTTTACAATTTTTTTTAGCAACTTGCCCCCACAGTCCGGGTCCTCAACTTATCAACTGCAGTGATTCACTTAGCAAATGTGGCAAGGAAGGTCTTAAACTCACTTAACAAATGTCTCACCTAACAACAGAAATTTTGGGATTCAATTGTGGTCATAAGTCGAGGACTACCTCCGGCCCTATGGAATGAGCTGCCCCCAGAGATCTGGGCCCTACCCACTCTCGCTCCGGCCCTATGTAATGAGCTGCCCCCAGAGATCCGGGCCCTATCCACTCTCATGGCCTTCCGTAAAGCTATTAAAACCTGGCTTTTCCGGCAGGCCTGGGGCTATTGACCTCTTGATTGAGGTCCAGCCCCACTTTGACTGGGTGCATGTTGTGCTTCTTCTTAATTTTGTTGTGTCTTATTGTTTTAATTCTTTTTTAATATTTTTCATTTCTGTAAGCCGCCCGGAGTCCTTCGGGATTGGGCAGCCTAGAAATTCAATAAATGAAATGAAATGAATTGAAATTCAGAAAAGGAAAATTGACCAATTCCTCATTTATCTCTTAAAATTGAAAACAATTTTATTTAGTATGATTTCAATACAATTTGCATTATGTGTGCTCACTCTGAAAGGATAAAAACCATAGTTTACATTTTGATAATGATCAAAAATTAATATTGCCATGTAGCCAAGAGGGAAAGACTGATTATACGTATTGCTTACCATATAATTTTGTATAATCATTTTCTAAACTATAAAAACAAATGGCTAAATATAAAATAAAAGGAATCACATGATCAATCGCTTTTGGACAATTGATCACTTTACAATACTAATCAAGAGTACAGAACCAAACATTCATTTCAATTATTCAAACTTGCCCATTTGAGTTCTTTATCAATGGTATAGGAAGAGTTTTGACCTTTTGAACACTAGTATCCAAGAAAACACATGAGAAAACCATGGACAGTCAAGAAAACAAACAATTCAGAACCAATCAATCCAGAGCTTATATCTGAGGCAGAAATGATCAAGCTAAATCATTGTGTTTTGCAGACATTATGTGAAGACCCAGATACCTTGATAAGTTCATAATACTGAGAAAAGTGGAAAGAAAATAACCTTCAACAAAATGAGTGGAGCTTAATTGCAAAAGTGATTGGTACAACACTGGGAGGAATTGAAGGCTGAGTTGGGGACAGATTATCCTGGAGCTCTATCTATGTTGTCACTAAGAGGTGATGTTATACAGTTAACATTTACTACCTGTAGTTAGGTTTTCATTAACACTTTTAATATAATATCAGTATTCAACTATCTTGTTTAGCTGTAAGTTTCCACAAGTTTTCTCATTAATTTAACTTGTGATATTGAGCTTTGCCCTTCATCATGAGATACTTTCTAGCTTCAAATTCATAGCTTTTACTGTTGTTCCATTAAATTTATAGTTCAGAAGTAAAAACGTATTAAACTCTTTCAGGGTTCAAAATGAGTTTTGAAAGTTTGTTCTCTAAGATTTCTGTTGGACTTTTATCTGTTGTATCTGCATACCTGTTCTGCATATTATAATATTTCTCTTCTGTCAGCAGTTTCACTTCTTCAGATGGAAAAGGGGCTTTGGGAATGGCAAACAGAAACGTTTTTTCCATTTTTTTCAGTTTTATCTAAGGTTGTCTATTTGTGATTTAAATTGTTCCAGTCAGTATGGTAATTAGTCTTCATAATTAGGATTGGTCATTGAAAAAATCAGGATCAGTTTCTAACACAATATAATATTCTGATTTAGTGAAGCATTTACAGGCATAAAATATTTATCATTATTCAGTTCATAGAAGTTATGTCTTCTACAAGAAAAACTGTTTTATACTGTATTTAGAATGGTATTTATGTGTTTATGCTAATTAGATATATTAAGCCTAACAATAGAAAGAGAGGGAGGGAGGGAGGGAGGGAGGGAGGGAGAGGGAGGGAGGGAGGGAGGGAGAGAGGGAGAGGGAGGGAGGGAGGGAGGGAGGGAGGGAGGGAGAGAGAGAGAGAGAGAGAGAGAGAGAGAGAGAGAGAGAGAGAGAGAGAGAGAGAGAGAGAGAGAGAGAGAGAGAGGGAGACCCAGAGCAAAACTGATTTCCAGGAAGTAAGAAATAGGAAGTGAGCTTCTTAATGTTATCATAAATGTTTTTTTAAAGAAGAATTAAAAATCAGGAATAGGCTTTATAATCTATTAATTTAATGTTCCCTCCTCCATATTTCAAAATCTTTAAACAGCAGAAACCAATAATATATTGGAACATCCTGTAGATATTTGCCTAGTTTAGAGTATAATCCATTTAATCATGTTCACAAATTGTTAACCTGGTACAAATATATGTAAATCCGTGATGGAGCACTAAGGGAGAATTTGTAATTGGGATGCCACAAAAATATTAATTCATAACATGAGCTAGTCTCTCATTAACTGACCCAAAACAGTTTATGGGTTTCACTTTCTCACATTGATGAGCTGATTTAATTTTTTTAAAAAATATTTGTTCTTATATCTCATTGTAGTTAATATGCTGGTTAGTGTCTCCATTTGGTTGGTTGCTAAAAATAATTCAGCTGAAGCCAATGGGTTGGCTTTATGGCACATCTTGGCAGATATATTCATCATTAGTTATTATGCTGAGGTGATATCTGGAATGATATTTCTAGCATGTCTCTACAAATTCTAAACTCACTTAATGGGCATGCTTCCATACATTTAAATAGAGGCTTATATCCCAGGACGCTGTTTAATTTGTTTCTTGGTTAGTTTAAAAGATTTGTTTAGCCACACATATTAAAGCCTAACTCTGAGCTGGTTTACAACAACAATAAAACCACAAAACCATAAAATCAAAAACCTGGCACCTCGGTCATCTTCCTGGGATGCCCCAACAACCAGCCACAAGATAGCCTCATTCGACCCCAATTTCTTGTTTCCTCTCAAAATAGTGATATTTCTTTCAAACCCCCTTCACCAAATTTTTGATAATTCTAAGGGTTGACAGTTCTGGCATATAATATTAAAATGAATGTATTGAACCTCCTTCCATAAAAATACATTTTATTTCATGTTTAAAGAATTTCCATTAATGTAATTTCTTAACTGTTCATCTTTTATTTTCCTGAAAATATCTTGATATCTAGTATGCTTTGATGTTGTACAACATTATAGTTGAAATCAATGCTTCTTAAACAGAATCTACCAATGCTAATAATTGCTGCAATTTTTACTTATAAATTAAAGAGTACTTAGAGATTGCTTAGAAATATTGTTTTTCCTTATATGTAGGCAACTTCCATTAAATGAGTTCTATTTAGGTGTCATTCAGATCAGACACCAACATATCATTCACTGATATTTTTTATAGGTGAATCACATTAGGATGCAGTCTGTTTTCCATTGTTCTTTAACTAAGAAGAAAATTAGAGCAGGATAAGAGGGAAACAGCAAATTGTAGAACTGTTGATCTGGTGAATGAAATTGCCTCTGGGGAGGTGAAAAGCAAGTGTTTTGGAGTAATATTTCATGTCTTTGTTGCTCTGAAACATTTAAATGCTCATTAATGTTGTGCTGTTTACTAGTAAAAGCTCTTTTGTTTTAAGGTGTTTTTTTCTTAAGCATCCCTTTTCTGAATTGCAGATTAAACTCATGACAAAAGATGAAAGGATTTTACAAGGCAACACTAGGGTAAATAGAAGATAAAGGATCAAAGTGAAAAGTGTACATCACATGGGACTTATAATTATAAATTAGCGGAATTCCACCAATATCTCAACTAGGAAATGGCCTTGCAGTTTTTCTTGTCTTAGCTTGCCTCCTATTGGAGTGCTGCAGTAACATGAGAAAGAAACCAGTGTTTAGAAGTCACAAAGCATGGCACATTTCCCTGGGATGGATAGTAATTGTAATTTACAAAATTAGAGTTCTGTGCAAGAACATCTATGGAATTTTGGATATGCTATTCTTTTTTTCTAATATGAATCTAATAATATGAATCGATAATAACAAATTACTTATTATCACTTGTTATTTCAGAATAATACACAAACAATAGTTCTCTGTTCATTTTTATCTTCTACACCCTCTACACCAGTCTTTCTCAATTTTAGCATCTTTAAGATGTAGGATTTCAATTCCCATGCTGGCTGGGAGAATTGCTGAGGTTAAGAAACAATGCTCTATACTGTCTATCTATATTAAAGTGACCAGATGTCCCGCTTTTGGTGGGACAGTCCTGATTATTAATAATTTGTCACACGTCCCGTGGCGTTTCAAAAAAGTCCCGATTTTTCACGCGGCCGCGCATGTGGCAAGAAAACACCGCGCAGCAGTTTGTAACTGCCGCGCAGTGATTTCTACTGTCAGAGGCTCTGGAAGCTGGGGAGGTCCTTTGCAGGTGGCTAGAACTGGCCGCCTGCAAAGGATGTCCCCGGACTTGTTTTGATGAGTGTGGGGTGACTGATGGTAGTTTGCGCCGGCCGCACCCGCTCAAACTATTGTCAGTCGCTTTGTGTTCAGCAAAGCAAGCCTGGGGAGGTCCTTTGTGGGCAGCCAGTCCTAGCGGCTTGCGCATGGTGCTGCGGCTGAAGTGAACCCCCAAAGCCCCTGCTGCCACTAGAATAACTGCTGCCACCTCCTCCTCCTCCTCCAACAGCACCACACCATTTGCTGCCTAATGCTGCAGCTGAGTTGAAGCTGCCAAGCTCCCACCGGTGCCCCCACCCGTGGCAGCAGCACCTCCCCCTCCGCTCAGAGCACCTGAGATGGGCACCACATTACCCATGCCCCCTCCTCCTCCGCCGTGCTTTTGAGGAGCCATGAGGCCGCGGGAGCCAGGAGGAAGGTGGCGGAGGGGGCGGGAGCAGGAAAAAAAGGCCCCATGGCTTCTCAAAAGCATGGCAGAGGAGGAGGTGGTGGCGGCAAGGGTAACGCGGTGCCCAGCTCAGGTGCTCCGAGCAGAGGGGGAGCTTCACCTCAGCCGCAGCGCCGGGCACCAAAAATTTTAATCAAGAACACACCGCTCCCCCCCCCCCGGTCAATGCTGTCCCGCTTTACCAATTTTAAAATCCGGTCACTTTATCTATATCTATATCTATATCTATATCTATATCTATATCTATATCTATATCTATATCTATATCTATATCTATATCTATATCTATATCTATATCCATATCCATATCCATATCCATATCCATATCCATATCCATATCCATATCCATATCCATATCCATATCCATATCTATATCTATCTATATCTATATCTGCTGGCCTTGTTGTATTTGGGTCTTTTCCCATGTAAGATTGAGATTGTCTTGGCAATGTTTCGGCGAGGTCCCACTCGCCATCTTCAGGCTAGGTTTTGGGCTTAAAGCATGGTCGGAACTGCCGTCTTTAAGCCCAAAACCCAGCAATTCTCATATATAAGATGTTTTGTCAAGGCAACTGGTATGCCCCAAATATAGGGTATGGCTACCTGATTAGAGCTAAAGAGCTTATCTATCTATCCATACTAGTCTCCCTTCATTTATTTATCAGCAATATAGATGATAGATAGATAGATAGATAGATAGATAGATAGATAGATAGATGATAGATAGATGATAGATAGATAGATAGATAGATAGATAGATAGATAGATAGATAGATAGATAGATAGATAGCGATAGAGAGGGAGATAGAGATATTCACTGAATGAACAACTTTATTGTTCAAATTGTAATGAAATTACATTGAATGTAATGTTATTACTGTTATGTGATCTTTGTATATTTTCCCCATTGAATTGTTATTGTATGGTAAGGAGGAAGATACAGCTTTGTGTGCTATCTATATTGCTGGTTCTTGCATCTTCCAAAGAATGAAGATGATCCTCTGAAAGAAAAAAATGAATATTGTTCCACAAAAAGTAGCTATCCATATAGACTAGAGCTTTGTTTATCACATTCTACACAAATAAATTCTTACTGTAGATTTTCTTTCAGCATATATAAGAGAGTGAGGCATTTCAGAGGAGGCAAGGTCAGCAGCACAAATATGAAGAGCTTTCAGGCATTTCAGATTTAATGTATTCATTATCATATAAGCTTTGGAACATCAGAATCAGTTCATTCAATGCAATAATTATTTATTATGGTTATAATAAAATTATTTGGTTTGATTAATGTCTTTATACACAAGTATAAAAGGATGATGAAATGTAAATATTATGAAAGCATCAATAAAATTTAAAAGTGCACTTAGACCATTTTTAATAGCAATAGCACTTAGACTATGTACTACTCCATAGTGCTTTAAGCACTTTCTAGATGGTTTACAAATGTCAGCATGTATCCCCCAACAATCTGGGTCCTCATTTTACCAACCTTGGAAGGATGGAAGGTTGAATCAACTGGTCAGGATTGAACTTCTGGCAGTAAGCAGAGTTAACCTACAATACTGCATTCTAATCACACAGTTTTTTAATAATGATTATCTCCTATCATTCTGGTCTGTGAGCATTCATGGCAACTAATAACATTTAAAATTAAATAAAACTGAACATAAAAGATTTAAAACTAATGTTAAAATTAACAAACTTTTTTTTCTTTTTACAACCCTGTAATCCCTTTTATCGGGGTGTAGTCAGGATAACTGAATGGAGCTAAGAATTTACTGGCTACATGCCATTCCTGATGCCTACACAGAGTTTGCGGCAGATATTTTTCTCTTTGCACCATGATAGAGAAACTTATCCTATATTTCTGACTAGGATTGAATTCTCAACCTTCTGAGTCAGAGACAAATGTCTTCAGCTCTAAGCTACCAAAATTGCTACCTTTTGTATCAAATGGAGCTTCCAGACACTTAGGTGTTTTTTTTAATTAGGATTTATATGTCACTCCAATTCAGGAAGTCTCTGAGAGGTTTACATCTCTCTTTTATGGAAACAAGGCAAAAGGCATGAAGTGTAAAATTACAAATAGTCTGCTGCATTGTTTTACTTGGAGCATGACCACAGGATGTTCCTTTACAGGAGAAGGCAAAATTTACAAACCAGTAAAAACTTTTATCACACTGTTTAGCAATACAATACAATACAATACAATACAATACAATACAATACAATACAATACAATACAATACAATACAATACAATACAATACAATACAATACAATAGCAGAGTTGGAAGGGACCTTGGAGGTCTTCTAGTCCAACCCCCTGCCTAGGCAGGAAACCCTATACCATTTCAGACAAATGGCTATCCAACATCTTCTTAAAGACTTCCAGTGTTGGGACATTCACAACTTCTGAAAGCAAGCTGTTCCACTGATTAATTGTTCTAATTAATCATTGTCAGGAAATTTCTCCTCAGTTCTAAGTTGCTTCTCTCCTTGATTAGTTTCCATCCATTGCTTCTTGTTCTAACCTCAGGTGCCTTGGAAAATAGGTTGTTTCCCTCTTCTTTATGGCAACCCCTGAGATATTTGGAACACTGCTATCATGTCTCCCCTAGTCAGGGGTGGGTTTCAAAAATTGTCCGACTCTGTGGGCGTGGCCTCCTTTGTGGGAGTGGCTTGCTGCCCATGTGACTGGATGGGAGTGGCTTACCGCCCATGTGACCGGATGGGAGTGGCCTGCCACCCATGTGACCTGGTGGGAGTGGCCAAGACGATGTTATTACTAGATATTACTAATTACTAGATATTATTAATATTACTAGATCATTATTAATGCATAGATAACTGCGGGACATTACACACCCACCCACACCCACACCCACAAACTATGACAGTGCTAGGAAAACACCCAAAAAATAAAAATCCCCCCCCCCAAAAAAGACTGCCAATGAAACCAGTTTTTTTTTCCTAAGCCCAAGTACAGGAAAGACAAAGTCACTGGAATAAAAACCATCAAGGCAATGTGGAAAATTTTAAAGGACAGGCGCTCACAGAACCATCAACCACCTCAGAATTACCTAAACAAGGAGGGTGAAACACACTGCCTTGCAACAAACCTGGCCTGCCCATAGAAAAGCAGCCACTTTGAGACACATAAACCTGGTCTGAACACTTAAAAGCAACATATTGCATCACAAATAAAACATTTGCAAAAAGGAATAACATTTCTTGTAATAAACATTCTATAAACAATAAATAAATAAAAATTCCCTAAACTAATTAAAAACTACCACGTTCAGAGAACACCAAAGGACCCCACAGTCCTCTCCCTCATCTTTTTCTTTTTTGTCCTAACTTTCTCCTCCTCCCCCCCCAACCCCACTCCCTTCTAGCACTGATGATGTTACCAAACTAGGAGTGCTGGAGAGGAGCTCTCACAGGGCGAAGAGCTTCCCGCTACAGGCACAATCTATCTGCAGCCGTAAATGACTGCAAGCAGCAGCTTCAGTCACCTGCTCGCAGCTGACAGTTGCGTTTGGGAGCGGAGGTGGTGGCAGCAGAAGTGGGCACAGAAGGGATGTCCCCGCTTACTGAGTAGAACGAGGCGGCGGGGATACGTTGTTTCAGGGCGCCCCAAGCGCCGGCTCCTCTGAGTGTAGCCCATTCCCCCTCCCAAGAAGACCGTTTTCTTTTTTAAAACGCCTCTGCAGACGATCTTGAAAACCTGCGAGGTTGCTTTGGGAGGAGGAAGACAGGCAGCAGTCCCCCACCCCATCCCTGGTTGCCTGCAGCCTCGGAAGCTTCTACAACTTCACAGTAAAAGCAATTAAGAACGTCTCTCGCTCGTGAGATTTTCTTTATTGTGCAAACGCTTACTTTAAGGCTGCAGGCACCCAGGGAGGAGGGCAGGGGGAAATGCTGCCCATCTGTCCCCTTCCAAAGCAACCTTGCAGGTTTTCAAGATCATCCGGAGAGGCGTTTTTTAAAAAGAAAATCCTGAAAAACCACAAGATTTGGAGAGATGGGCAGATGGTCTTTTTTATGGGGGGGGGGGGAAGCCACAGAACCAGGAGCGCAACCTGCTGGCTCCTCTGAGTGCAGTCCATTCCCCCTCCCAAGAAGACCATTTTCTTTTTAAAAACGCCTCTGCAGACAATCTTGAAAACCCGCGAGGCATTCCCCCACCCCATTCCTGGTTGCCTGTAGCCTCGGAAGCTTCCACAGAGAAGCTTCTGCAGAGGCGTTTTTAAAAAGAAAACAGTCTTCTTCTTGGGAGCTGGAATGGGCTGCACTCAGAGGAGCTGGCGAGTTGCGCTCCTGGTTCTAGGGATTCCCCCCCCCCCCAAAAGACCAGCTGCCCATCTCTCCAAATCCTTTTCAGGATTTTATCTTTGCAGAGGCGTTTTTAAAAAGAAAACAGTCTTCTTGGGAGCGGAAATGGGCTGCACTCAGAGGAGCCAGTGAGTTGCGCTCCTGGTTCTGGGGATTCCCCCCCCCCAAAAGACCAGCTGCCCATCTCTCCAAATCCTTTTCAGGATTTTATTTTTAAAAAACGTGTCTCCGGATGATCTTGAAAACCTGCAAGGTTGCTTTGGAAGAGGTTGCTTTGGAAGAGGTTGCTTTGGAAGAGGTTGCTTTGGAAGAGGTTGCTTTGGAAGAGGTTGCTTTGGAAGAGGTTGCTTTGGGAGGGGGAAGACAGGCAGCATTCCCCCACCCCATCTCTGGTTGCCTGCAGCCTCGGAAGCTTCCACAACTTCACAGTAAAAACAATTAAGAACTTCTCTCGCTCGTGAGATTTTCTTTATTGTGCAAAGGCTTGCTTTAAAACTGCAGGCTCCCGGGGAGGGGGGCAGGGGGAAATGCTGCCCATCTGTCCCCTTCCAAAGCAACCTTGCAGGTTTTCAAAATCATCCGGAGAGGCATTTTTTAAAAAGAAAAACCCTGCAGGCACCCAGCGACAGGGGCCAGGAGTGGTTAATTACTTCCGGGTTCACCAATGAACCGGTTTGCACGAACCGGTGCGAACCGGGAGGAACCCACCCCTGCCCCTAATCCTTCTTTCTATTAAACTAGACATACCAAGTTCCTGCAATCGTTCTTCATATGTGTTAATCTCCAGTCCCCTAATCATCTTTGTTGCTCTTCTATGCACTCTTTCTAGAGTTTCCACATCTTTTCTACATCGTGGTAACCAAAACTGAATGCAGTATTCCAAGTGTGGCCTTACCAAGCCATTATAAAGTGGTATTAACACTTCACGTGATCTTGATTCTATCCCTCTGTTTATGCAGCCTAGAACTGTGTTGGCTTTTTTGGCAGCTGATGCACGCTGCTGGCTCATATTTAAATGGTTGTCCACTAGGACTCCAAGATCCCTTTCACAGTCACTACTGTTGAGCATGGTACCACCTATACTGTACCTGTGCATTTCGTTTTTGTTGCCTAAATGTAGAACCTTACTCTTTTCACCATTGAATTTCATTTTATTAGATAGTGCCCAATGTTCAAGTTTGTCAAGATCCTTCTGTATCTTTAGCCTATCTTCTGGAGTGTTGGCTATTCCTGCCAGCTTGGTGTCATCTGCAAATTTGATGAGTTCCCCATTTATTCCCTCATCCAAATCATTGATGAAGATGTTGAAGAGTACTGGGCCCAAAACAGGAGCCTTGGGGTACTCCACTGCATACTTCCCTCCATGAAGATGCCGTTCTATTGAGGACTACATGTTGAGTGTGGTTGGTCAGCCAGTTACAAATCCATCTGGTGGTGATGCTGTCTAACCCACATTCTTCTACTTTATCTAGTAGTAAGTTATGGTCTACCTTATCAAATGTCTTACTGAAGTCCAAGTAAACTATATCGACGGCATTCCTCTGGTCCACTAATTTTGTCACATTATCAAAGAATACAATAAGATTAGTCAGGCATGATCTGTTTTTGACAAAGCCATGTTGGCTTTTGCCTATTACTTTGTTTGCTTCTAGGTGTTCGATAATTTGTTGCTTGATTATCTTTTCCAGAATCTTTCCTGGTATTGAGGTCAGGCTGATAGGTCTGTAATTTCCTGGATCTGTTTTTTCCCCCTTTTGAAGATGGGAACCACTTCAGCTCTTTTCCAGTCCTCTGGTAGTTCTCCAGATCTCTGAAAGATATAACATCATCTTCTTATTTGGAACAAACAGGACTTGTCACATAGTAACTGGATGATTCAGAAAAAGAAGAACTTCACCTTTGACTAGGCACTATTATTCTTTTCTAGGATCACTCTAAAACAGCTACTCTTATATTGTTTATTCTCATTCCTCACAGTACATTGTTTACATACTTTATCTGCCTCTTAGAGATCTTATCTGCCTTCTGGTCAGTTCTCTCTGGAAAACTAACTAAATGGCTTCAGTCTCTTCCACATATGCTTTAAAGATGGTTTCATCTATGTTTGCTAATTTCTGCCTAGTCTGGTCTCTACACTAGACTGATCTCATAAACCATGCTATTCCAAAGATCTGCAACAGCTGCAACTGGGAGAGCTAAATAGTGGTCTCTGAAATTGGCCATCTCTTAGAAAAAACTACCGTTATTAAGCTTTATGTGTGAGTAGACAGACAGTCCTGGAAGAAGCCAGTCCTATCCATATCCAGGTGGTAAACCATGTAAGATTTTAAAAGTGGAAAAAGGCACCCTGAATTGCAACTGAGCATTCTAATAGAGTGGTTTGGAAGTTGTTTGAAACACTTTGCTGCTTACCCAAATAGCTTCTTCAGTTACTTGTATAAGCAGCAAAATATTTCAAACAAACAAACAAACAAGAAAATCCAGTTGTCATGACTCAACTTCTAGACCACTCTACCTGGATGACTGAGAAACTTCATCAACAGATAGATAGATGATAGATAGATTAATAGCTAGATTAATAGATAGATAGATAGATAGATAGATAGATAGATAGGTAGGTAGGTAGGTAGGTAGGTAGGTAGGTAGGTAGGTATGTAGGTAGGTAGGCAGGCAGGCAGGCAGGCAGGCAGGCAGGCAGGCAGGCAGGCAGGCAGGCAGGCAGGCAGGCAATTAAGGTATGTGTGATTATAACCAAGGCCTCCAGTTGAACAATGGTTGCAAATTGCACTCCAGATTTAATTGGGGGGGAGCTCACTTGGCCACAGCTATCCCTTTGTTTTTTGAGCAGGAGTATGAGTCTAAATAGATTCCCACAGTGGTCCAGTTCTACATAAGGAAGTGTGACCCCATGAATAACTAAATGTTGAATATCTCTAGAATCAAAAGGTTACCATACCCCCTAAGAATTAAGCCTGAGCCTATTTTTTCCCATTCTAATAACCCCCAGGCAGCAGAATAATACTGTTGTTACACCTCTGTTAAGTTTGGGGTTCAGATATATAAATGGATACCATCCACATATTAACATTCCTGACTTTGTGCCAATGGGTACCCTTCTTGGCATGAAACACTATAGGAAAAAGAGTGACAGAGCCTGGGGATAGAGTCAAAAGAGGAATCAGCCTGGAATTTCTATGTAGCCACAAATGGATTAGACCCAACCACTCTCAAATTCTGTTAACCATTACCAGTGACAAAATAGTGGTAACTGTTAGTTGAATAGATTCTGGTGCATAGTCATGAGCAATAAATCAATTTAATTTGAATTTACATTTGGTCTTGGTCTTTTACTCTGACAAACACTAAGCAAATAGGCAGATTGTTTCCCATCAAGCATTTCATCAACGTCCATGTGCTTACTTGTAATATGAAGATGGTTCAGCAACACTTGGAGGACTATTGTCTTTCTCTTCCACAATGTTAGCATTGAAACCAGCACACCAGCACTGAAAGATCTGTTGATCTTTTAATACTTACTTTCTTCCTCCTGTCAGTTAAGATCTCATGAAATTATTGTCATTTCTTTTTAAATGAAAATGAAAATATCCAAAAATTTACTAAGTTCTTGTAAGAACAACCTCTACTGATCATTTACTGTTCCTAGGTTTGTCTTGTGCAGAGCTAATTAGGAAACTCTCAAGCAGGTCAATAGTTCTTTCCTTTTATTGATAAAACTGGTATTTAGTGATCTTGAATAAAGGCTCTTATAAAAATGGCTAATTAAGTACTGTGAATAACAAGCCGTTGGAAAAGAGTTGTAACAAAGGAAATATAGGTAGACTAGTGGGCCTATTTTTTTTAAAAAACTTTTTCATATGAAGAACTCTACCCTTAATTGAAATTTTAGAAAATAATTAGGAAAGAGCAATGAACTCTTTGAATACATGTTTATCAAATCCTTCTTTCAATTACTTCAAGGTAAAATATATGTTAGCCTATGTTTTATTCTTGCAATCCTTATGAGATTTTTTTTTACACTGAAATTTACCTAAAGCCACTCTATTGCCTTCATTATCAGCTGAGCAAGTATCCAGAATTTTCTAGGGTAAGTGTAACATGCATATACAGTGTATTTTCAAATCAGATAACTCTTGCTTGTTTTATTTTCAACAATAGTTCCAACATGGTCCCTAGAATGTAATAGTAGAGTAAAAGACAGAATTAAAAAAAAACATGAAGAAGAATAGCACATGACAAAGCACCAAGAATCTCTAAGAGCTGAAATCCTGCTTGAATAATACATTTCACTTTTTTGTAAAATACAGGTAGAATGGAAACTATCTATACCTCCAGTGTGAAAATATTCCAAAAAATGTATGCTTTGAAAAGCTCTATCATCTACACTCACACCCTATGAATCTTAAGAACTGAAGACCTCAGCAAACCCTCTATAGAAATCTAGATTAGATGGGAAAGATATTACCTTAGTCATTCTGAGAATGTTCCTTATTTGCATTGTATATGTTTGTTCTTTGTCAACCTTCTTGCAATCTCTCATAAATGTATATTACATTAAATTAATATGCAAAGTTTATGGCATATATGGCTAACACTGCATTATTTGTTTGCCTGCATTTTAATGACCTCAGACATTACCACATAATGCTCTGTTTTTCCTTGTTATAAAAATCATTGCTGTAAGGGGTGAAATACTTTTCCTCCCCCCCCCACCTTGCAATAACATATTCTCATGACAGATAGTCTTAACTACTTTTGCATTCATAATAGTCACAAAAGATGATTAATGCATGGTATATCAAGAAGCACTCTGGGAATTACTTAGGGGTAATACCTTGGGCCATAATTACTAAAGGTAACTTCCAAATGATGCAAATCATGTTTCCTGCAAATATTTAACAAATCAGCAATAGCACAAAATGTTTCTCAAAACAACTCTAAACTGTTCTTCATTCATTTGGGGCTTTCCATAACTTAAGCTAATTATGTTTGTTAGCTGTAGATAAACACATTAAAATACCCTTTAGCGCCACAAAGAAGAAATGTAGGCATGCCATACTGACTAAACTGCTGATGAACAAACTGCTTTTTTAAAATATACATACATCAGAAACAGGCCCCCAATACATGCAATTTGCTATTTTTGAATTTCCTGTTCTGAATTTTTTTTAAAGCATCATCTATGCTAGGACATTTACCCAAAATGTGGCAACTTTGTTCTGACGCAAAGCTTTGTTCTGTAACCTAGACTTATCATTTTTAAACTCCTTAAGTAATCTAATAGATGGCTTTACTAACTTTAACCTACTGGATAACTGACTGTGTTTCCTGGCCAATAAACTCAAGGGCTAAAGTTGAAGTCAGTATATATAGATGAGTTATATTTTACATGTGATAAAATTTATTATGCTGGAAATAATATAACAAGGCAACATTTAAGCTATCTTTCTCCATGATGCCCCTATGTCCCTATTTTCTCTTGAAGGTTGACAATATAGTCCTGTTGCACATTAATGCATTAGAAGTGATGAACATCTAGTTACCTTCTTTAGGAAATTATGGTGATTTTTATTGTTATGTTAGTTTTATAGTTTCTGACTATATTCATGGACAGTACATTGTTGAGGAATTAAATAGCTGAAGTCAGCTTTATTTCCACATTAGTAAAAGGGCAAAAGAGAATTGCAAAATACAATGAATAATATCAAAATAAATATTTTATAGACAATTACTGAAGACAGAAAGTAGGTCAACTAGAATTAATCCAGTTGCATCAAAAAGAAACCATGAGTGGCAATGGCAGCTTAAAGACTGTTAGGTTGAAATTACCTTCTGATGCACATTTGTAGAATTATTCTCTGATAATAAATCTCACTTTCTTTCAAATAAATATCCATATAATCACACTGTCAATATGTCCACCTTGTGAAATAGAGGAAATGCTACCCTCAGGTGGTATTAGATATAGAAATTATTTAAAAGCAGCAAAAAAATGAAACTCTGGATTCTACAAGCAGGACAAACCTTGGAGATGTAATAGTCTTGAAAAATATGACGATATAATCAAATTTTGTTCCCAGTAGAGTACATAAAGAGTAGTGGGTAGACCAGAAAGCGCAGAATGTCACTTATACATTCTTTATACTTTGAAAGGGGTAATTTTTGGTCTAAGTAGACCCACTGGATCTCTTCTAATCTAGATTATGGTAGAATCTGTGCAGATATAGAAGTTATTTCCCTTCTTACATGAAAGCAATATGGGAAGAAGCAGGAGTCCCAATCAAGCAGGCCAGAATATGTATGTATGTATGTATGTATGTATGTATGTATGTATGTATGTATGTATGTATGTATGTATAGTCTTCAAAATAATATATCCAATCCTAACGAAGTAAAGCTAGATTTACCAGGTTAAATTCTTATGTAGTCAGACCAATCAGGCCTCTGGGGAAGAAGGGTAGAAAAAGTAAAACAGGGAGTTGTAACTGCATTATGTTGTATAACATATATGTAAACCCAACCCCTCTTTACATATCTCACACAAGCAATCCATTTGTACTGGCCCCTCCCACTGTACACAAACATGTATGCAAGATCTACAGGTGTTTATTCAAATACCTTGGAAGCACCTCTGTTGTGCAGGTCCAGATTTCACATTCAGAACAGCAAGAGTCACTGGGTAACTGAGTCCAATGGGCACACATGAAGTCCAGGAAAACAGGCCAGGAGTCAAACAGACTGGGAGACAAGCAGGCCAGGATACATAGTGCAAACATGCAAGGCAGAAAAACTGGGCACTCAAGTCTTCCGGGCAAGATTAAGTAGGCAATGCCGATGCAGCCCTTCCTAAGACGTAAGGTGGTTTCTTGGAAAGTAGTCTAGCTGACCAGCATTGAGCCCATATCCCTCTGTTCTACATGTTCTTGGATCAGAAGGAGATGTGGATTCCACCTCCTCCTCATAGCTAACAGGTGGCAGCTGTTTCCAGTCCTTGACTGGAGCCTCCTGGCCAACTTGTTCCAGCTGTTGCTCATCTATCAACCCAGAGGAGGGTGCTCCATCAGGCTAGTATTCTCTAAGCCCCAATCCTAGCCCAAACAGAACATGCACATAATCTAGGGGTTTTCCTGGACTCACGACTCCTGCTCAAACAGCAGGTGGTGGTCAGGAAGGCCTTTGTGAAACTCATGTTGTGTGCCAGTTATGCCCTTTCCTGGACCAACAATGCCTACTCATGGCCTAGTCATTTCCTGTCTTGACTATTGCAATGTGCTCTACATGGGGCTGAAGAGCATACAGAAGCCGCAATTGGTGAAAAATGCAGCAGCCCACATATTTTTGCACAGTCCCCAGTGTGCACCTGTATCACCTCTCCTGTGGGAGCTGCATTCGTTGCCAATTTGCTTCCAGGTGGAATTCCAGATGCTGATTGTCACCTTTAAAGCCCTTCATGGCTTGAGACCAGATTATTTGAGAAACTGTCTCTTGCTGATTACATCTACCTGACCCACCAGAACAGGGAGCCAGGGAATGTTGCGTGTCCCATCCCCAAGGGAGATACACCTGGTGGGACCCAGAAGAAGGGCCTTCTCCATGGTGGCTCCCTCTCTGGAGCATCATTCCCCCAGAGATTAGAATGGCCCCCAGTGTAATACTCTTCCAGAAAGCGCTGAAGACCTGGTTCTGCCAGCCGTCCTGGGGAATCCAGAGCAGGAAGGAGCCCATGTGATCTGTTTTTGCAAGGGCAGGGCGTGGGAGGTGGGGGGTGATTTTGTTACATTGTGCTATATTAATTTATTTGATTGTTTTAGTTAGTTTTTATTGTTTTAAATGTGGTTTTATATTCTGTAAGCCGCCTTGAGTCACCATGGGCAAATAGGTGGCAATATAAATTTAATAAATAAATAAATAAATAAATAAATAAATAAATAAATAAATAAATAAATATTCAGTTCCACACTTTCCTCTGCTAACTCTGCAGACCTCTTTTCGGGGGGGGGGGGGTTCTGATCCATGAACATTTTAAAGGGAGGAGGGACTTCAAACATCTGGACACAGAAGAGAACATTCTGTTCTACATTATCTAAAGAGGGGCTCTGTCTTGTCATTGTTTTATCTTTGAAAAAAAATCTTCAGGTAAGATAAGAAAAATCTTTTCCCATATATGTAGTAAAATTTCCCAGGTATTATCACATACAGTCTCATGTCATGATACTTGAAATTATTTAATCAGTTGTAGTAAGCTTCTTTACTTTTAAAATGGCAAGGTGTTTTTGAAGTAAAGTTCTGTTTAAATGTGTATCTTTCTGAGAATAGCATATCAAAAAAAGAGAACTGACAGCATATACTGGTAAGCAGTTCTAGATACGTTATCCAGCATTAACATGCACTGATCTTTTTTTCTGTTTTTGTTTTCCTTCTCTTTTTCCCTGGCACTTGGATAATGTACTATGTGTGATTCCTTCTATTTCCTATTTTAAATGCAAATTACATTTAAAATCACTGCTAGTTAAAAGCAGTTCATAATAACATTTCTCTGTTGAAATCAAGCAATGGAATTTACTTCTAAACTAATGTGTCTAAAATCATGGTTTAAATCTTTTAATTTCAAATTCTTCAGTTTAATTGTGTCAGGTAATTAATTGTTTTAGGCCCAAAAACTATTTTATGCATCATACAAACAAATGAGAATAAAATAGAATTTACAACCCATTCTCAAATAATCTTACTGCTAAATGGGATTATTTATAAACTTCACCAGATTATTGCAAAAAAGCAATATATTGTTCAATATTTTGCTGCATTTGTATTTCTTCAACTTTCCTTCGGCAGGAATATTGAGATCAATATTCTAATGCATAAAGATTAATAAATTACTCAAATCGCTCGCATGAATTAAATTTCATTTTGTTGTTCCGAAAATACTTGAAACCAAGGATAAAAATCAATAGACTGCATTCCCATCTGTGAGTAAACTTTTAGCAGCATTAGTGTTCAGATTATGCTTGCAACTTTCAATGAGCTTCAATAAGCTTTCAATAATGCCTTGTCTGCCTTTAGCTAAAATCATTGCTACTCGGTATCATGATTTCACTGCAGGCAACATCAAACAACTTTAGTAAAGCTATAAATGGATATCCACAGGTGAAACCAGAACCATATATGACATGTCACAAATCTGCAGCAACAAGCCTTGCAAATCAGGATAGACATTATTATGTGTGTATTGTAGGAGGCTTAATAAATAGATATATACCCAAAGCTCAAACTCTCAAATTAAAATATTCTATTGAGATGTTTACAGTCGGCTGACTTCTGATCAAACTGAAGTCAGTATGCTTCCAATTTTTCTGAAAGAATGAGAACACGTAACAAGGCCCTTGTTCTCTCCCCCCCAATACACACACACACACACACACATACACACACACACACACACATGATCACAAGAGAAAGTGAAAGGGTGGTTTTATGCTGTCTGCTCATTGCAAACTAGTTTGCAGAAAAATTGCTTTAAGGCAAGGGTGTTAAACTTGATTTCATTAAGGGCCTCATCAGGCTTGTGTTTGACCTCGGGGAGACAGGTGGCATTGCCAGGGTGGGTGTGGCCAACGTGATATCACTCACTCTGTTTTTGGTTGTGACGGCTTCCTGCAGCCCTCTGCCAGCAAAAATACAGCCTGTTTTTGCTGGCAGAGGCACCATGGGCCACTCCTTCACTGATTCCAGGGTGGCCCTGCAGGCCAGATCTAAGCACCCTGCAGGCTGGATCTGACTTGTAGACCTTGAGTTTGACACCCCTGCTTTAAGGGAAGTCTTAAAAGACTTTGACAAGCCTTAATCTAAACTTAATCTTTGGGGAGGGACAAGAGGGTAGTCTGCATTTATTCACTGCATAAATAACATTAATAAACAAATAACATTAATAGCTCAAATAAACACAAACTTGCAGAGAGATTATTCATTTACAATGTCAACTAAAAATAGCAAAACTGCAATTTAAAATATATTCAAAAGTTCCATGTCAAGAGGACCTGAGAATCTAATATATCAATAAGGAAACAATAAAACTTCCCACAGAGTCCATATGTTTTTAAAGCTCAGCAAAAGAAGCCTAAACAGCATTGCAACCTCAACAACATTAAAACTATTTGTGTATGGAAGGGTGGGGCTGATGTCATGATGATACAACATGCAATCTTGGAGCTCAAGATCACCATCGATATCTCTGCTGCTGGATGGTCCTTTTGGACCTAAACTGTCCTGTAGAGACGGTGATAGAGAAGGGCACATCCTGCTGATCTCAAGGACATTGCAAAGTCCCTGATTGATCCAGGAGAAGCTCTTTTTTTCTGGTGACAGAGAAGCAGCCATTGAAGCTGCTGAAGTTGGGACAGCTCCAGAATGGAAGGAAAGCAGGAGGGAAAGTGTGTCGAATGGGTGAGATAAATTTTATTATTAGAGAAGAGATCATCCCAAAAAATCAAAAGTTAAATTAAAATTGAAGACAGAAGAGAATAAGTGGCGAGATTAAGCCAGAATTAAACTTGGTGTGTTATCTTTTTTTAATTTTTTCTTTTTATGGATGGAATTTTAACAAATCTTTCCTACTTTTTAAATTGGATTGGTTAATTTTTCTTCTTCTATTTTTCTTTTTTTTATACTTATGGATTAAGAATTTCTTTTTTTATAACCCTTGATCAGATTGTTTTTCTTTTAAGAACTTTTCTCCTTAAGTTTGGAATACAAAGAGGGATGTAAAAGCAGAGGGAAAAGAAGTAACACTGCCACTTAGAGGCTGGAGGTTTGGAAACATTGTTTTTCTCTTTTCTCTTTGAACATTTGACTTATATTTCAAGGCTTTTGAGTTTGTTTATTGAAAGTGATAGTGGGAAGAACACGGGTTGTTTATACAGGTGCTCTTCTGGAGTACTATCAGTAGCTGGACTGGAGTGAAGAGAAAGCCTTGATTTGAAAGATTATAATGAACTTGCTTGAAATTTAACAAAAAAAGCCTTGGATGTTATAGTGGCAGTGTTTATAAGTTGGAAGAATGGCACAACATGAAAAAGAAGCATTAATATTGCAAATGATTATGTTATAAATTCAAAAAATACTAGTAACCACAGACAACATTGAGAAGAGAATGGATTAATATGGAACACAGAACAAGAAAAATAGAAAATTATCAAACTATGATGAAATTTGAGGACAGAGTTCTAAAAATTGAAGAAAAAGATGACTAAAGAGATAAGAAAATTGTTGATATTGACAGTAATCTGAACATGGTTGGAAATGGCAAGAGTGGAATATGGAAAAGGGAGATTGATGGATTGGAACTCTATCTCAGACCTCAAAATATAGAAGAAGAAAAGGGAGAAAATTTGACAGAAGTAATGAGAGAAATTTTGGCAGAAGCATTGGTGATAAGCATCGGCAAGCTGATGGAAGGAACAGAGTCTTTACAAGATATGCAATGAGCAACAAGTTGCTAAGAGAAGTCCATATAAGACTTACCAAGAAAGCAATCAGAACACTAATACTACAAATGGCAAGAGATATAAGATTGCAATACTACTGGAAGGACACAGGAGGATGTAATGAAAGGTCATAATAAAAACTAAGTTAAATTTAGTTAAATTTAGAGTATTATGTATGAAATATAGTGATAATAGTTAAAGACAAATAAATGAGTAACAATGATAATAATGCATATATACACCAGATTGATAATATGAAACTTTATACAAATTGTAAGTGAGGGCTATAGAGACGATGTTTAAAAGCCTTGTTATTAAATATAAACAATTTTTATATAGAATATGGTATAAAGAGGTAATAACATTGGATGATTTTAGGAGGATGTAATGAAATGTCATAATATAAATTTACTTTAAATTTAGAATATTTTATATAAAATGATGTAATAACAGTTATAGTCAAATGAATGTTTAATAATCATCATAATTGTGTGTGTGTGTGTGTGTGTGTGTGTGTGTTGCATTTGTGCTGATAAATAAATAAAGGGAGACTAGTATAGATCTATTTCAAGCTATTTAGCTCCCATCAGCTAGCCATACCCTTACTGGGATTTGAACCTGTGCTGTATTACATATTAGGCAGTTGTATTAGCCACTAAGCTAATATATATATTGGATTGATGATAAGAGAATTTGTGTAAATTGCAAGAGGGGACTATTGTGAGGAAGCACAAAGCTTTATAACCAATCAACATACTGTATGTAACTGTAGGATGATTAACTGCTCACAGAATAATGTGAAATTCATTTTATTTAGTTCTTTCTTTGTTAAAGTTATATGGTTGCCCATTCAATACCCAACTCTGGTTGACTGATAAACAACTCACAGCTTGTCAGAATCGACTTCATTTAGTAATCAGGAAAGAAACCACTCAACTCCATTTGATTGAAATCAAGTGTACTTTTACTAATTATAAATGAACAGTAGCAAAGCTAAGCTGAATCTGGTTAATTAGGCACGAAAGTGAATAATATCATGTATAACTCAATCCCCTCCCCTTGGCACCCCAGTCCATAGTCCAATTATAATTCACCCAACTGTCAGGTGGGAGATAACTTCAAAGGCATCACCAGGATGGAATGCTGGACAGTTAACCTTGGTGGGAAACTCCCGTCCTCCACATGCACAGTAAGATGATCAGGCAGCGTCTAGAATCTTCCTCCAGCACATCATGATTCCCCTCCCAAATACCATGCCCCCCCCTCTCCCGTTTCAATGTCAGCCAAAGCAGCAGCAAGCGGAGGCTGACACAGCTAATCATAATCATATTCATCATCATCCATTTGATAGCAAGTAAATATCCAAGGCAAAGAACACAGTGGCTCAGTGGCTAAGACACTGAGTTTGTTGAACAGAAAGGTCAGCAGTTCAGCAGTTCAAATCCCTAGTGCTGCATAACGGAGTGAGCACCCACTACTTTCCCAGTTTTTTGCCAACCTAGCAGTTGGAAAGCATGTAAAAGTGCAAGTAGAAAAATAGGAACCACCTTTGATGGGAAGGTAACAGCATTTCATGCGCATTTGGTGTTTAGTCATGCTGGCCACAGGATCATGGAGACATCTTCGGACAGCACTGGTTCTTCAGCTTTGAAATGCAGAGGAGCACTGCCCCCTAGAGTCAGGAACGACTAGCACATATGTGTGAGGGGAACCTTTAACTTTACCTTTAAGGCATCCAGGGGAAGTCAATACTTACATCTGTCAGCTTCTGCTTTGCTGTTGCTTCAGCTGCCATGAAACGGGTAGGGAGGGCATGGTATTTTGGTGGGGTTACTCGATGTGCTGGAGGAATGTTCTGGAGTTCTCTGGATGGTCAGACTACGCATGCGTGGGTGTTTCCCGCCTGGACTAACGGCACCGACATTCCATCTTCGTGATGCCTTTTGAAATTATCTCACACCTGACACTTGAAGGACTTATGATTGGACTAAGCCTATGATGCCAGGGTGTGTGGAATGGGCTATTCTATATATCAACTGCTTTCGCGCCTAATTAATCAGACTTCGCTATGCAACCGCTCTTTAACCATTTTTAATTAGTAAAAGTACATTTGATTTTCCACGTATGGAGTCTCATGGTCTTTCTTTCCTAATTATTAAATGGAGAGGTGCTGACAAGTAGCGAAGTCTCAAAATCACCTTTCCAGGAGATCACCATCTACCGTGGAGGGTGCAAATGTCTTCGCCAGCCAGCGGAGAAAAGGAGGGAGAACTCCCCGCCGAACTCTTGCTTCATGAAGAATTGACTCAGCTGCAGATATCAAGCCCGGCTGATCCACCTCCCCCCCCCTGGTGGTCCACCTCGGTAGGACAAAGAGAGGAGGGGGCAAGCTGGGATGCGGGGGTTACCCGAAGAAGACACCAGGAAAGACCGCTGGAGGCAGGAGCCGAAAGAAGACCCCAGGGGGGAGATCAACCTGATTACTTGGGACAAAGGTACTTTGGGCAAATATATGGGGAGGACGAAGAGGTCAAGAGGGGCTGGGAACAAGAAAACCCACGGGTTGATTCACCCCCCCCTCGAGCTGATTCACCCCCTCCTGCTTTGCCTTTTGCCAGATTAGGGGGGGCACCTCCCAGAAGACGCAGAATGGCTAAAATTCCCCCCTTGCCTGTGAGATATGATGGAAACCCTGCGAAACTGGGGTCTTTTATCATGCAAGTTTATAACTACATGGAGATCTACGGCCCAGATTTTGAATCAGATACCATGAAAATAAGGATGATTTTACTAGCATTAGACGGAGAAGTGTCTGACTGGAGTACTGGTTTACATCAATCGAATTCCCACCTCCTGAGGAATTTCAATAGGTTTATGGAGGCTTTCAAAAGACGCTTTGATGACCCTCTTACTGAGAAACGAAGCAAATTAAAATTTATAACCCTCGAGCAAGACGACAGACCGGTGTCCCAGTATATTCAAGAGTTTCAACGCCTTTGCCAATAAATGAGGGGGTGGAGTGAAGAAGCCCTTTTGGACAAATTTGCTTTGGGCTTGGATGAAGATATCTATCAACAATGTGTCAATCGAAATCTCCCCAAGCGCTTAACCGTTTGGTTTGAACACGCTGCTGACATCGAGCTGGATTTAATGAGGCTCCATTGTGCAAGGGAGGAGAGACAGAAAAGAAAGGAGAAAGCTGCAAAATCCCCCTCCCCCCAAGCCGGAAAGCCCCGTTCGGAGTGAAGGGCGAGGGGAGAGGTGGCCCCTTGGGGAAATCCAGGCCAGTAACGTGTTTTCGTTGTGGGAAATTAGGCCATCGCGCGCCCGACTGCCTAGCTAAATTACCCTCAACCACCCAACCCCCGTCCAAGCGGGAGGAGAAATCTGGCAAGTCCTCAGACAAGAGGAAGAAGGAAGCTGCCTTCAGTGTGGATTCCAGACCCCCTCGCTTCAGCCAGGCCTTGGAGGGAGAAGCGGACGTTCCCCCCAGCTCTTCTGATGACTCGGATGACGACACCTCGCCTCGCTGGGTGAGTTCAAACAAAGGCCCCATGCTAATCCCCATAGAATTGAAAGTTCCGCCCAATGGGGAGCCGGAGTCCCTTCACACCTTACTTGACTCGGGGTGTTCCCGGTCAATGATCAATCCTGCTATGGTGGAAAAGTTGGGCCTCAAATTACGTACTTTAAAAACCCCCATTGTCTTTTGCCAAATAGATGGGTCCATCGCGGGGGGGGGGGGCACTCATTTCTTTACTGAGCCCTTGGAGATGAAAATGGGTTCCCACACAGAACTGATCTCTTTCATTGTGGCTCCTGGGATGGACAGGCCACTCATTTTGGGCCTCCCTTGGCTTTGGAAATGGAACCCTCACATAAATTGGAGGGAAGGCTGGTTACGCATTCGCACGAAAGAGCCTCCGGAAGGGGAGGGCGTTCCTGAGAAACCTGTTAAATGCAATCCTGAAGTGGCTGCCAGAGGGCAGGAGAGGATTGAAGGAGAGGAAAAGATTCCTAAAGTGTATTGGGACCTGAGGGGAGTTTTCAGTGAGAAGTCTTCCGACAAGCTTCCACCCCACAGGCCTACTGATTGCTCCATTGACATTCTACCCGGGGTTAAGCTACCAAAACCCCAAATATATTCCATGTCACCCAGAGAGATGGAAGAAATGCGGAGTTTCATAGATAAAAATTTGGAACGTGGATTCATTGAACCTGCTCGCCCCAAAGTTGCTGCCCCTGTACTGTTCCGTGAAAAGAAAGATGGCTCTCTCAGATTATGTGTTAATTTTAAAATTTTGAACGGGATATCGGCCCAAAATGTATACCCACTTCCATTGATGAAGGACATGTTGGCCCAGTTGGGGAAGGGCCGCATTTTCACTAAATTGGACCTCCGGGAAGCTTATTATAGGGTCCGCATAAAGGAGGGAGATGAATGGAAGACTGCTTTCAACTGCCCTCTTGGTTGTTTCCAGTTCCGGGTCATGCCTTTTGGCCTGCAGGGCCCCCCTGCAGTTTTCATGCAATTAATCAATGAGATCTTGCATGACCACCTCTACAAAGGAGTTATCGTATATTTGGATGATATCCTTATCTATACTCGCTCCTATGACGAACATGTCGCGCTCGTGCGCACTGTTTTGAAAAAACTCAGAGCTGCTGATCTTTATGCCAAATTATCCAAGTGTGAGTTTCACCAAACTAAGATTGACTACCTTGGATATCGCATCTCTCCAGCCGGCATTGAAATGGACCCTGAAAAGGTGAGGGCGGTCACTGAGTGGGACGCGCCTAGAACTCGTAGACAATTGCAAAAAAATTTGGGTTTTGCTAATTTCTACCGTCAATTCATTCCTTCTTTTGCCAAAATTGCGCTTCCTATAACTAATTTGCTGAAATCCAGAGGTGGCCCTAAACCTAAGCCTAGCAAGCCTCTTGACTGGACCATGGACTGCCAAGCGGCTTTCGAGAAACTGAAACGCCTTTTTGCTGCGGAGCCGGTGCTGAAGCATCCCGACATGGACAAGCCTTTCGTCATCCAAGCTGATGCCAGCGACGTCGCCGTTAGGGCCGTCTTGCTGCAATCCAACGACCAAGGTAACCTGCAACCTTGCGCATACACCTCCCGCAAGCTCACAGACACTGAGAGACGTTGGGCAGTTTGGGAGAAGGAGGCGTTTGCGGTGCGGTGGGCCCTGACCACGTGGTGCCATTTTCTGGAAGGCGCTAAGCACCCTTTCGAGGTGTGGACTGACCACAAGAATCTGGAGGCTTTGAGAACGCCGTCTCTCCCCCAAACAAATGCGGTGGGCCCAACATTTCAACCGGTTCAATTTCACACTCAAGTACATCCCTGGTGAGAAGAATTTCATGGCAGATGCCTTGTCCAGACTCCCTCAATACAACTGCTCTAAACTGAGCATCGTGCAACCGGTGGTTCCCACTTCCAGCCTTGCGGCTCCGGTGGTTACTCGCCAGCAGGCACGCGCCAAAGTGGATGTGCCTCAAGATTTTCTTTCTGACCTCAAACTCGCCCTTCCCCAGGATGACTGGTTCCAGAAGCATCAAGATGAGTGCACAATAAGGGACGAATTGCCAAATTGTATGTCCCCGCCTCCCTTCGTCCCGTTGTCCTCCAACGTGCTCACGACTCCAAATTGGCGGGTCATTTTGGTTTTGTAAAAACTTTGCATTTAGTGAAGAGACAATTTTGGTGGCCATCTTTGAAGAAGGACATTGAACTTTATGTTGCCAGTTGTCCCGTTTGTGCGGCCGCGAAACGGCCTCCAGGTAAACCACAGGGGTTGCTCCAGTCTGTCGCCCGGCCTGTTGCCCCTTGGAAGGAAATCTCTATGGACTTTATTGTTGAGCTCCCCGAGAGCCAGGGGCACACCGTCATTTGGGTTGTTACGGATTTGTTTTTGAAACAAGTTCATTTCGTGCCCTGCCACAAAATTCCTTCCGCTAAGGCGCTGGCTAAACTCTTCATTTGCCACATTTACCGTTTGCATGGGGTACCTGATCGCATCATCTCCAATAGGGGTGTGCAGTTCACCTCACTATTCTGGAAGGAATTTCTCAAATTTATTGGCTCTCCACCCAGGGCCTTATCTCCACCTACCATCCTCAGACTAATGGCGCTTGTGAGAGGACTAATTCTGTTCTTGAACAATATTTACGTTGTTTCATCAATTATCAACAAGATGATTGGGTGGACTTGTTGCCACATGCTGAGGTGGCCTACAACAATTCTGTCCATTCCAGCACTGGTTTCATGCCTTTCCGGGTGGTGTATGGTCAAGATTTTGTTCCTATTCCTGAATTGCCTCGTGACCAGCCGCAAGTTCCGTCCGTCACTGACTGGAGCGAACATCTCAGCCGTATTTGGCCTTTGACCCTGGCGACTTTGGATGCTGCACATCGTGCCCATAAAAAACAGGCGGATAAAAGGCGTACACAGCCATATGAATACCGGGAGGGTGACTTGGTTTATTTGTCCACAAAGTTCCTCCGCACCACGCAACAGTCCAAAAAGTTGGGGCCGAAATATGTGGGTCCGTTCCCCATCGTGAAGGTCATCAATCCTGTCTCTGTTCGCTTGCAGTTGCCCAAGCACCTTAGCCGGGTTCACCCGGTATTCCACATTAACCTGATTAAGCCTGTTCGTGTTTCCCATTTACGTCTGCCTGAAGTCCCTCCGCCTGCTCCTTTGTTGATCGATGGTGAACGGCACTTTGAAGTTCATGAAATACTTGACTCCCGCAAGCGGCGTAATCACATCCAATACTTGGTGGCTTGGAAGCATTTTCCTCCCTCTCATGCGGAATGGGTTGACAAGTCCCATGTTCGTGCCCCCCAGCTGCTTTGGAAGTTTTATGATGCATATCCTGACAAGCCTTAATTTTTCTCTTTTCCCCTCCCTGTTTCTTTTTGTGTTTTGTTGTTCGTCTGTTTGTTTGTGTTTTTTTTTAGGCCTGAACGCCTTTTTCCGGGGGACGGACGGATGTCAGCTTCTGCTTTGCTGTTGCTTCAGCTGCCATGAAACGGGGAGGGAGGGCATGGTATTTGGGTGGGGTTACTCGATGTGCTGGAGGAATGTTTTGGAGTTCTCTGGATGGTCAGACTATGCATGCGTGGGTGTTTCCCGCCTGGACTAACGGCACCGACATACCATCTTCGTGATGCCTTTTGAAGTTATCTCACACCTGACACTTGAAGGACTTATGATTGGACTAAGCCTATGATGCCAGGGGGTGTGGAATGGGCTATTCTATATATCAACTGCTTTCGCGCCTAATTAATCAGACTTCGCTATGCAACCGCTCTTTAACCATTTTTAATTAGTAAAAGTACATTTGATTTTCCACGTATGGAGTCTCATGGTCTTTCTTTCCTAATTATTAAATGGAGAGGTGCTGACAACATCAAAAACCTAAGAAGAAAAATCAGATCTTCAGTGCTTTACTAAAAGATAGCAAGTTCAGGGCCATCCAATACTCAGGAATCTGATGGTGTACAAGGGAAGGACAAAAAGGCACTTTTCCTGGATCTCCTTAAATGGCATTATTTAATGGACCTGGAATATGCCTATTTTGTCAGACCTTGTAGGACAGGCAGAGATAATCGAAAATAAGCAGTTCCACAATGACCCCACAAGATTATTGACTGGGGGGGGGCGGAGCCTGGATGCCGTGATGAGACGATGTGCGATCTCAAAGCTCTGACATCGCACTCGATACTTTTATTGCTGGGTGGTTCTAATGGACCTAAATCATCCCGATGAGATGGTGAACAGGAAGATTACATCTTGCTGATCCCGGGGGAAACGCAGGTTTAAAGTCTTTGTCTGGCAGTAAAAATTCCAGTCTTTTATGGCTGGCAAAGTCAGGGAAATTTGAAGAAGTGTTTTCAGCTGGTAAGAACCTTTTATTGTTTAAAGAAAAACGGACTGCCTAAATTTTTTTAAAACTAATTTAAATTAAAGAATAGAAGAACCTAGCGGCAATTTTGATCTTTTTAATGGTTTTGGACAGTGTTTATCTTACTCTTTAAATGTTATTCACATGGATTGATTCTAAGTGAACACTTTCAAATGGATAGATCACTCCAACATTTCTTCTGATTCTCTGTAAGCTGGCTGTAAACTAATTGACTACAATTTGACTGTTTACATCTTGACATTTTTATTGCTTGGCTGTTCTGGCTTAAGATCTGATAAGATTGTACAGCTGTTGCCTTTGTAGTCTGCTTTTACTTGCGAATGCTTCAGAGCTTTTAAGAAAAAATACAACTGCGTATAAACATGGTATCTTTTCAAGCGTCTCCCCAAGCGATACTTTCAGCTTTGAAGAAGCTGTCTGATACAGAGGACAGAATTCAGAGAAAATTGGATTATCTGGTGTTTTTGGCAACAATTTATGAGGAAAAAACTGAGGACCAAATACAAAATAAGATGGAAAACGGAGATAAAGAATTAGAGCTTGTTGATATTCATGACAATTGGTTTATTTCTGAGGGAGGAAAGAATGGAATATTTGAAGAGGAGTTAAATGGAGAGAAAATTTACTTCAAAGAACAGGGCATAGAAGGAGAAGAAAATATCAAAGAATTTTTGAAATATGAAATACTATTTGCAAAACATTTGATACCACTGCTGAGAATTAAAGACAAGCTGATAAAGGAAACAAAAAGAGGGCGCCAACATTATATGAGAGATACCATAAACAAGAAGGTGCAAAGATTTCTTCGTATGGATTCGTTCAAAAAGATGTTTGGAGAATTGGATCCACAAATGGCAGCAGATATAAGACTGTTCTGTTATTGGAGAGATACAGGTTGATAGATGGAAGAGTATAATTCAAAATTAACTAAACTTAGTTAAATCCATTGGTAATAGGTATAGTTAAATAAAAATTGATAATGATAGTAATGTATACAATGTTGAGTTGTTATGATAAGTAATAACGGGATATGAGAAGGGAAGGTTAGCAATATTTTTGGACTATATATAAAGATTATTAATAACAATAATAACTATCATAAAAAACAAAACTATATACAGTTATATTTTAACTAATAGGGGGGAAATGCTATGATATAGGATATAGTTAAATAAAGAAAGGATAATGATAATAAATTATATACATGGAGGATTAGAAAACTTTGGTATTAAATATTATGGATGTTTAGCTAAAATAAGATATGAGGATTTAATGTTAATGGAGGATTTTATAAATAAGTAAATGAAATGCCAGCATGTTGTTATGGATTGAATTTTGGTATATTTAAGGATGAAGGATGTTTAAATAACTGTAGTCAAATAAAAGTGGAGGTATGATGATGTTAATATAGTAAATATTTCAGTTAAGATATTTGAATTAATATGAATTATATTTGATGACCCTGGAAGAGATGCACAAGAGCTTTTTGTAACCAGCTGATATACTTTTTACAATATATGTTTGTTTTGGAAATAAATAACTAAATAAAATTTTTTAAAAAAGATTATTGACTCTATTTTCCCCTTAATAAAAATATATTTTCTAAATACAGTAACATGTAAGCTAAGTACTCAGCAAAAAGCAGTCTTCTGTTTGACCATATTCTTCACTGCTCCTAGCACTTTATTCCCACATCACCTTAGCTAGTTTAAATCAATAGAGGAAGGATATATTTGATCCCTACTGCTATACTTAGTATCTCAATTCTAGCATTTGGAACAGACAGAACACTTGAAAGAAGATGGTGCTTTATTTCAAGGCTAAATACTCGAAATGTTTGTCTTTGGAAAAGAACTTTGGTATTCTGCTACTGGAAGCTTCAAGAAACAAAATGAACACCACTCATGCATGAAGTATAATGTAGTATTTGTAATTTTGTTTTGCTTGCAAGAGTGTATGTTTTAAGCAATAAGTGATTCAATTACAACTGTGTGCCAGCTGATTAAATATATAGAGCAGATATACTGTATAAATTACAACTATATTAGAGACTTAGTATTGTGAGAGCAAAACAAATCCAGCTTTTCTTTTTTAAAGTACTTTGCAAGAATAGCATAATGGGCATGTCGGTTTCCTGCTGAAATATCAGGGTTCTCAATGGAGCTTTTATATTTTACTTCTCAGTAAAAGCCAAACTGGGACAGAAGTTGAGTTGAAAAGCCAGCATCCTTGTTGCTCAACCTTACTCTAATCCTAAAGGACTTATTTCTTCCTTCTTCTATGGAAGAAAAAACAGAAAAGTGATGGTGGAGAACATTTTGTGCAAAATTAGCCAATACAAGGAATCTGTAATGCCACTTGCACAAAGAGCATTTGTATTCTAGATGGTGCTAAATTTTCCTCAACACATCATTTTACCAAATCTGTATTGTCAGAAATAAAGCATGAACTCTGAGGAAACCAGAGAGAATCAGGATCTTCATTTATCTCAAAAAATGTTGTAGTCAACTTATAACAGAATATATTGCAGAACAATGTGTTCCATTATATGGCACTACTTAAAATTCAAAATATCGCTATCACTTTTTGTGATAGCAAATAATTGACTGCAATCATCTTCAGCAAACTAAAATTACATTTAAAAAAAGGTTGGCAATATGAAGGCCCCCACCTTAAAACTATTAAACGGCGGTCAAGGTATACATGCCCAGTTTTCAAAAATAATATCAAGCCAATCACAGCCCAAAAAGAAAATGCTTGATGAATGTCAAGCAATTCATACACAGTTCACAGTCTGCAAAATAAGATTCCAACAGATTCCAATAAGCTCATTCTTGCAGTGAAAAAGAAACTATCCCCTTTTATTACATGTTTTTGTTTTAAATTTTCAACAGGCAGAAGCTGATTGGATAAAGCTATATACATGTTAAATCAATGAAGGAATTCTAAATTCTTCCCGACACCCTGCTAATTTTTGATTCGGTAAGTCAGTGTTCATTTCATCTCCTGCCACAACTCAATTTATGTTACTGTGACATAATTTCAACTTTGTGTCTTCCACCCACCAGAAGTGACAGAAGTGATAGTAGAATTGGCTAAGGAGAAATAAAGACATTATAGCACCATCCTTGTTATAAAGGATTTATTAAACAGAGTTCCTGGCTTTCATTTAATCTCAGCTACTTCCAGTCACCCCTGATTCCCATACGAGGCTATTCACAAATAGCCCATATGATATTAGTTTCCCCATAGGACAAATATTTATCTGTCTTTCCTCCCTGTGGATCTTTATTTGGAAATAAGCTGATGCTTGATATTTCACTATGCTGAGCAGAGGAGACTTTGATTCAGAATTTGGTTACATTTTCCACTAGTTGCTGGGGCCTGAACTTTCTAAATTTCCTCTGCATATAAGAATGGTTCATACGCTAAAGTCATATTGTTTCTCTTGATAGTTAGGTAGATAGTTGCCTTATATGTGTTGGAATTATACCATTGGACCCAATTTTATTTTCATTATGAATTCTGTGTTCCTCAGCAGATCTGAAACTGTTGAAAAATCACTGAAGCATATGTGTTATATATTTCAGCAACTAGGGTTTATTTTTCCCATTGCATGGTTTATAATTATATGACTTGGGAATAAGTAAGCAAAAGTGTTCTTAATACAAAACTATTTCCTTAATACTGATAGAAAACAGTCTTCATCAGTCTTGGCAGCTTTCAAATATAGATATGGATGATGGAAGCTGTAAGCCAACATTTCTCTGCCTCCGCATTGGAAAAGAATTGAGAATAGAATAGAGCAGTATTTCTTTGCAAATTGCATATGTAGACTTCAACTCTCAAAATTCCCCAGTCAACATGCTGGCCAGGGGAATTCCGATAGTTGAAGTTCACACATCTTAAGGTTGCAGAGATTCAAAAACATTGGATTAGAGAATAGAATTGCTCAAAAGTCTGACAAATTCAAAGAATTTTCTCTTTGAGAAAAACTAGGAAAGAGGTTACAATATGGCAAAGAAACATGGCCTGTGGTTTTACATAAAATACAGGGAATCACCACTTTTAGTCACCTATGAATACATATGTGGCTTTAATAAGAGTTGTGCTATATCTTTTTTATAATTTTTGTCATTCATCAATGCATATAGGAGCCATTACTTCCATAACCTCTGGGAAAATAGAAGTATTCCTTACAAAGTGCAAAATCATAGATTGATTATGATAATGAATTTCTAGTGACTTGGGAGAATTTGCAAACATTGGTTAAGTGGTTATAATTGCAATAATACTCTGCCCATGAGATTAATTCATAATTGTTGGATAGTTGCCATCTTTTCTGCCTTTCTCCCTTTTAGAATATGGAATACATTATTACAAAACTCAGAGCTTACAGTGATGATCTTCATGGGTAATTACTGAATATTTTCTGTTCACTTGTTGCAGTGTTCCCTTTTTCTCCAGCCCATACCATCTCTTTATATTGACCCAGAGGGACCACAAAAAAGGCACAAATGTTTCCTGGAGGAATAAGCCTTCAGTGCAGTATGACGAACCAAGCATTGTGTTCAGTCCCTGAATATTTCATGGGAGAAAACACTTTAAAGTGCAAAACTTCTTCTCAGATAACCTCTGTGTGACGGTATGTGTCAAGTCATATTGCAGTAGCAGAGTTAAAGGTTGGAAGTGCCCTGTAGTCCTGCTTCCAGCTCTGATGTACCTGCTTTGTTGTTACAGCTACCACTGCTTATCTTCCAGGCAGATGACTTACCCTTTAATCCTAGAATGCAAAAAAAAGATAAGAGCCCCCTCATAGTGTATATACCTTACTAGCAAGTGCAAAGTAAAAGGATGATAAAAACATGAAATAATTCTATAGTTTAAAAAAATGAAATAAATTCTATAGATACCTCCTAGGCCTGTAATATGATTATGCCTTTCCTTTTTCGAGAGATAATTTGCCACACAATGAATAATATATAGTAGTGTAAGAATCACAGACAGTCTCTCAAGATCTTCAGTGGGTGAAATATCTATATATCTATATACCGTATCTATATATCTATATATCTATATATCTATATATCTATATATCTATATATCTATATATCTATATATCTATATCTATATCTATATCTATATCTATATCTATATCTATATCTATATCTATATCTATATCTATATCTATATCTATATCTATATCTATATCATCTATATCTATATCTATCTATATAATATATATATATCTATATATCTATATATCTATATATCTATCTATCTATCTATCTATCTATCTATCTATCTATCTATCTATCTATCTATCTATCTATCTATATCTATATCTATATCTATATCTATCTATCTATCTATCTATCTATCTATCTATCTATCTATCTATCTATCTATCTATCTATCTATCTATATATATATATATATATATATATATATATATATATATATATATATATATAGTTTATAGTGTAAATACATGCATAGTTATAGTTTACATATACAGGGTCAGGGTTTTAAATAGAGAGAGGTAGGAGGGATTTAAAAGAAGAAATGGGTGTATTCACTCTCTGCAAAACTTAAGGTATCAATTTTTCTCCCTAGTAGTTTCCAAATGAGAATAAGCTAAATCTTTACCCCCTCCACCCTAAAGTTATTTAAGCCCCAACACAGATACACATGTTGTACCCTCGTTCAGAATACTGTATTAGACTCTGTACTATGAACTCCATACAAAGTTAAAAAAAATGCATTGCTGTATTTGGTCCACCTAAAGTATGATGTGCTGAAGATTAGATGTGCTGTGTGTGTGTGTGTGTGTGTGTGTGTGTGTGTGTGTGTGTGTGTGTTACATTTACTGTATATATCATTTAAACTGTTAGGGATTCCCATGATTTACATCAGGGGAATCAAACTCAAGGCCCGGCAGGCAGATCTAGCCCACAGGGTACTTAGCTGTGGCCTGCAGATCCACCCTGCAAACAGTGAAAAACTGGTCCTTGTGCCGCTGCCAGCAAAAACAGTGCTTGGGAGGGTTGCTTGCAGCTCTTCCAAGCTAGGTTTTCACTGGCAGAGGGTTGAAGGAGGTTTTCACAGCTGAAAAGAGAGCTCAGGAGCCCACTTTCACTGGCAGAGCACGGGACACCACAGGCAACCCCAGCACTAGTGACATTGAGCTGGCTTTGCCTCCTGCCCCCCCCAGTCAAACACAAGCCTGAGTTGGACACCCCTGGTTTACATCATAGTTAAGGTGACCAGATTTTCAGATTGGTAAAGAGGGACACCCTTGACCGGGGGGTGGGGGGGCTTGATTAAAAAATTTATATGGAGCAACAAAAATTTTCATACAACGCAAAAATAGTATTGTAATATTTTTTTATTTCAACATTACAATTTACAAATACAAATTGTAACTTGGCAAACATCAAAATTTTGATCACGTGACCATGAGGATGCTGCAACGGTCGCTAAGTGTGAAAATGGTGGCTAAGTGTGAAAATGGTAATCCGACACTTTTTTCAATGCCATTGTAACTTTGGTCACTAAATGAACTGTTTGAAAGTTAAGGCTAGCTTGCATTATAATGCCTTATGCTGGCTTACATTTTCAAGAGAGAGAAGCTAAACTCCTTGTTAGAATTGAAATAGAAACGAATAGAGTAGAGTAAAATAGAATAGAATAGTTTATTAGCCAAGTGTGATTGGACACACAAGGAATTTGTCTTTGGTGAATATGCTCTCAGTGTACATAAAGAAAAATAAAATAGTAAGATAGTGGGATCCTTGCTCTCCAAGCTCAGAAAACAGCGATCCCACGATCTGTCCCACACCTCCTCTTTCCCTAAGAGGTGGTGGGGTGGGGAATCCTTGCCAAACCTCCTCTTTCCCTAAGAGGTGGTGGGGTGGGGGATCTTTGCCCATCAAGCTCAGAAACCAGCGATCCCACGATCTGTCCCACACCTCCTCTTTCCCTAAGAGGTGGTGGGGTGGGGAATCCTTGCCCATCAAGCTCAGAAAACAGCGATCCCACGATCTGTCCCACACCTCCTCTTTCCCTAAGAGGTGGTGGGGTGGGGAATCCTTGCCAAACCTCCTCTTTCCCTAAGAGGTGGTGCAGTGGGGGATCTTTGCCCATCAAGCTCAGAAACCAGCAATCCCACGATCTGTCCCACACCTCCTCTTTCCCTAAGAGGTGGTGGGGTGGGGAATCCTTGCCCATCAAGCTCAGAAAACAGCAATCCCACGATCTGTCCCACACCTCCTCTTTCCCTAAGAGGTGGTGGGGTGGGGGATCTTTGCCCATCAAGCTCAGAAAACAGCGATCCCACGATCTGTCCCACACCTCCTCTTTCCCTAAGAGGTGGTGGGGTGGGGAATCCTTCCAAACCTCCTCTTTCCCTAAGAGGTGGTGGGGTGGGGGATCTTTGCCCATCAAGCTCAGAAAACAGCGATCCCACGATCTGTCCCACACCTCCTCTTTCCCTAAGAGGTGGTGGGGTGGGAATCCTTGCCCATCAAGCTCAGAAACCAGCGATCCCACGATCTGTCCCACACCTCCTGTTTCCCTAAGAGGTGGTGGGGTGGGGAATCCTTGCCCATCAAGCTCAGAAACCAGTGATCCCACGATCTGTCCCACACCTCCTCTTTCCCTAAGAGGTGGTGCAGTGGGGGATCTTTGCCCATCAAGCTCAGAAACCAGCAATCCCACGATCTGTCCCACACCTCCTCTTTCCCTAAGAGGTGGTGGGGTGGGGAATCCTTGCCCATCAAGCTCAGAAAACAGCAATCCCACGATCTGTCCCACACCTCCTCTTTCCCTAAGAGGTGGTGGGGTGGGGGATCTTTGCCCATCAAGCTCAGAAACCAGCGATCCCACGATCTGTCCCACACCTCCTCTTTCCCTAAGAGGTGGTGGGGTGGGGAATCCTTCCAAACCTCCTCTTTCCCTAAGAGGTGGTGGGGTGGGGGATCTTTGCCCATCAAGCTCAGAAAACAGCGATCCCACGATCTGTCCCACACCTCCTCTTTCCCTAAGAGGTGGTGGGGTGGGAATCCTTGCCCATCAAGCTCAGAAACCAGCGATCCCACGATCTGTCCCACACCTCCTGTTTCCCTAAGAGGTGGTGGGGTGGGGAATCCTTGCCCATCAAGCTCAGAAACCAGTGATCCCACGATCTGTCCCACACCTCCTCTTTCCTCAAGAGGTGGTGGGGTGGGGGATCCTTGCCCATCAAGCTCAGAAACCAGTGATCCCACGATCTGTCCCACACCTCCTCTTTCCCTAAGAGGTGGTGGGGTGGGGAATCCTTGCCAACCAAGCTCAGAAACCAGTGATCCCACGATCTGTCCCACACCTCCTCTTTTTCCCTCTCTTCCCGGGTGGCACAGACTGAAACAGAAGCCACGGCAGGAGAGCAGCACAGGAGCTGGCTGTGATGCGAGGAGGTGAAATGAACTCCGCAAAGGGGGAGAAGGAGGAGAGGAGGGCTGTCTCCTCCCCCCAGCACCTCCCGATTCCCACCCGTACCAATTCATAACATGATTACTCACCAGTGAGTAAGCGCAGCTGCAACCCCAAAAGATGAAATGAAATGGAGACTCGCGCAGGCGTGCTCAGCTAACGGAGTCCAGCCAATCAGTGAGCTGGTTGGGATGGAAATTTTTCAGCACGTGGTGTGCTGAAAATTTCCCATCCCAGCCAGCTCACTGATTGGCTGGAGTCCAGGCCAATCCAATCAGTGAGCGGCAGGCTGGGCTGGCTTAAATTTGTAGGATAGAATGGAACGATGAGCCAGCCCAGCGAGCTAGCAGCTGATGGGCGGGGGAGCGAGGGAGCTGCGAGCGCCAAAAAAGTGTGTTTTTTAAGGAACCGTGCGGGACGCGGGAAAATTCATGAAAAAGCGTGGCTGTCCCGCCAAATGTGGGATGTCTGGTCACCCTAATCATAGTCCAACTCCAAGGGTCTGTAATCGAGATACTTAACAGATATCCGTTGATTTATAGATAGTGACAGCAGTAATATAGATCTACACTGAGGTGAAAAGAGTGTCAACTGCTCAGGATGCCACTGTTTGCTAAGGGTATGATGGAATTCTCTGATCCTAGGAGTGACAATGGATATTTCCAAAATTCTGCAAAACAAAAACAGATGGAATTTTGCCAATATCAACTAAGTGATTGACATCATCCTCTTTAAGCCAAATCTCTGTTTAAAGAAGGTCAAAGGCAACAGAGAGATCCTATTGTAACTAACAAGAACTAACATAAAGTTAAAAAAAAGGAAAGACAAAAAAGAAAAAGACAAAAAGTGCAAAAAGTGCAAAAAGAAAAAGAAAAAAAAATAGAAAAAAGTAGTTTCCGATTTTCTTTGCAGCAAATGCAAATACAATTATAAAGTATCTTTTATTCTTTAAAAAAATCTTTTTATCTATTATCTATTTTTTTTCTAATCATCAAAGCCCTAAATCATACATTCATTTTTTTTTCTGTTTCATGCAAAAAGCCTCTAAGGGGATTCCAATCAACAATAAAGTAGATACGTAGTATCTTTTCTCCATCAAGGAAATTAGTTTAGCCATTTCTGCAAGTTCCATCATCTTCACCAACCATTTCTCAATTGTGGATAGTGCTGAGTCGTTCCACTTTTGAGCATAGGAATAATCTCACTGTAATTATCATACATAAAAACAAAGTTCCATGATTTTTTTTGAGCTGTCTGTCTATCAATACCAAAAGGAAAGGCTCTGGTTTCATCTGAATATTGAAATATCTTTAAGATCTTCAAAATACATAGGAAAAGTTGATTCTCTGAGTGTATCATAAAATGGCATTGGATTGTTTTTTAAGACATACAGTCACTTAGCTTGCATAAAGAAAATATGTATCAAAGGCAATACATATCAAAGATCATAAAGTACTGTAGACATAAACACAGATTCAAATAAGGCATTCTAACACAGATTTCTAGCTAAATTTATTTAATCTATTCCTTAGAGATAAATAGATTTCCAGAATCAAAGAACACCTAGATTCTGGCAGCATTGTAACCTTTAATCAGAGGTTCAGGATGCAACATTATAATATTCAGATTGAAACAAGCAGCCTTTTTTCTCTTTACCAGAAAGGAAGGGTGGGGGTATTTGATTGATTGATTGAGAGTTTATTTATATGCCGCCCTTTTCCCTGGGGGGACTCAGGGCGGCTTACAACTCGAAGGGGGGGGAACAAACATTTAACACGTAAAACAGTACATAATTAAAAGCACAACACTCATACCATTCGGGTGGGTTACAGTCTTTAGCCCCAGGCCTGACGGGATAGCCAGTTTTTAAGGGCTGTGCAGAAAGTCTGGAGGGTGGTGAGGGTACGAATCTCCACGGGGAGATCGTTCCATAGGGTCGGAGCTGCCACCGAGAAGGCTCTCCTCCGCGTAGTTGCCAGTCGGCATTGACCGGCAGATGGAACTCGGAGGAGGCCTAATCTATGGGATCTAATTGGTCGCGTGGAGGTGGTTGGCAGTAGGCGGTCTCTCAAGTACCCAGATCCACTACCATGAAGGGCTTTATGGGTGACAAGTAGCACCTTGAAGCATATCCGGAGATTGACAGGTAGCCAGTGCAGCTCACGGAGGATAGGTGTTATGTGGGTGAAGCGAGGTGCACCCACAATCGCTCGCACGGCCGCATTCTGGACTAGCTGAAGTCGCTGAATACTCTTCAAGGGCAGCCCCATGAAGAGCACATTGCAGTATTCCAGCCTAGAGGTCACAAGGGCACGAGTGACTGTTGTGAGAGCCTCCCGGGTCAGGTAGGGGCGCAACTGGTGCACCAGGCGAACCTGGGCAAATGCCCCCCTGGTCACAGCTGACAAATGCTGTTCAAAAGTCAGCTGTGGGTCCAGGAGGACTCCCAAGTTGCGGACCCTATCTGAGGGGTGTAGTGTTTGACCCCCCAGCCTGAGAGATGGAACACTTGCCAAATTAGTGGGAGGGAAACACAACAGCCACTCGGTCTTATCTGGGTTGAGCACAAGTTTGTTAGCCCTCCGGGTCAGCGGCTCGCGGAGGCCCCCTTGGTTCACCGAGGAGCTCCGCGAGATAAAGCGCCGGAGGAGACGCCTAGAGCACCTGTGGAGGTCCGATAGGTCCGTATCGAACCGAGCACTGTTGACAGCTTGCACCAAGGAGTATATTTGGGCATTGAGAACCGCCAAAAGATCACACATTGCCTCCTTGGTAGTGTCCGCCGAGTCCCGCCCAGCCGCCCTGTTCAGGATAACCCGCTCCCTCCTAAATAGGAGGGAGACGGGGAACCCCCTGCAGGGTAAGGCTGAGGAGTATGGTCAGTTCTTGGCGGACAAAGTTGCTCGGTTTCGATCGGAACTGGACTCCACTCCCGCAGATCCAGCCGAGACACAAGGGAATAACTTGGTAGACCATCTCTGGGTTGAGTTTCAGGATGTTGCCTCCGGGGATGTGGACAAGGCCATGCGAGCTGTGAGTTCCTCCACCTGCATACTGGACCCGTGTCCCTCTTGGCTGACTGCCAACAGCAGAGAGGTGACACGAGGCTGGATCCAGGCGGTTGTTACCGCCTCTCTTCGGGAGGGACACCTCCCCACCACGCTTAAGGCGGCGGTGGTGAGGCCCCTCCTGAAGAAACCGTCCTTGGATCCAGCAGTTCTTAATAACTATCGTCCAGTCTCCAACCTCCCCTTTGTGGGGAAGGTTGTTGAGAAGGTGGTGGCCTTACAGCTTCAGCGTACCTTGGAGGAAGCTAACTATCTTGACCCCTTCCAGTCTGGCTTCAGGCCCGGTTACAGCACTGAAACCGCTTTGGTCGCATTGACCGATGATCTTTGGAGAGCCAGAGATGGAGGCTATGCGTCCATCCTGGTTCTCCTTGACCTCTCAGCGGCTTTCGATACCATCGACCATGGTATCCTTCTGCGACGACTGCGGGAGGTGGGGGTGGGCGGCACTGTTTTATAGTGGTTCTCCTCCTACCTCTCGGACAGGTCGCAGTCGGTGTTGGTAGGGAGGGAGAGATCGTCCCCGAGGCCCCTAACCTGTGGGGTGCCACAGGGCTCGGTTCTGTCCCCCCTGCTATTTAACATATACATGAAACCGCTGGGCGAGATCATTCGGAGGCACGGGATTAAGTACCACCAATATGCGGACGATACGCAGTTGTATCTGTCCGCCCCGTGCCAACTCAATGAAGCGGTGGACGTGATGAACCGGGGCCTTGAAGCTGTTAAAGACTGGATGAGAGCTAACAAACTGGTGCTCAACCCGGATAAGACCGAGTGGCTGTTGTGTTTTCCTCCCAAAAATTTGGCTAACGTTCCATCAATCAGGCTGGGGGGGCAAAATTTGTACCCCTCAGACAGGATCCGCAACTTGGGAGTCCTCCTGGATCCACAGCTGAGTTTTGACCACCATTTGTCGGCTGTGACCAGGGGGGCATTTGCCCAGGTTCGCCTGGTGCGCCAGTTGCGGCCCTACCTGAACCGGGAGGCTCTCACAACAGTCACTCGAGCCCTTGTGATCTCTAGGCTGGAATACTGCAATGTGCTCTACATGGGGCTGCCCTTGAAGAGCATCCGGCGACTTCAGCTAGTTCAGAACGCGGCCGCGCGAGTGATCATGGGCGCACCACGGTTCGCCCATATAACACCGATCCTCCGTGAGCTGCGCTGGCTACCTGTTGATCGTCGGGTGCACTTCAAGGTCTTACTTACCACCTATAAAGCGCTCCATGGTAGTGGATCTGGCTATCTGAGAGACCGCCTCCTGCCAATTACCTCCCTGCGTCCCATCAGATCGCACAGAGTAGGCCTCCTCCGAATTCCATCCGCCAGTCAGTGCCGACTGGCGACTACACGGAGGAGAGCCTTCTCAGTTGCAGCTCCGACACTATGGAACAACCTCCCCGTGGAGATCCGTACCCTCACCACAGTCCAGGCCTTCCGCACAGCCCTCAAGATCTGGCTGTCCCGTCAGGCCTGGGGATAGGATTATTCTCACCCCGCCCGAATGTTGAGTGAATGTTGCGTTTTTATGGTTAATTTCTTTTATTCACGTTTCTTTTTCTTTTAAGTCTTGTCTTGCACTCCCTTCCCCCCATTGTTGTACGCCGCCCTGAGTCCCCTCAGGGAAAAGGGCGGCATATAAATGTTCAATAAAATCTAAATCTAAATCCAGTCCCTAACAGCTTCAAGGCCCTGGTTCATCACGTCCACCGCTTCATTGAGTTGGCACGGGGCGGACAGATACAACTGAGTATCGTCTGCATACTGGTGGTATTTTATCCCGTGCCGCCGAATGATCTCACCCAGCGGTTTCATGTAGATGTTGAAAAGTAGGGGGGACAAGACCGAACCCTGCGGCACCCCATATGTTAGGGGCCTAGGGGTCGAACTCTGCCCTCCAACTAACACCGACTGTGACCTGTCCGAGAGGTAAGAGGAGAACCACCGCAAAACAGTGCCTCCCACCCCCACCTCCCCAGTTGTCGCAGAAGGATACCATCGTCGATGGTATCAAAAACTGCTGAGAGGTCAAGGAGAACCAGGATGGAGGCATAGCCTCCGTCCCTGGCTCTCCAGAGGTCATCGGTCAATGCGACCAAAGCGGTTTCTGTGCTTTAGCCAGGCCTGAAGCCGGACTGGAATGGGTCAAGATAACTAGCTTCCTCCAAGGACCGCTGGAGCTGAAAGGCCACCACCTTCTCAACAACCTTCCCCACAAAGGGGAGGTTGGAGACTGGACGATAATTGTTAAGAATGGCTGGATCCAAAGATGGTTTCTTCAGGAGGGGTCTCACCACCGCCGCTTTAAGTGCGGGGGGAAAGACCCCCTCCCGAAGGGAGGCGGTAACAACTGCCTGGATCCAGCCCCGTGTCACCTCCCTGCTGTTAGCAACCAGCCAGGAGGGGCACGGGTCCAGTACACATGTGGAGGCACTCACAGCTCTCATGACCTTGTCCACATCCTCAGGGGCAACATCCTGAAACTCAACCCAGCGATGGTCTACCAGATTATCCCCTTGTGCCTCGGCTGGATCTGCGGAATCGGAGTCCAAGTCCGACCGAAACCGAGCAACTTTGTCCGCTAGAAACTGGACGTAATCCTCAGCCCTACCCTGCAGGGGATCCCCCGTATCCCTCCTATTTAGGAGGGAGCGGGTTATCCTGAACAGGGCGGCTGGGCGCGACTCAGCGGAGGCAATCAAGGTGGCAATATAAGCTCTTTTTGCCGTCCTAATTGCCCTGATGTATTCCTTGATGCATGATGTTAGAAGTGCTCGGTTCGATTCGGATTTATTGGATCTCTAAGTGCTCTAGGCGTCTCTTCCGGATTTCTGCTAAGCATGTGCTGCAGTCATGCCCAGTCTAAAGAAGATGGACATGGTTCAGAAATGGGTTTTTGCCGGTTCGCCCCAGATCAGGTGAACCAGTAGTGGCAGTGGTGGGAAGCTCCACCCACTGCCTGGAAACTTCTGTGCATGCGCATGAACCAGTAGTAAAATAAATTGAAACCCATTGCTGACATGGTTATGTTCCAACTTGGAACTTGGTGTCTGTCCTATGGAGTTAGAAGGTAGTTTCCTCCCCGTTCATTAAAATTTTCCCCTCCCCCCATGAATGATGGTTACCCTTAAAATAATAAACTCAAAAAACTCCATAAACTCAAATTCATTTCTATTAGAAAAGAGAAAATCTTATGAACATGTAGGATCCGAACTAGAAAACATTTTATAGACACTAAGCCAACAATGCAATATTATCAGCCATTTTAAAAATTACTAAAAATAAATTTGGATGATATACAAGCAACTTGGCAATTACTGTAGAGTTAGAGTATTCTGTTGTATTATATAACAACATCCCAGTTTTTAGGAACTTATCTTCTTAGGAAGCTAAGGTTTGAAGTTGTTAATCAATGGTTAAATCATATCTCCCAAATTTGGAATTTGATAACAAGGAACTTTTGATATATGGTGCAGTGGCAGTTGCAAAATAGCGACTGCACATTTTTTGAAGGACATCTATAGAGGAAACCTGAAAGGTTGGCTTAATGAAATTTGTCAATTCTCAGACTTTGAATTGGCTCTATATTCATTATTAATGATTTGCTTTTTTCCTTTTATTCTGGTTTTTGTATCTACATTACATTAGCTAAAATTAATGAACTTGTAATATTTTATTTTGAATTTAGTTTGAATTATATTTATAAGTTAACAAAAAACAATGACTTGTCAGATCGTGAGATGTCAAAAAAATAGTTTCATTACTGTATTCTTTCTCTTTTTTTCTCTCTCCTTACCTTTCCTTTCCACTCTCATAAGCCTTTTTTAAATGGCTATGAGAGGTAACTTTTAACAGGTTTTTTTTTCTCTCAAATTCATTCTGCTACTAGAAATCTTGCATTGGACAGGTGTCTGATTTAAGTGTTCCAGAAAAAAAATAACTTTTAAAAAATCGTAATAATAGACAAAAAGTGAAGTGGAAGATCTTTTTCATCAGGACTGTGGTTCAGGAGAAGAAAATTTTGTATTCTTCCATCTTCATTTAAATTGTAATAAAACTGCCCCTTCAACTGCTATTCATATAGTCATAACTGGGTTGTACAGCACAGTAAGCCATATTATATCACTTTGAGTTTTTTGATGTTCTACTATTCAACCCAGTTTTTGTCATTTGTAAGTGATGGCTTATGTTTTAACTTTAAATGAATCAAGTCTGTGTGAGCTTGGGAAATGTTGGTCTTTTTAAAAAAAACTTTTTAAATAATTTAATTTGGGGCAATTTGGAACAGGAGACAAACACTGTGGCACTTGTGCAATATTTTTCTGCCCTTTGGGAAATAAACCAGATTTATTGAATTACCTCAATGTGGATTGCCAGGGACATAACCATTAAAATACAGTGGTGCAAAAATGCTGAATAGAAGAGAATAGAATCATAGGGCTAAAAGGGACCTTGGAGGTCATGTAGTCCAACCTCCTGCCTATGGCAGAAGACCTTGTGTCATCCTGGACACATGGTTGTCCGATCTTTTTATACCATTAAATTGAGAGGTAGGATTTATTTCCAAATAAGATATTAATTATGTTTTACAAACATGCTTGCACCCCCCTTTATAAGATAATATTTCCCCAACAAAGAATTATTTAACTTAGGAGAGCTACCTGCAATAACAAGCAATGCATATACAAATATTAAAAAGGATTCATTGTCAAACAGGCATCAATTATGTAAATATAACCATTATTCCTATAGTAGCTGCATACTTTATGATGGTATATTATTCTCTAATGAAATAGAAAAAATTAAGATGAGGCTTTTGCTCTGTGACCTGAATAAATGAGTATTCTGTGTTCAGACTATGTCACTAGGTTTTAAATTCTAAGTGCAGATATAACATTAATAAAAAATAATTCTGTGCCAACTTTTTTTAAAGTTTTCACTAAGTCTAATAAAACTTTTTTCCCTATCAGAGCAGATAAACATTTTCCGAAATGTACAGGGATAAATTTTGTGAGCCGAGGTGGTGCAATGGTTAAATGCAGCACTGCAGGCTACTTCAGCTGACTGCAATTCAGCAGTTCAGCTGTTCAAATCTCACCGGCTCAGGGTTGACTCAGCCTTCCACCCTTCCAAGGTGGGTAAAATGAGGACCCGGATTGTTGGGGGCAATATGCTGACTCTGTAAACCGCTTAGAGAGGGCTGAAAGCCCTATGAAGCGATATATAAGTCTAACTGCTATTGCTATTGCTATTGTGTGGCACTTAGAAGACAGGATCTGTAGCCTCCTTGACTACCTCTTAACCTGCCCAGTTAAATTCCCAAGAAAGAACATCATGCATGACCCCCTCATCTGGCTTTCTTTTTAAACATTAGAATTCTTTATTATCTTGTACCTAGGGTTATCAGACACCCAAAGGAAGACATGACCTCATTTTTGGCCTTCGGTCCTTCCTCAGGCATTGCCTTAAAATAAAATATGGTCTGAATTTTCAAGTATCTTTCCTGAGCAATTTTTTCCCCCAGCAGCCCAGCACTTTCTTAATAAGTATAAACCAGAAGTAAAACAAGCTCGGCTCTGTGACCTGAATTAGTTGATTATTATCCTGCAGCCAGATTGCCCTGCTGCCTGAAATTGATAAGACCTTAATCAGTTACATGCCAAAGACTTTTGCCTAGGATTTAGTACATTCTTGCGATCGAAAAACAAGTCTTTCTGATGCGGAAAAAGTAATTTCATATACACATAAGCCTAAGTATATTTTTATGTGGTTTTTCACTGTGATTTTTGGTACACAGATGCCAAGAAAGTTAAAGGGCATCTTTCTTTTTGTCCATTTGTCAGTGGGGTCCTAATTGTGATCATATGTTTGTAGAGATTATTGTAGAGGATCGTCTCTATTTTATCTTATTCTCTGGGTGTTTTAAAATGTTTTAATTTATTTAGAAACAGACAATGTAATACCTTAACTGGAGTGTTGGACTAAACCCTCTAACAACGCATGCGCAAGGAACATGACTGTCTGAGTTTTATTGCTCGGGTTTTCTGAGGAAAAAATGCTTAAAAGGTATGGAGCCGAGGTTTGAGGAGTGAATTGGAATGATTGGAATGCAAGAACAACATAGGGGGGATTCGGTGAGGCAGCTCACGGGGGGAAATATTGCTTCTGGAAGAGCTGTTCTCAGAAAACGCTACCGATCCTGCAACTATCCCACCAGCTCCGATCGCCATCTTACCGGCTCCAGTCACCGCGACTGCTGTTTTGGGCGCCGACCTGGCTTTGTTGTGTTGGGGGGGGGCACCGGTTCATCGCTGTTTCCATCTGTCTCCATCTATCTCCAGCCGCCGTTCCATCTGTTTTGGTCTGTTTGGTCACCGCAGCTGGCCCTGCTGCGTTGGGGCGGCTGCTGATCTTGCTGCTGCCCCGCCTGCTCCAGTCGTCTGCTTCAGTCGCTGCTCTGTCTGTTTGAGCTGCTGTGGCTTGGCCTGCTGCTTGGAGGGGACTGCTGGCCCTGCCAACCGCTGTGTCATTCGCTCTAGCCATCGACCTGCCCCTGCTGTCTTAGGGGGGCCTTTCCAGTCCCCTCAGACTTTGGCACCTTTCCCAGACTGTGTGGGGGAAGAATGAGGAGTTCCCCCCCCCAATTGTTACCGGCTCAGCCGCCTCAGACTGCGCTGATCTAAGAATCTGCATTTTAACTTGTGTGCTGAGTGTATGATAGTACGATTGTGAGAATGAATGTGCCCACTTTTAAATTAATTAGTTAATGATTTTTATTGCTGTTGTATTTTAACAATTATTGTGGGGTGTGTTTGTGTGGAATGCCTGTTGAATGAATGTGATGGGGCTGGGGGTGCAACCTGGAGCCCCCTCCACTGAGTGCAGAAGGAGAAGTGGATGGGGGCCCGGATCAGCCCCTCGCCCTAGAGTGAATGCTGTGTTGGGCCTGCCGGGAAGAATGGGGGCCATGGGAGAAGGGGGGGTCTACGGGTGGGGAAGAGGGTCAGAGCATTTCAGTCATGACCAGGAGGGGCAGATATGATGGGAGCCGTAGGGCTAGCCATTACCAGGGAAGATGGACTCGCTACATTAAAGCGATTCCTTGTTCCGGCCCTTCAGGTTCACCTCAAGAACCTGGTGGCAGAGGAGATCAGGGCCCTGGTCTCAGGTTGATGTTGCTAAATTCCAGGTCTGTTGTGAATAAGGCTCCCCTCCTCCGGGACTTGATATTAGATGAGGGGGCAGACCTGGCATGTATAACTGAAACCTGGCTGGGCCAAGAGGGAGGAGTCCCCATCTCAGAAATGTGCCCAGATGGGTTTCAGGTGCTTCACCAACCACGACACCAGAAAGGGGGGGGAGTAGCAATGGTTGTCTGGGAGTCGTTAGTTCCTCGCAGGATCCCTGCCCCGGAGATTGTGGGGTGTGAGTCTCTCCTGTTGAAGTTGGACCTAGGGGTTCAAGTGGGCTTGTTTTTGACGTACCTACCTCCCAGCTGCGTCACAACAGCCCTATCTGTGCTGCTGGAGTCAGTAGCCGGGTTGGCGGTGGAGTTCCCCAGACTAATGGTGCTGGGGGACTTTAATCTACCATGTCTTGGCGAACACTCTGAAGGAGCACAGGAGTTCATGGTCTCCATGACAACCATGGACTTGACCCAAATAGTTCAGGGCCCAACTCATAGAGCGGGACACACACTCGACCTTGTATTTCTCTCGGGGCAGTGGAGACGTGATCTGGAATTAAGGGGAATAGAGACCTCGCCCTTGTCATGGTCAGATCACCCCACTGCAGGGAGGTGGAGCCAATTAAGTGGTTCCACCCCAGGCACCTGTTGGACCTGATGGGATTTCAGAGGGAGCTTGGAGAGATACCTGACTCCCTTGCCCACAGTCCGACCGAATCCTTAGTCGCTGCTTGGAATGCTGCGGCGACTGAGGCACTAGATCGGATTGCGCTTTTGAGGCCTCTCCATGGCAGTGGATCCAGGAGGGCACCTTGGTTTACCAAGGAACTCTGGGAGATGAAGCACCAAAAGAGACGCCTAGAGCGACGTTGGAGGACTAGTGTCAGCTTCTGCTTTGCTGTCGCTTCAGCTGCCATGAAACGGGGAGGGAGGGCATGGTATTTGGGAGGGGTTACTCATTGTGCTGGAGGAAAGTTCTGGAGTTCACCGACTGTTCGGACTGCGCATGCGTGGGTGTTTCCCGCCTGGACTAACGGCACCGACATTCCATCTTCGTGATGCCTTTTGAAGTTATCTCACACCTGACACTTGAAAGACTTATGATTGGGCTGGGACTGTGATGCCAAGGGGTGGGGAACCCTAACCCAAACCTTTTTTTTGACATGATGGACGACTTTGAATTGAGAGATATTTGGCGAGAAAGAAACGCAGAGGAATATGACTTTACCTTCTTTTCTGATAGACATCAATCCCTTTCAAGGATTGATTTTATACTAATCACTAATGATTTACTTTCTAGGGTGAAGAGGACAAAGATTGCAGCTAGGGTCCTTTCGGATCATAACCCAGTTTGGATGGAATTGGGAAGGGCAGTGCAGGCAAGAAGGTCTTGGAGACTGAATGAAACTTATTCAGATATGAAAAGTATATTAATGATTGTAAAAAATTGTTATCTGAATACTTTGTTTTGAATATGAATAAGGGTACACCTATGGAATTCGTATGGGATGCAAGCAAAGCGTATATGAGAGGAGTGCTGATGAATATAAATAAAACACATAGACATAAACAAGGGCTAAAACGAAAAGAATTGGAAGAGGAAATTAAGAGGAAAGAGTTGGAGTTAACAATGAATCCAGGCAATACAAAGGTTAAGGAAGCAATTACCATATTAAAATCTCAATTTGACATGTTGATCTCTGACCAGGTAGCCACTAGTTTATTATATGCAAAACACAATACTTTCTGTAACGCAAACAAACCTGGCAGATGGTTAGCGTATCAGATTAGGAAAAAAAGGAAAACTCGAAATATAACTAAACTGATTTATAGAGGGAAGGAGGTGTTTCAACAGGAGGAAATTCAAAAGGCATTTCGGGAATTTTTTACAGAATTGTATAAAGGGGATAAAATTAATGGTTTAGATATAGACAAATACTTAGATAAAGAGAAAATACCCTCAGTTAGAGAAGAGCACAGGCAAAAATTGAACCAACCAATAACCTCGGGGAAAATTTTGCAGGTAATTAAGCAACTAAAGTTAGGGAAAGCACCAGGTACAGATGGTTTGACAGCGGTTTACTATAAAAATTTACAGTTAGAAATGGTAGAACCTCTTAGAGAATTATTTAATAAGATTCAAACGGAAGGTAAGGTGCCTCCATCTTGGAAGACAGCGTTTATATCTTTGATACCCAAAGAAGATCAAGATACTACCCAACCAAAAAATTATAGACCTATCTCATTACTTAATGTAGATTATAATTTTTTTACTAAAATACTAGCAAATAGGTTAATGCTGGTTATTCAACAATTGATACACACCGACCAAACAGGTTTTATTCAGGGGAGACAGATGAAAAGTAATGTTAGATTAATTATTAATGCATTAGAATATTTGGGAAAGAACAACCAAATTCCTGCTGCGTTCATATTTTTGGATGCTGAGAAGGCCTTTGATCGAGTTAACTTGCAATTTCTGTTGAAGATATTGCAAAAAATGCAGATAGGAGATAGCTTTTTACAGTCAATTAAAGCAATATACCAACAGCAAACAGCACAAATCATAGTCAATGGAAGCTTGACAGACCCTTTTCAAATTGGAAAAGGTACAAGACAGGGCTGTCCTTTGTCCCCACTATTGTTTATTATAACTTTGGAAGTATTGCTGAATAAAATACGGGGCTTGGATGGTCTAAAAGGGATCAAGATTAGGCAGCAAGAATACAGAGTCCGCGCTTTTGCGGATGATTTGGTCATAATATTGGAACAACCGCAGGAATCCAGTATGGTTTTAATGAATACGATTCATCAATATGGTCAAGTGTCTGGTTTTAAAATAAATTTAGGAAAAACAAAAATATTAGCTATAAATATGAATACTAAACAAAAGGAAGAACTAGGAGGGATGCTAGGATGTGAGGTAGTCAAAAAAGTCAAATATCTTGGGGTTAATATTTTAACCTCAAATAGGAAACTATATAAGCATAATTATGAACCACTTTGGCATAGTATACAGACAGAGATGAAAAAATGGGAGAAATTGCACTTATCTTTGCTGGGTAGGATAGCGGCAGTGAAAATGAACATATTACCAAAATTTTTATTTCTCTTCCAAATGTTACCTATACTTTAAAAAGATGCGAATCTTTTAGAATGGCAGAAGGGTATCAACAAATTTGTATGGGCAGGAAAGAAGCCGAGGGTAAAGATGAAAATAATGCAAGATGTACGCGAGAGAGGAGGCTTGAAATTACCTAACCTAAAACTATATTATGATGCAGTGGCGCTATCTGTAATTAGTGATTGGACTCATTTAACTAATGATAGAATACTGAATATCGAGGGACACGATCTGGTATATGGTTGGCATCCTTATCCGTTATTCAACAAAAAATTGGATAAGAATTTTAAAAGTCATATTTTAAGAAATGCTTTACTGCGGGTCTTGAAAAAATACCAATATAAACTAAATGACAAGATACCCATGTGGGCAATTCCTAGACATGCAATTGAAAATATGAATATAGCACAAAAACAGGATAGAACTACCTACAGACAGCTTCTCATTTTGGAAAGGGGGGGTCCTACAACTAAAATCTTTAGAGGTATTAAAAGAGGAGAAGGTAGTTCAAAGATGGTTCCAGTATGGGCAATTACAGGCTAGGTGGAAAATAGATAAAAAATTTGGTTTTATCCAAGTTGAGGATAATTTGTTTAAACAAATAAGAGATCAAAGTTTAATGCATATAAAGAGGATTTATAATGTACTAATACAGATGGATTCTGAAACAGAATTAGTTAAAGATTGTATGATAAAGTGGGCTCAAAATATTGAAGAACCAATAATGTTGGATACATGGGAAAGAATATGGATAACAAATGTGAAATTCACACAAGCTCAAAATCTGAGAGAAAATTTTTATAAGATGTTCTATAGATGGCATTTAGATCCTAAAAAGCTGGCTTCTATGTATCCGAACGTACAGCCTAAATGTTGGAGGTGTGGTTCTCTCGATGCTACATATTATCATATATGGTGGACTTGCCAAAAAGTTAAGGCATTCTGGATAAAAATATGGTGGATTATGCAAAACATCTTTAAAAGAAGGATAAAGTTTACTCCTCAGTTATTTTTACTAGGTATATGTACTGACTTTACAGTGGTAGAGACTAACTTGATTCTGCACCTAATAACGGCAGCAAGACTGTTGGTGGCACAATACTGGAAGAAGGAAGACTTGTCTACAACTCAATAATGGACATTGAAAGTCACAAATTTAGCTGAGATGGCTAAAATATCAGCATATCTTAAAGCTCATTCAAATGAGAGATATAAACGAGACTGGAAAAAATGGATTGACTATATACAATATAAATACAGGACCAAGAAATTCCAGTTAGCCTATGCTTAAGATCAGAAATGATTTAAATTGTTTAAAGTTAGCTCAGCAAGAAGAAGCTAAGGTCAATGCAGAATGTCATTAATTTCTTTGTTTCTTTTTTCTCAATAGATTTTAGACTGTGTTTGTTAAAAATCCATACCGTGTACAGGTTCTGGGAAGTCGGGGGGGGGGGGAGGAGGGGGGTTGGGGGGGAGGGGGGGAGGGGCATACAAAAAAAATTGTACTTCGATGTTTTATTGATTGAGGAATGTTGAAATATTTGTGTTTTAAAAGAAATAAAACTTTTGAAAGAAAAAAAAAAGAAAAAAAAAAGAATAGAACCAAGAATGAATGGAAACTGAATACATGTTGAATGCAATGCAAAGTTGAATGACCAGTATGAAATAAGTCTGATCTGGGAAGAACTATACTATAGATGGGAAAGGTTGAAAAGTCTTAGATGAATTGAATTTATGAGATTATTAGGCCATGTATTAAGTAGCTGAAGTAGTTATGACTTACAAGGAGAGAAAGATATAGAAAGGTACATAATGTTGGTAAAAAATAAATGTAATTATACTTTTTTTTTACTCTCATTAAAAAAAAAAGACCGAATGGCTTTGGATGCTGCCCCCAAAGGACAGTTCAGACAGTCTATCCTTGATCCTGGGGTGTGTGAAAATTTACACCCCTCAGAGAGGGCCCGCAATTTGGGGGGTCCTCCTGGATTCACAGCTGACACTGGAACACCACTTGTCAGCTGTGACCAAGGGGGCCTTTGCCCAGGTTCACCTGGTGCATCAATTGCGGCCCTACTTGGATCAGGGCGCACTTCAAACAGTCACTCCCTCCCTTGTCACCTCAAGGCTGGATTATTGCAATGCGCTCTACATGGGGCTACCCCTGAAAAGCGTTCGGAGACTACAGCTAGTCCAGAATGCAGCCACGCGAGCGATATTGGGTGTACCAAGATACACCCATATTACACCTATCCTCCGCAAGCTGCACTGGCTGCCAATTGGTCTCCGAATGCAATTCAAGGTGTTGGTCATTACTTTTAAAGCCCTACATGGCTCAGGACCAGCGTATTTGTGAGACCACCTACTGCCACATACCTCCCAACGGCCGATAAGATCCCACAGGGTGGACCTCCTTACGATGCCGTCAGCAGGACAGTGTCGGCTGGCGGGGCCTCGGAGGAGAGCCTTCTCTGTGGCTGCTCTGACCCTGTGGAATCAGCTACCCCCAGAGGTCCGGACCTCACCCACCCTCATGGCCTTCAGAAAAGCTGTTAAGACCTGGCTGTTCCGGCAGGCCTGGGGCTGTTGACCTTATTATGTAGGGTCCAGCCCCAATCAGAACTTATGCATGTTGGAGAATTTTTAAATTTTTTATTTTTATTTTGTTTGTTTTCTTTTCTTCTGTGTAAGCTGCCTGGAGTCCTTCAGGATTGGGCAGCCTATAAATCTAATAAATTAAATTAAATTAAATTAAGACACATTTCCCCAGTCAACAATGACTGAGTTAACTTTAAGGCAATCATTATTTTTCAGTTCAATTTCCCTAAAATTGAAAAGATAAAATGAGCTAATTACATGTATGCAACCTTCATTTTTCTTCTTAAAGAAAAATCTGTGTATTTATGCAAACATGAATCTAGATGTTCGATAAATGGATGTAAATTTTAAAATAATTATTTTAACTTAAGCAGAGTTATAATGCTTCTCACTATAATAAGACTGTGCATCTCAGTACTTATTGTATTTGCTTTCTAAATGAAAACGATGACCAGAATTAAAGCCCAGAATTCACCCTTGTGGCTCCTTATCTTTACCTGGTCTTTTCAAATAAACATGACCTCTTCCAGAGCACTATTAGACAGGACTATAAGATAAAAATGATAAGTGGTCAGGAGTACTCCATCTAAGGAAATTATACCTAAAGGTGCATAATATTTTATTTCTAGCTACCCAAGTCAAATTTTTGCATAACCTAGTCAATCATTACAGGTACATTTACTGTCCATCCAACAGCATTCATATAGAACTATAATGATTCTAGAATGATAATAAATACATGCATTCAGACGTTACATCCTTGAATTCTAACATCTAATTTAAGTTCATAATTTACAGCAGTTACCTTATATAAATGTAACACATCCTTTATTTGCCTATTCATGGATGTCTATATGTTTATCATTTTACTGTCCTTTTATAATTTCTTGAACATTTTTATCAAGAGTTCTAAAGTTTCTTTTGTTGAGAAAAATCACAAATAAGTATCTTGTTGAATAGTTTCTTGAACTTGCAATAAGTAATTTAATGAATTATAAAGAGAAGTCTTACTGAGGCAACCAGTTGCTAATTAAATCATCAGTTCAAAAAGTTAGTAAGCAGTAGTAAAGCTATTTAAACATTAAGTTCTAAAGATTAATAACCAGCAGTCAAACTAGCTAAACCTTAAAGTCAAAAGACTTGCTAAAAGTTAAGATGAAATAGCAGGAGTCAAAAAGGGATTATGGGAAAATGGAAGAAAACTTGAAACATAAAAAAATATTAAGATTTCAGAAATTTGGAGTAATTATATTTATGAAACAAAAAAGGAGATAAGGAGCCAATGAAACCATGAAGTTGTTGCTGTGATAAGTGGAATTCAAGAAAGATATAAACAAGGAGAGGAACAGAATGGGTGGATTATGAAAAAGGAGTGCACTCATTATTTAGTACTACTTCTTGAAACTTCTGTTTCCCTTTACTTCTTTTCATTTCAGTCTCTTTTTGCAAGTTCTGAGATGAAGACAATCAAGAGATCTTAGAAGAGTCAATAACTTCAAAGAGGAATAGTGAGAGGCTCTGTAATTTTAGAGATGAGATATATCCTTTTGTGGAGGAGTGAGATGGAAGAAGACTTCTCTTAGCATGTAGAACAGAACAGAACAGACCTTGGAAGTCTTCTAGTCCAACCCCTTGCTCAGGCAGGAAACCCTATACCATTTCAGACAAATAGTTGTCCAATCTCATTTTAAAACTTCCAGTGTTTTAAATACGACTTCTGGAGGCAAGTTGTTCCACTGATTAATTGTTCTACTTTCAGGAAATTTCTCCTTAGTTCTAAGTTGTTTCTCTCCTTGATTAGTTTCTATCCATTGCTTCTTGTCCTGCTTTGGAGAAATAGGTTGATCCCCTCTTCTTTGTAGCAGTCCCTTAGACATTGAACACTGCTATCATGTCACCACTAGTCCTTCTTTTCATTAAACTAGACAAAATCAATTCCAGAAACCATTCTTTATATGTTCTAGTCCCCTAATCATCTTTGTTGTTCTTCTCTATAATACAATACAATGCAATAGCAGAGTTGGAAGGGACCTTGGAGGTCTTCTAGTCCAACACCCTGCCTAGGCAGGAAACCCTATACCATTTCAGACAAATGGCTATCCAACATCTTCTTAAAGACTTCCAGTGTTGGGGCATTCACAACTTCTGGAGGCAAGCTGTTCCACTGATTAATTGTTCTGTCAGGAAATTTCTCCTTAACTCTAAGTTGCTTCTCTCCTTGATTAGTTTCCACCCATTGCTTCTTGTTCTACCCTCAGGTGCCTTGGAAAATAGTTTGACTCCCTCTTCTTTGTGGCAACCCCTGTTTTTGCAATTCTTATTCCTGTATCACCCCTACAAGTTATCGCACTTGCACTTACGTGTGCAGATCCCAAATGAGGTGTTTTATTCCAATAAAGGCCAATGCTGTGTGCTATTTTGAAGATTGCAACATCTTTCTCTGCTTCAGTAACCCAGATTCTTTGTGGAACCATCTTTTTACCTTTTTCTCCAGCTGTACAAGAGACAGGGAGACCACAGCTCCTAACTGAATTTGTCAGTTGTACCATCCAAGATTGGTCTTTAATTGAAATTTGTCTGTTCTGATAGGTACAATTTGGAGTCTGCCAGTTACCATAGCTTTCATTTTAAAGTAATACTAATATAGCCTGAGTTTAGGCAAAGAAGAAGACATGCAAATTCCCAAATAAGCTCTAAGGGCAGCAGCTGAAGTCCTTTTATCTACCCCCAAGACACTCCTCAGATGCAGTGATAGGTTTGTTCTACTATTAATTCTGTTTGAAGCCCCAAACATCAGCTCAATATCTGAAATATCTGCCCAAAGATGATTAGGGGACTGGAGACTCAAACATATAAAGAAGTAGTAATAATGGGAAAGGTAACCTGAGACCAGGTTTAAGAGTACAGCACTATATTCCAAATTTAAACTTCACAAATATACTTGCATAGATTTATCCACCCAAAAAAGTAACACAAAAAATCCTTTAGTTTCCAAATTTAACTAATTTTAGCCATCTATACCCTATGGTGTCACTGCACTATTCAGCTGGTTGCTCTTCCTTTAGTTTGCATTAATATTTATGTCTATCCATATGTAGTGCCATTTATTACCTATTTACTTGAGAACTATGAACATTTCATCAGAAAACTAGTTTGCATGCTTTATATGATTTCCATAGAGTTTGTGAAATGAGGGGATAAGATAATGTTTCAAATGAAATGGTAATTACTTTCAAGGATTAAATTTTTAATCATAAGTATTCAATTACCAATTAACAGTGAGATTCCATGGTTTAGATCTTTATGCAAATAGCCCCATTGTTATACAGATAAAGGCAACTCATGATTTTGAAAACAATTGTTGTAAAATTATGTTCAATGAATGGTAGCATTTACTTCCACTAAAGTAAAAGCTAAATTTAATTTCATTGAAAGGATTGTCTTAAACATTTCATATATATCCTTTTTTAATCAAAATATACAGTTGTCATGTAAAATTAGGAGATACTGGGTTACAATAGAAAAAAACAAATAAAATTCCAGTTATATATATATATATATTATATATATATATATAATAAGTTATATATATATATATAATATATATATTATATATATATATATATATAATTTTAATGATTGCTTGTGCCACTTGATTGTGTTGGATGTTAGCAGGAAATCTTTAACACTCTTTATACTAAAATATCTTATTCTTGGGGTAAGCATTATGATCCTATTTATACAGAGAAGAGCCATGACCTCATTAAGCCACTGATGGGGAAACTATGCTTATGTAGATTCCTTACCATTGATCAAGTTGAATAGGAGTATTGGGTGTTCAGAAATATCGGAAAGGCCATAGATTTCCCATTTTTGAAGCAGAATTGCAAAGAAGTATATATAATAATGCAGATTTCTTCTGTTTTAACATGAACGTAGAGTGCAAGCATAGATACTAAATTGAGACTACTGTATTACACAAACCTACAATCAAACTTCCACTAGAATAGACTACAACATAATTTATAAAGTAGTTAACTAAAACACCAGACAGATCCATACTAATGATCCATGTTAGTAACTCTTCTAGAACAAGAACTTCTGCAGTTTATTTGTGCTCATTATCTGTGTAATTTTCTCTGTAATCCTTATTTCTCATTTTCTATCTGCCCTTTCAATTATGTATATACTAAAATGTCCCTTTTCATGGATCAACCTAAATGTTGACTGTTATCCATGAAATGTTGATTGTCATCCATTTATTTACTAATATAAATAAATAAATAAATATAATTAATTAAGCTATTTTGAACCCAGCCATATATATGCAATATTTAGATTTAGAAGATGCTTGAGAACAAATTATATCCAGAAGTTTTTGTAAATTTTGAATCCAGTAGAAAACTCATTCTCAACTTCTACTGAAATAAACAATACTATGAATATTTAAAAATTTAAAGTTTTGATTTGAAAAATTGAACAAACACAAACTTGAAAGTGATGCCAAGTTTCCATACAGGATTTTATTTACATTACATAATCAATATTTATTTATCAGAATATATTTATTCTGCTGGTTTATTAGCTGGTTTTGATCAATGAGAAACAGTTCAAGATTTTCTGAAAATCCCTAAGACAAAACCTTTGTCTATCAGCAACAACAGACACAATAACACACCTAGCTATCTCAAACATATCATGAAGTCTTTTTAGAGGTCTACAGTATGTCTTTTTTTTGTTCTGCCCAATATTCTAATAATATTAGCTTATGTGATATAAATTGCATGTCCAGATACATGAAGTATTGAGTATGTTGCCAAAGAAAATAGTTTCTGGGCTGTCTGTTCCCCAAAGGAATTGGAGAAACATCTGTTATATCTGGACCATTTTGTAGAATATCAGACATCTTAGGCTGCGTGCATTGACATCCTTCATCCTACTCTCTGAAGGAAAGTAAGCTTGCTATAGCAGGTAGTTATTCTTGTAAAGATCTAATTATAATGAGAACAGATGTTACATCTACTCATGTTTAGGGCTATTCTGCAGCTGATACTTCACTGGCTAGAATGAGCCATGGGTACTGATGCTGCTATGGTAATAAAGAGAAAGAACCACAGATCATTAGAAATATACAGAGAAAGCACTGGGTTTTCATCATTTTTTAATTGAACTGATGAGATCAAGAAAAAACAAGGATAACCTCATAAAGTTCTCACATCAGAATGAAATAGATACATAATTGGAAGGGAAGGCTATTTTCCGCCCTACAGGTTGCTACTAATATTTTAGTTTTGCTTGTTGGAGCAAGTGAGAAGAGCAACCCTTTCAAGATACCTTCTCAGCTTTAATGAGGCTACATCACTGCTTGGAAAAAAACCTCCTTCTGTCAAATGAGTTAGAAACAGCAAACTCAATGGAAGTTATTACATAGAAGAATGAGAGTGTTTTAAACAATGTGGGAGACTTTGGTAGTTTGGGAAGTTGTAACCTGGATTAATGAGAAAGAAAAATAATATTTTAAGAGAAAGAGTATTCACAAGGTTAAATATCTTGAAAAATGAATACATTATTAAAATAGTCCTTTCTTTGTCTACAGACTCACATAAATCAGTAGATTAACATGCAGAATTGGTGACAATATGTTAACTCTGAAAAGTGAACCCAATGTCAGAATGCTTGTATTTTTATCACATACAGTATACTGCATTTCTTTTTTCCTTCTCTTCTTCCTCTCTTTAACCTCTAACATTGCCTTATTTGGAATATGTTACAATCTTTTTCCATGGAGGAAGTGCAAATGGAATCTATAAATATAAATTGTTGCTGCAACATAGAGCTTATTGGTGCAACTAGCTGTAAAAGAAATGGATAATCTACCCTTATAGTATGCCAAAAAGACTCAGATACACTGTAGATCGCCAGATTCACTTCTCTTAAAATACAGAAGGAAGTTACCTTTCAGTTCTGCTTCAATATATGTTTACTGCCTGCCTTTGAAGAGGTCTTCTTATAGAATAAACATAGGTTTATTCTGAGGCTATCTACATCATTTTAACCTCCTTTTTAATTTTATTATTGTGAGCTGCTAAGAGCTGTTGGATCTGGGTGATATAGAAGTCCTTGTGATAAGTGAATAAATAAGTATAATAATTGGCAATCTGGAAAACAAGATGACATAGGATCATCTTTGTATCACTCAGCACTTTCAAATGTTTAGTTGTTTGCTGTTTCAGCATAAAGCGACAAACCTACAATGGCCTGTTTAAATTAGGACCACCTTGAATCCATTCTGGCTACAACTTCTTTGCTTTCTAAAAGACATGTCTCTCCATAAAGGGTGAAAAACCATAAAAACGAAGCAACTAAAACACTCTTTCAGGAGCAGGTCCCTTTTGTGACCACTTTAGTATTTAACATCATTTTTCTGGCAAACTAATGCTTGCTTAAACATACACCAGCCATTAGTTCAGATACATTGTTTAACCAAGCACAAAACCTCCCATTGTACCTACTCTCTCCTTTACAGGTCACTATATGCCCAACTGCAGTAGGGTTTAATGTGTCACGCAAATCCACAGCTCATTTAATATTATTGAAGCAAGAAGACTAGACTTCTCTACAACATTTGGGTTTGGGGGTATGGGATAAATCATATTAATTTGCAAGGATTTATTTCTGTCTATGAATTATGTTGTATTTTCCCCCTAGATTTAAATGTTTATATAGAGCATGGGTATTTATTGTGAATATATTCCTTTGACTTGTAAGGCTTATGGCATTCAACCTGCTGCATAAAATCAATATAATTAGAAATGCTTCGTATATCGAGTTATGTGAAATACTTTGGAAGAAAGAAACCTGTGCTTCATAAAATAAAGCACATGAATTATATCTCCTCTTACCCCTATGACCAGAGGTGGTATTCTGTTAGTTCTGACTGGTTTGCCCAAACTGCTAGCGGAACTCGTGGGTAGCTCCACCCACCCACCCTGCTCTATGGCATCCCATCTAGGCCCCGTTTTTAGGCAAAGCACATGCATAGAAGGTGGAGTGCTCACATTTGCAAACCAGCAGGGAAGGTAAGTGAATACCACTCCTGCCTATGACTATTTTATCTTACAGCCTAATATACGTTACATATGTAAGACACTGACCCAATCTTGGTTCAGAACCATGTCATCTCAATTGGAGAAGGAAACGCTTCCCTCCCCAATCACTTTGCTTTTAAAATCCCCCCCAATCAAACATTAATCTAAATTTAAGATTTATACCTTTTAAGATTTTTATGTGAAATTCTCTTTTAGAATAAAAGTAGATAGAGAATGCAGTATTATTCTGCTTATTACCCAGAGCAGCCACTGTATATTTATCCTGCAGTAAAACAAAAATAATGTTTGGGTTACACCTGAGATATATAATTGTCAGGCCTGCAGTTAGATTCCTTTTAGGATCTTTGGTCTGCCACTCTCTCTCTCTTCCTTTACTATGCTGTTCATTAGTGGGGAATTGGGAGGGGGAAATAGTAAGGAGTAGAATGTGTTTGTTTTCAAAATAAAAAATTCCTTTCTAGAAATCAAGCTCATTTTTTGTCTCTGCACCTCTGCATCTGACTGGAACTAGATGGGTGGAAATGCCAGCGTGGCAGAGGAAGATTGGACTATATGATGAACTTGTGGGTGTGGGGACAAGAGCATGAACTTTCAACTGGGTGGAAACCTAGGAAACTTTCCGATTTGGGTTGCCACAGATGTACCAACATGTCTCTCTTATTAAATTGGAAGTTTAAGGATAGTTCTGCCTTGGACTCTGATTTATTTCTGGATGATATTTGGAATGCTGACAATAATACATTTAATTCTCACATGTTTCAATTGTATTGTGTACAAATATACATATATCATTTTCCATGCCTCTTAAGATTTTATACAATAAGAGTAGATTAAATATACAGCTTCTAGAAAAATGGGTGAATTTGTGCAATTCATTGTTTTTTCACTTTCTTCCTCCTAAATTAGTATGGCAAAGGAAGTATTAGATACTGGAAATTAGTTTAACCCTAACATAAGAATGTATGTGCTAGTACCTGGAATCTGCTTTTTGCTTTTAATATCAATTTGGTTTTGTCAACTATTTCTCCATAGGTATTTTAAATTCCTCAGAATAATCCTTTTGCCAATTTCTTGTCCTGCATGTAATTTTTTCTCCTCCCACGTTCTGCATGTTTCACCATAATTGCATTTTAATACCAAGGGAATCTATTATTCCAGGTTAATTAGCATAGGAATTAGAACAGCAATGCCGTGTTTTTAATAAAATATATTTAATATTTTAATATTATAAAAACTCTTCTAAAACAAAATAGTAACAAATCAGGAATCATTAAGGAAAAACTCATAAAGTGGAAAATATAACTGTTGTGTTTTGGGTATTGGGTATGTCAGGGAGAAAATATAATTACCTAAATGAACAAATAGCATGACACAGATAACAATACTATCCTTTTCACTTCCCAACTCCATTCCATTTTGAAATGTAGCTAAGATTAATTAGATAATGTTAAGAGATTCCTTTCTTCTTTAAAATTGGGAATATATTTTACTGTTGAATTGCGCAGAATGGAAAATATTTTTAATTTATAAATTAATATGAATTTAATTTAATTTAATTATTTAATTTTATTTAATTTAATGCCCATATCAAAATCTGGAAACAAATGTCTACTTTCTAAAATCTGATATTTATGACCAATATGACAAATTAATTACTCAAGAAGTTGTTAAAGTTGAAGTTATTAAATAATTATAGCTAGAACATCTGATCTTTAGTTTAGAAGTCTCCACAAAGAGAATTGAATATTTTGGAAGCTAAAATAGGACTAGTAAAAAAGAATTATGCAAAACTATTTGAAAGTTGTTTAAGGGAGGGATGCGGATGAACCCTTACAGGGTAGAGCTGAGGAATTTGTTCAGTTTCTGTCGGATAAAATCGCTTGGATCCGGACGGACCTGGACTCCACTTGGACGATACCAGCCGAGGCGCTGGGGGAAGGTCCTGATCGGATTTTATGGAATGAGTTTCAACTTGTCACTCCTGAGGAAGTGGACAAGGCCATGGGAGCGGTGAGTGCCTCCACCTGTTTACTGGACCCGTGTCCCTCCTGGCTGGTCTCGACCAGCAGGGAGGTGACACGTGGCTGGCTCCAGAGGATTGTTAACACCTCTCTTTTGGAGGGATCCTTCCCACATCCTCTAAAGGATGCGGTGGTGAGACCCCTCCTTAAGAAACCATCCCTGGATCCAGCCATTTTAAACAACTATCGCCCAGTCTCCAACCTCCCGTTCGTAGGGAAGGTTGTTGAGAAGGTGGTGGCCTTTCAACTCCGGCGGACCTTGGATGAAGCAGATTATCTGGATCCCTTTCAGTCGGGTTTCACGCCTGGTTACGGCACGGAAACTGCTTTGGTCGCACTGATCGATGATCTCTGGTGGGCCAGAGATAGAGCACATTCCTCTATCCTAGTGCTCCTTGACCTCTCAGCGGCCTTTAATATCATCGACCATGGTATCCTTCTGAGACGGTTACGGGAGGTGGGAGTGGGAGGCACCGTCTTAAGGTGGTTCTCCTCCTACCTCTCGGACAGGTCACAGTCGGTGTTGGTTGGAGGACAGAGTTCGACCCCCAGGCCCCTCAAATATGGGGTGCCGCAGATTTCGGTCCTGTCCTCCCTCCTATTTAACATCTACATAAAGCCACTGGGTGAGATCATACACCGGCACGGGATCAAATATCATCAATATGTGGACGATACTCAATTGTATCTGTCCGCCCCGTGCCAACTCAGCGAAGCAGTGGAAGTGATGTGCCAGTGCCTGGAGGCTGTCGGGGTCTGGATGGGAGCGAACAAGCTTGCACTCAATACAGACAAGACCGAGTGGCTATTGATGTTGCCTCCCAAGAACAGTCCAGATATTCCATCTCTAAGCCTGGGGGGTGAAATTATACACCCCACAGAGAGGGCCCACAATTTGGGTGTCCTCCTGGATCCACAGCTGACATTAGAGCAACATCTGTTGGCTGTGACCAGGGGGGCTTTCGCCCAGGTTCACCTGGTGCACCAGTTGCGGCCCTACCTGGACCGGGAGGCACTTCGAATAATCACTCATGCCCTCATCACCTCAAGACTGGATTACTGTAATGCGCTCTACATGGGGCTGCCCCTGAAGAGTGTTCGAAGACTACAGCTGGTCCAGAATGCACACCCATGTTACACCTATCCTCCGCGAGCTGCACTGACTCCCCATTGGTCTCCAGACGTGCTTCAAGGTGCTAGTCGTTACTTTTAAAGCCCTACATGGTTTAGGACCTGGCTATCTGAGAGACCGCCTCCTGCCGCTTACCTCCCAACGACCAACAAGATCGCACAGGTTGGACCTCCTCCGGGTGCTGTCAACTGGACAATGCCGGCTGGCGGCTCCCCAGGGGAGGGCCTTCTCTGTTGCTGCACCAGCCCTGTGGAACAATCTACCCGCAGAGATCCAGACCCTTATCACTCTCCCGGCCTTCCGTAAAGCTGTCAAGACCTGGCTGTTCCGGCAGGCCTGGGGCTGTTGATTGATATCCAGCCCCGCTTAGATGGAATGGATGATCTTGAATTTTAATATTGTATTTTCTATTTTTAAATTTTAAATGTTTTTTGTCTTGCTGTGAGCCGCCCAGAGTCCCAATGGGAGTGGGCGGCATACAAATTTTATTAAACTTGGAAACTTGGAAATTAAAGCTATGCCTGAGGATTTTGGACTAAGACAATCTGTTAACAGAAATGGAACATTTATTAAGACTGATTCTCACCTGACATAGATGATAAGTTTTGGAAATTTAGAAAATTTGATGGAGAAAATTGTCATAGTATATAGTTGTTAATTCTCATATTTTAAGAAAAAAGTAATAAAATAAAAATAAGTGAAATTCCTTTAAAATTCTTGGTTATTATAACTGAGATTTTGCCAGCTATATGTAGGAAGAGAAGAAACCTGAGATGTTTTACAACAGTTCCTTTGGATAAAAGTTTAGAAACAGATGGGCTACTTTATTAACTTTGTGGATGCAGGCCAAACTTCTGTGTACTCGGTTGAACATGCTAAGAGATATCTTGAATCCTTATCTGTAACAGCACAGAAGAATGCAGATAGAATGCAGAGAACAGATAGAAGTTCAATAACTGGACTAATGAGCTGGTAACCTTCACAAGTTAATTATGAATTGTTAACTTGGATCAGATCAAAATATTGGGGAAAATACATATATCTTTCAAAAAGACACATTAAAGTGATCATATAAATCAATTGAAATGAAATCATTAATTTAAACTATGTCGCTTTGGATAGAAGGAGAAAAAATTAAGTGTAAAAATATTGCCACAGATTCTGGAGAAACAAATTCAAGATGATGAACAAAGATTCATATTAGTACAGGTTCAGAAGAAACTGGAAAAATAATAGTTATTTCAATTTATATTCGAAATGATAACAACACAAACTTGTATGACAAGATCTTTTTAATCACTTCTTGAGGGAAATATCCTAATCCTTAGAGATCTGAATGTGAGTTTTTCCCACGCATGGTAAAATTATTTTATCTAATAGAAGCACTATACAAATATTTAAAATATGTTAATGTATATGTTACTGATATTATCAGTCCTCCCTGATGATCCAGAAAGAAAACAGGATTGGATGAATAAATTCTACTTTATTGTAAGGTCACATGAAGAGAATCTTGCAGGTTTGAACGCAGAAATCCCCTGCTGCCTCTTTTAACTGTTTGATCCATTAGGGAAGGTCCTGCCTAAGTTTCTTTATCTGAACATTAAACCACTCTTGACTAATTGTCTCCTAGGCAACATCTATTCCCCTTTTCCCTGTGGTCATTCACACATTCCATTACAATTAACTTCCTGGATGCATAGAAATAGAGAGATAGTACACTTATAATTTTCTTTCCATTTATAAAACTTGAAAGATATATATATGGATTAGATTTCTAATTCACTGTTAATCAGTTTATAGACACGGAGATGGCAACTCTTGCTTCTACAGATCATAATCTAATAATTATAAGATTGAATAGAGGAACTTCTAGATCAAAAGGATAGAGACTCAATAAACTAACATTATTATAATAGTATATCAAACTGAAATGTTTCTAAGAATTAATCAGCTTCCTCTCAATAAACTAAACCTCTGATCTCTCCTTATCTACAGTATGGGATGGTAATAAAGCATTTATAAGAGGTTAAATTATTTCTCTCAGATGAAATAGAAAGAATAGCCATGTAAAAAACATAACAATACATTACTGAATAACCTGAAACAATTAGAATCCAAGAATAAACTCAACACAATTACAGTTTTATAACATGAGATAAACACAGAATCATTATATCGTGAGTGTGAACAAAACATACAAAAAGCTGGATTTTACCAAACAGAAATATTTTGAAAAAGGCAATAAAGCAGATAAATTGTTGGCCAATTAATTATACAAGGAGCAGGCAACATATATTTGGGATAAAATCCAAAGGGTTCCTACAACAAAATCAATTTGTTAACTAGTATTCCAAATAATAGAAACAATGACATTTATTTTGAATGTTATTGATGAGATAAATAAAACAATTAAAAGCCTGAAAGTGGTTCTGATCTTTCTTGATGCAGCAAAAGCTTTAGATAATTTAGAGTGGCCTTTCATAGTTGCAGTTTGGAAAAAAGAATTGTGGCCAATTTTGATCACATCAACATAAGAATATTTATAAAGAGGGGAAAAAGAAGAGTAGATGATTCTTTATCATAATGCACTATCCTAAAAAGACAAGTCAAGGTGCCTTTGCCTTTCTCTGTGTCCTTGTGCCACCGAGTGCAGTACTTGATATCTACCTTCCTAATGTTGAGTGGCTGTTTATCTTCTACAAGCACACTGATCACAGCATTTGTTTGCAATTTTCCTCTTCTCTTAGTTCCTAGGTTGAGTACACGACTTTCTGTGCTGAGCATATCTCAGAATTTATCTCTGAAGAACAATATTTATACCTTAAATTTCCTCTTCTCCATCTCCTCCTCCCCAGGAAGTTGCAATGAAGTTGGAAAAATGAGCAAAGCTGATGCAAATTTGTCTCTCTTGAAAAGTAGGAAAATAATTATGATTTTAAGAATCTGGAGGCCCAATATTATAGCAATAGCAATAGCAATAGCAGTAGACTTATATACCGCTTCATAGGCCTTTCAGGCCTCTCTAAGCGGTTTACAGAGAGTCAGCATATTGCCCCCAACAATCTGGGTCCTCATTTTACCCACCTCGGAAGGATGGAAGGCTGAGTCAACCCTGAGCCGGTGAGATTTGAACAGCCGACCTGCAGGACTGCAGTCAGCTGAAGTAGCCTGCAGTGCTGCATTTAACCACTGTGCCACCTCGGAAGGATGGAAGGCTGAGTCAACCCTGAGCCGGTGAGATTTGAACCGCTGACCTGCTGATCTAGCAGTAGCCTGCAGTGCTGCATTTAACCACTGCGCCACCTTGGCTCTTGGCTCTATTAATAGTTAGTATTACCAGAATAAAGTAGATAGCAATTAGACTTATATACCGCTTCATAGGGTTTTCAGCCCTCTCTAAGCGGTTTACAAAGTCAGCATATTGCCCCCAACAACAATCTGGGTCCTCATTTTACCCACCTCGGAAGGATGGAAGGCTGAGTCAACCCTGAGCCGGTGAGATTTGAACAGCCGACCTGCAGGACTGCAGTCAGCTGAAGTAGCCTGCAGTGCTGCATTTAACCACTGTGCCACCTCGGCTCTATTAAGTCACAAAATGAGATGATGGGCTCCTTAGCAGCCAAAGTGGAATATGTGAGGGAGGGGAAAAACAAGGTTTCTTCAGAGTGAAATAGGAAGATCACACTATATTAAGGTGACCAGATTTTCAGATTGGAAAAGAGGGACACCTTTGACCAGGGGGCAGGGGGACCTGATTAAAAATTTTATACGGAGCAACAAAAATTTTCATACAATGCAAAAATAGTATTGTAATATTTTTTTTATTTCAACATAACTACAATTTACAAATATAAATTGTAACTGTTGCCAAACATCAAAATTTTGATCCCGCTGCAACGGTCGCTAAGTGTGAAAATGGTCACTAAGTGTGAAAAATGATCATCAGTCACTTTTTTCAATGCCATTGTAACTTTGGTCACTATACCACCTTTCTTGCCACAGTTCTTAAGTGAATAACTGCAGCTGATAAGTTAGTAACATAAGTGAATCTGGTTTCCCCATTTGACTTTGTCAAAAGGTGATTATATGACCCCAGGACACTGAAACCATCATAAATACGAATCTGTTGCCAAACATCAAAATTTTGATCGCATGACCATGAGGATGCTGCAATGGTCGCTAAGTGTGAAAATGGTCGCTAAGTGTGAAAATGGTCATCAGTCACTTTTTTCAATGCCATTGTAACTTTGGTCACTATACCACCTTTCTTGCCACAGTTCTTAAGTGAATAACTGCAGCTGGTATTTTGTATTTTGGATAGAATCTTTTTTTAAATAGTCTAAGACAATTTAAAAAAAGAATCCACACAGAATAAAAATATTTTAAAAAATCCTATGCACAATAAATAAAATATTATTTTAAAATACATTAAAAAAATAAAAGAAAAAAACCCAGTTCACTTACCAGCAGGCACAAGTGAGCATTCCAAGTCAACCCAGAATGATATAGATGTTAATACAAAGAACTGAGCAACTTAAAATGGTGAAATTAGTCAGGGAAATATTTTTCAAAGAAACTTTGCCACCATTTTTTCCGACCTCCAACCTCTGTGCCCCTCCCCTCTGGAAAATCCAGGAAGTAACACTCACGGCTTCTCTAGCCAAGTATTTCCTGGAGCTCTATGGTACTTGATCATTTTTTCTTATAAAATGAGGTAAAAGGGGCGGGGGGGGGGTCCGTTTTCTTGCTTTAACATTTTAATATCTTCAATGAAAGTACTGAGATAGAGAGAGAGGTTAGTTAGACAGAGTGTCTTTTGTCTTGCCCCAGTTAGGATTTCTTAAGCAAATCCACTGGGCTTTCAACATGAAGCCAGAAAATCGGGACTTTTTAAAAATGCCCCAGGACACGGGACAAATTGTTATAAAGCGTGACTGTCCCACTGAAATCGGGACGTCTGGTCACCTTACACTATATAATGTAAGAGGAAGAAATGAAATCGAATTTCGAGGAAAGGATATTAAAGGTGTGGTGCTGTGGTGCAACAGCATACTGACAACCAAGAAGACAGAGATATATGTGTTCTGCTGACATAAAGACACAGATCAACCCTGGAGATACAACTAGAAAAAAGAAAAGGAAGCAGTTTAGGAAAGCAACTTGAGGAAATAAAAGGAGTTATATTTAAAGTGGGATGCTATAGGGAAAGGAAGAAAGATACTATTTTTAGTGAGGTAGTTTAAGAAGACAGCATGGAAATATAGGCAAAAGAATGAGGAGAACATGTGACAAAGGTTTGCTCTTGAATAAGAGGAAAGAAGAGAATGGCCAAAGCTTTTTCCTTGCTGTATGCACTGATGGTAGACCAGTCTTCAGCCAGAATTCCAAGGAGGCAAGGTATCAGCTGGTGAAAGGATTGAAGCAAAGAGAGTAATCAATCATGGTTGGAAGAACCTATGAGAAGCCAACTGGGATTTGAATCAGGACCAGCAATGAGGAGGCCAACGAAGGATAAAATGGAATCCAGAAGAGAGGAGGGAAAACTGTTTTGTGAGACTCTTGCAAGATAAGCAAATTGTGTGAATATATTCAAGAAGTTAAAACATTCTAGGTTTTGGGGTAATTCAAAATGAAAAGAATTACACTTTTCCAGTAGACCTCTCAAGAATGAGGCTACTATTAAAGAGAAGGTCTGAACATGCAGACTAGTTCCAGTGAATAAAGAATTTAGTAAGCTCCACTTTGTTCTCAAGTAAACCTAAATGAATCCAAAGCAAAACTAATAATACTTAAGTAAAATTCTTTGGAAATCCCACCAGAGGTATCCACAAATGTTATCAGGGCAAAATGGCAATCACAATCATGTCATCAAATCCCCACCCCTTTGTCATATGTTTTGAATATGCATTGCATGTTAAAAACTGGGAGACTTCAACCCTGTTATTGTGGCTGTTATTTTGACTTTTTCTGATTCCAGTGGAGGCCTGCAGATCAAGAGAAATTAACACCAAATACATACATGGCACACAATGTATAACTGTTTCCTGTTTTCCAGATAGTTCACAAGCACTGCTTATAATGGATGCTCTTAGTACATTTTAAGCACCAAGCAATACTGTTTAACATTACCACTTTAACAATTAAGATTGCCTTGTTAATTCAGTAATTTTTTAAAAAAAATCTGGCACTAATCAAAATATTTTTATCCACCATGCAGCAGATTTTAGAATTTTAAAACTGTTTAATCCACAAAGCAGAGAAAGGAAAGCCATTTCCAGCATTTTTAGGATTCTGTATCTGCCTCTCTTTATTTCGTCCCACTGCTATCAACTGAAATGCTGAGATGAGGCAGGCAAGAGGAGGGAGCAGAAGTTGGACTTAATTGATGGGGAGAATGAATAAAACTAAACATCTTTTAGAGCAGATGTTAAATTCAAACCAACAGAGAGACGAATTAAGTTGTTAAGGAACTTTTATTGTTTTTCCTTATCTATTCGTTTCACATTCTAGGAAAGTTGTATGTTTAAATCCTACTTTGGATATATTTTTTTAAAGTACCATTAAATTACTGTCTTAAGTTCCATTTTTGTTATCACTTTGTAGCCATGGTCTGAAGTCTGTGCAAAGTCCATGGAGGGCACAGAAAGAGTTAGGCATTTTGATTAGAGGGCTCTTGAAAACAATTTGAGAGCTGTAAAAATCACTAGCCTTTCTTTTAGCTTTTCCATGGCTTTTAACCATCCTGATAGCTGCTTTGTCTTCACAACTGACTTCCCCTTCAGGTTTGCAGTCTACTTCACTTGTACCAATTGCTGAAGTTACTCTGCTTTGACCTGTAAATCCTTTCTAATTTCTAGCTATCTTTGTGCTCTGGAAGAGATGTTACATTGCTACATCCCATGATTAAAGCCAAGGCCCCAGGAGAATGTCTGACTCAGAGCAGAAATGCCAAAGTCAAGTAAACATTGATTTTAAGCACGAGGTTCTATATCTAATCAAATTTCAGTAATCTCAGCCACTGACCTTTTACTGTATGAGCAAATTTATGTGTAGTTTAATCCCTGGCATCCTTATCATTTGATGTGCATGACTGCCGCCTTTAACATAATTGCTGGATCATTTTAGATCATTAATTTTGACATGATTAAATTTAGGTCTAAACAAATATAAGAAAATTATTTTCTATGTTCTATTTACAACATAAATAGAATATAGACATTAATCTGATAGAAGAAAAGAAAAAAAACGTGTAAGTTGAAATACTTTCTTCCATGTTCTGAACATAATCAGAACATGGACTTTTGATATGATGCCATTGCAAAGTACAGCTTTTCTTTAAAAGCTATACAGCGAATTATACAACAAGCAGAATAGCAGATGCTGATAATACTGATATTTTAAAATTATTTGGGGCTTTTCATTGTTTCATTAGTTTTTTTTTTGCAAGGAGAAGGCAATTTAGTTTTTAGAGCAGATTATAATAAATATTACACATGTTGAGATGTGCATTTTTCAGTGAGAGTAAGTAGGGAAAATGGAAGTCACAGTCTTTTCTTAAGATGTATGTTTTAATTTATTTACAGAAAGAAAGAAGAAAGCAGATGACTCCTAACCAAAATATCTTACTTTAGAACTGTTCTGCCCAACTACACATAAGTCTCTGTGCAGTTCGACATGCAGCTAAACCCACCTATCCTCCAATAAAACAGACTGTGTGTGTGTAGATCTGAATGCTTTATTGAAGAGATATGGTGAAACTGGGAAAAATAGGGATACAATAATTAGAACCAAATACAAGATAGACATTATTGAGTTACTGCTGATCATAACAATTAATTAATACAAGCAATTTAAATCTCACCAGCTCTGTTTGTGGGATGTGGGTTTGTCCTTGGATGACCACAGAATAAGATGGATTCTTCTTCGTGCTTCTGCCTTCCACAAATGCTAAAGGAAATGAAGTCTGGCTTTCCAGCATGCACTTATTTTGAGAGTGTGGGCTGATGGGTAATGAGGTGGGGTCAGCTTTAAACAATATACTTGGTATTTGTCTCTCCTGTCATTAAATGGGGCTAGAGAGCAACACCAGTATATAAAGATCGTATGTTGGGGCATATTTATCCATCTGGCCACTAGATGGGGCTAGAGAGCAACAACAGTATATAAAAGTTATATGCTGGGGCATGACAAGAACAGTATTCCCTAACACTGGCAACTTTAAGATGTGTGGAATTCAGCTTCTCATGCTAGTTGGGGAATTGTAGGAATTTGTGTTTACATATAATAAACTTGTTAAAGGAAACATTGCTTTAAAAGAGAATCATGTGTATGCTTTTATTGTATTTTATTTTGTACATGATTAATTTTATTTAAAGAAATAAATCTACATTTAGTTATGGATAGGTTATCTGGAAATTTCCTCTACATATGCCACAGAACTTTACCTATGCTTTTTTATGATGATTTTTTTAACCATAAATAATTACACAGGAGATTGAAATGATTAGTAAAGATCTATTAAATTTAAGAAGAAAAAGACACACACAGAAACATTTTCAAACTTTCTGTAGATAAATTATTTGAAGTTTTCAGTCTAGAAATGCATTTATATGCTTATGGAAATCCATTCTACTAAATTCTGAATATCAAGATTAAGAATAGTATATCTGATGGAATCAGAGGAGTAAAGAAATACCTGTCAGCCTCTGTTTTGCTTGTTACGCTTGCTTGCTATCAGCTGCCATAGGAACGGGGGGGGGATGCATAGTATTAGGGAAGAGAATTGTATTGTATTGGAGGAGTCTTGTTCTCACCATCTTCTGCGCATGCTGGTGACTGATGTTTGGACTTGGTCAAGGCCAACTGTTCCGCATACCAACTTGATGAGGCTGTTTGAAGATGCTCCCCACATGACACCTTAGGGAGTTGCAGATTGGACAATGGGTTGGGGAATTGGGAGGAGGGTGTTGGGTAAATGTTTGATATGTATATGTTCCCGCCTTTCTGACTCAGATCTTGCTTTCCTTTAGCTGTTTTCACTTCATATCTAGTAAAAGTACTTTATCTCTATTAAAACAGAGTTGAGGTTTTCCTTTCTTGGATATTGAAGGAGGCATGCTTGACATTAAGCAAGATCTCCCTTTGCACCCATCCCAGAGTTAAAAGCTGCCATGGGGAGAGCACCCAAATGTCAAACCCCTGCAATCAGCAGGAGAAGACGATGGCAAGGGTCACAACCAGCCAAAAAACAGAAGATGACTGTCAGGCAGCTGACAGAGAGGATCTCATGATGACCCATGCTTTACACCTTCTTCAGGAAACTTGGGAATGATGGCGCGTCCGTGTAAGTCTCACTGAAGAGAGAGTGAATTAGCCGAGCAGGCAGAGGCGGGAGCAGAAGACCTGGTTAGCCCTAAAACATCCCTGGGAAGAGCTGCCGGAGCTGAGCAAGGGGGGGCCAACCACAGCAGCAGTACAAGCTTCCCCAAGGAGGGGGGAAACCCCTGAAGGCACCAAATGCCTCCAATTCCTCCACTTGGAGTGATTTACGGAGGAGATCCCAAAGAACTGGTGGTTTTTTTACTGCAAGTTTGGGATTACATGCAACAGTATGGGGAAGTTTTCTCATCGGAAGTTGCCAAAGTGAGAAGTGTTGCTATAGCTTTGGGAGATAAAACAGCTGCCTGGATGATAGCCTTGCGTAAAGATGATTCCCCTGCTGAGGGATTACAAGGGGTTTATGACTGCCCTGAGGAAACATTTTGATGACCCCCTCCTAAATCAAAAGGCGAAAAGCAGGATGATACCTTTAACCCAGGAGGGGAGGCCTGAGGTTGGGTACACACAGGAGTTCCGTGACCTGTTTGTGCATATGAAGGGGAGGTCCAAGGAGGCACCAAAAGCAGAAAAGGAGGGGTATTGGGAGCCCAGCTGCTACACTAGGCACGGCCCACAGCTGGTGGGGAGAAACCTGGCTGGAGGCTAGGGAGACACTGTGAAACTGCCCTGGAAGATGTGATAATCGGAAATGGGCCAACATACTTGGGACTTTTGAGAGGTCTGAAGAAACTTGGTGGATAAATATACACGATCACCAACTTTATATTCCTTCAACATCGCCCTCTTCTTATCCGCATGTTTCTTGTGTGCTCGGTGTGCAGCATCCAGCGCCCGGTAAGCCAGAGGCCACATCTCCTGGAGGTGGTCACTCCACTCAGAGAGGGACAATACTTGTGGTTTCTTGCGAGGAATCTCGGGGATAGGCACAAAATCACGTCCGTACACCACCCTGAAGGGTGTAAAACCCATGCTGCTATGTACTGAGTTGTTATATGCCACCTCAGCATGAGGTAACAATTCCACCCAATTATCCTGCTGGTAGTTGATGAAACAGCGAAGATATTGTTCCAGCACGGAATTGGTCCTCTCACAGGCACCGTTAGTCTGAGGATGGTGGGCGGAGCTTAAACCCTGGGCAGAGCCAATTCATTTCAGAAACTCCTTCCAAAACAAGGAGGTGAACTGGACCCCTCTATCCGAAATGATGTGGTCCGGTACTCCATGCAGATGATAGATATGTGTGATGAACAATTTAGCCAGGGATTTTGCGGACGGGATCTTGGAACAAGGAATAAAGTGAACTTGCTTGGAGAACAAGTCAGTGACAACCCAAATCACCATATTCCCTTGACTTTCTGGCAATTCAACAATGAAATCCATAGAGATCTCCTTCCATGGTGCCTCGGGGTGGGCTACCACCTGGAACAATCCCTGAGGCTTTCCCGGTGGGCGTTTTGCTGCAGCACAAGTGGGGCAACTAGCCACATAAGATTCAATGTCCTTTTTCAATGAGGGCCACCAAAACTGCCTTTTGACGAGATGCAGGGTTTTCACAAACCCAAAGTGTCCGGCCATGCGAGAGTCGTGAGCACATTGAAGAACCATGGCCCTAATGGACGTGGGAACGTATAGCTTAGCACCAATCCAAGCAAGTCCATCTTTCATGGTGCATTCATTCGTATGTTGGCGGAACCACTCATCATTTGCAAAAGCTCCTTTGAGCTTTGTGACAAGGTCCTGTGTGACTTCCAACTTGGAGGCGGCCTGACTCCTGGTGACAACAGGAACGGCCAGACTTCTCGTAGGTATATTTCAAAGTGAAATTGAATCTATTGAAATGTTGTGCCCATTGCATTTGTTTGGGGGACAGTTTCCTGGGGGTTCTTAACGCCTCTGAGTTTTTGTGGTCAGTCCATACTTCAAAAGGGTGTTTTGTGCCCTCTAGAAAGTGACGCCAGGTCATCAAAGCCCATCGAACAGCAAAAGCTTCCTTTTCCCAAATAGCCCAACGTCTGTTAGCTTACGAGAGGTGTAAGCGCAAGGTTGTAATTTCCCTTGTGCATTCGCTTGAAGCAGAACCGCCCCCACTGCAACATCATTAGCATCAGCTTGGACCACAAAAGATTTTTCCATGTCTGGGAGTTTGAGGACTGGCTCAGCTGCAAACAGACGTTTTAATTTCTCGAACGCAGCCTGACATTCCATAGTCCAGTTCAAGGGCTTACTAGGTTTGGGCTTTGCCCCCCACTCGACTTCAGGAGTTTTGTAATGGGTAGAGCGATCTTAGCAAAAGAAGGAATAAATTGACGATAGAAGTTGGCAAAACCTAAGAAACTTTGTAAGTGTTTGCGCGTGCGGGGAGTTTCCCATACGGTGACTGCTTTGACTTTTGCTGGGTCCATTTCTATCCCCTTGTGGGAGATGCGATAACCCAGATAATCCACCTTCTCCTGATGAAATTCGCACTTGGACAATTTAGCATATACTTCTGCTGCACGAAGCATTTTGAGTACTGTGCGAACCAGTTTCACGTGTTCGTCACGTGTTTCTGTGTAAATAAGGATATCATCTAGATAGACCATCACGCCCTTGTAAAGGTGGTCATGTAAAACCTCATTAATTAATTGCATGAAAACAGCTGGCGCCCCCTGCAGTCCAAATGGCATAACTCAAAACTGGAAACAGCCAAGAGGGCAATTGAATGCAGTCTTCCACTCATCCCCTTCCTTAATTCTGACTCGATAGTATGCTTCCCGCAGATCCAACTTAGTGAAGATCTTCCCCTTCCCCAATTGGACTAGCATGTCCTTCATCAGTGGTAAAGGGTAGACATTTTGGGCAGAAATGCCGTTAAGGTTTTTAAAATTAACACAGAGATGAAAGGAGCCATCTTTCTTTTCCCTGAATAAGACTGGAGCTGACACCCTGGGCCTAGCTGGTTCAATGAAACCCCTTTCCAAATTTTTGTCAATGAATTTTCTTAATTCATCCATTTCTCTAGGGGTCATTGAATAAATTTGGGGTTTAGGGAGTTTTACCCCAGGCAGAATATCAATGGTGCATTCGGTGGGCGTGTGAGAGGGCAACTTATCAGAAGATTTCTCACTGAAAACATCTTTCAGGTCCCAGTATTCTTTTGGGATTTTCTTCTCCCCTTCAATTTTCTTCTGCCCTCTGGCTGCTAGTTTGGGGCCTGCTTTATCTGATTCTGGAATCTCCTTTTCCCCTTCAGGGGTTGTGGCAGTTCGAATGCACAACCAACCATTCCTCCAATTTATGCGTGGGTTCCACTTACGGAGCCAGGGTAGTCCCAATATAAGGGGCCGGTCCATCCCCAGGGCTACAATGAAACTTATCATTTCTTTGTGGGTCCCCATCGACATTTCAATAGGTTCAGTAACAAAATGAGCAGGGCTTCCCCCCGCAATAGAGCCATCTAATTGGCAAAATGCAATTGGGATTTTCAAAGTTTTTAGTCTTAACCCCATTTTCTCAACTATTTCTAGATTTATAATGCAACGTGAGCAATCAGAATCCAAAAGAGCAAGAATTTTCTCTTGCGTGCCAGAAGAGGGCACTCTAAGATCAACTGGGATAAGCATGGGCCCCGACTGGGAACTTACCCAGCATTCAGTCTCATCAGAATCACTATCATCAGATGAGCTGGGGCTTCCGCTCTCTCCTTCTTCCAGGTCGAAGCGTCGAGAAGGCTCGTCCCCCGTCAAAGCTGGTTCCTTCCTTCTGCAGGGAGGCTTTTCTAGCTTTTTATCCTTCCAAGGGGGTGGGGCGGTGTGGCTGATCTTGACTCGGCAGTTTACAGCAGGATGCCCCTCCTTTCCACAGCAGAAGCACACGGGAGGCTTGGGTTTGCCTGTAAATCCTCCCCTTCCACATTTTTGCAACTTTGGGAGGGGGGGTTGGTGGGAGGTGGGGATTCCTCACTTTCTCCTTCTCCTTTGTAATAAAGTCTGGCTAAATCAATTTCCACATCGGCAGCTGCCTCATACCAGGGCTGCAATCGACGGGGGGGGGGGCTCCTGTTCACACATTGCTGGTAAACCTCTTTGTTTAAACCATCAGTGAAACGGTCTAGCAAGGCTTCTTCAGACCAACCCCTCATATAAGCTGACAGCTCCTGAAATTCGTGCACATACTCAGCTACAGATCTTTTCCCCTGTCTAAGGGTTGTAAATTTAATCCTAGCTCTGCATTCGGTGAGAGGGTCATCAAAGCGCTTCCTCAAAGCTGCCATAAATCCATTAAAGTTTCTTAAGAGAGGGGAGTCATTATTATGTAGTCCGACCATCCAGTCAGCTGCTTTTTGTTCCAGGGCCATTAATACTATTCGCACTTTAGCTTCATCTGATCCCAGGTCTTGACCATACATTTGCATATAATTCCACACCTGAATTAGAAACAACCTGAGTTCTTTAGGGTCTCCAGCGTATTTTACACTTAGAGGAGGAACCTTAGCCATTCGGCGTCGGCGAGGACCCCCCATTCTTGGAATGTCTCTAGCCACAGGGAGTGGGGTCGGCACTGGGTCATCTGGTCACATCCCCCTTCGGCCCCCCCAGCCTCTCTTAAACTAGGCAACATGTACCTTTTTTTCAGGTTCCTCCTCAGGTCCTTTGTCCACTCCACTCTCTCGAGTCCGGCACTTTTCCCAAGCTTCTTCGAGAAGTTTCATGGCTTGGGACACCATGAAATCTTCCTCTTCAGGCCCCCACCATTCAGCTGCTGGTTTTCTGGGTCTCCTCACCGTGATTCCAGTTAACGGTTCTTCAGATTCCTCTTTCTGTCCCACTCCCCAAGTCCACCTGGGTCGAATAGATGGTTCCTCTACTTGCAGGTCAACCAACATTTTCGTCAATGAAGGAGCTGCAGCTGCTCCCATGTCGTCCTCTTGATCACTGCCGTGGAGGGACATTTTGTCGTTGAGTGCACCCCCCTCGGAAGGTGTTCGCTCCGGGATTGGTGCGAGGTAAGATTCAGCTTAATGTCACTGCCCCTTCATTTAATAACCAAGAAAGGAACCACTCAACTCCATGTTTCAGAATTAAGTGTACTTTTACTGATTACAAACGATGAGAAGCAAAGCTGAATCTGAGTAAAAAGGCGCGAAAGCAATAGATATCAATACATGATTCATTCCCCTCCCCTTGGTACCCCAGTCCATAGTCCAATCATATTTCACCCAACGGTCAGGTGGGAGACATCTTCAAAAATCATCATCAGGTCAGAATGCTGGACAGTTGGCCTTGGCGGGAAACTCCCCTCCTTCCACATGCGCAAAGAGATGGTGAGAATAACTCCCAATAAACAGTCCTCCAGTACAGAATGATTCCCCAAATACCATGCCCTCCCTCCCTGTTTCAATGGCAGCCGAAAAGCAGCAGCAAAGCAAAGGCTGACAATGGGTTTAAGACTGAGAACTTTGAAAGTACCCATTGCCTTTTGCCAGTCAATCGCTGTCCCTGCCCATTTTGTAACCGAACCAATAGAAACCAAGATACCTTGAGTTTCATCATGGCACCTGGGATGGATCGGCCCTTCATATTGCAATTACCGTGGCTATGGAAATGGAACCCTTACGTGAACTGGAGGAAAGGGTGGTTGCACATTCGTTCCGCTAAACCCCCTGAGAAGAAGGGGAGGATGTCCCACATAGCCAATGCCGAAATGAACGTAGCTGCCACATTGCAGGAAAAGATTAAAGGAGAAGAGAAAATCCCCAAAGAATATTGGGACCTCAAGGAGGTTTTCAGTAAAAGGGCTCTCGACAAATTGACCCCCACCCCCACCGTGCTACTGATTGCAGCATCGAGATCATCCCAGGGGAAAAGCTTCCTAAACCCCAAATTTACTCGATGACACCACATGAAATGGAGGAATTGTGAAAGTTTATTGACAAAAAATTAAAAAGGGGTTTCATACAACCAGCTAGGCCAGGGGTTGCCGCACCTGTATTGTTCAGAGAAAAGAAAGACGGCTCCTTTTGTTTATGTGCGAATTACAAAAACCTTAATGGAATTTGCGTGGAAAATGTATACCCTTTGCCACTCATGAAGGATATGTTGGCCCACTTTGGGAAGGGGAAGATTTTCACAAAGCTGGACCTAAGAGAAGCTTACTACAGGGTCAGAATCAAGGAAGGAGATGAGTGGAAAACTGCTTTCAAGTACCCTTTGGGATGCTTCCAGTTCAGAGTACTCCCATTTGGACTGCAGGGGGCGCCAGCAGTTTTCATGCAATTAATAAATGAAGTTTTGCATGAGTACCTGTACAAAGGCATGTTAGTCTACCTCAATCTACACGGAAACATGTGAGGAACACGTGACATTGGTGCAATCAGTCCTCAAGAAACTCCAGGCCGCTGAACTTTATGCCAAATTATCCTAAATGTAAATTTCATCAGGAGATCAATTACTTAGGACACCGTATCTCCCACAAAGGGATCGAGATGGACCCAACAAAAGTCCAGGCTGTTACTGATTGGGCACAATTGCAAAATTTTCTGGGATTTGCAAATTTTTATTGTCAATTTATTCCCTCGTTCGCTAGCATCGCTTTGCCCATTACGAATCTTCTAAAATCTGAAGGAGAAACAAAACCGAAACCTGAAAATCATACATCCTATATCGGTGAAATTGGAGTTGCCAAAGAACCTTAGCAGAATTTATCCTGTGTTTCATGTGAACCTGTTAAAACCGGAGGACACCTCTTTGTTTCATCCACCTCAGCCTTCACTTCCGGTCCCTATTCTTATTGAGGGAGAGCAACATTTTGAAGTTAAAGAAATCTTGGACTCCAGAAAACATAGAGGTCGCATTCAGTATTTGGTCTCCTGGAGACATTTGCCCCCTTCCCAAGCTGAATGGGTTGACAAATCTCATGTTAGGGCTCCAAGACTTTTGCGGATGTTCTATACCGGCTATCCTGATAAGCCTTGATTTTAAGGTAGATAGCAATAGCAATAGCAGTTAGACTTATATACCGCTTCATAGGGCTTTCATCCCTCTCTAAGCGGCTTACAGAGTCAGCATATTGCCCCCAACATCTGGGTCCTCATTTTACCCACCTCAGAAGGATGGAAGGCTGAGTCAACCTTGAGCCAGTGAGATTTGAACAGCCGAACGGCAGAGCCAAGGTGGCGCAGTGGTTAAATGCAGCACTGCAGGCTACTGCTAGATCAGCAGGTCAGCGGTTCAAATCTCACCGGCTCAGGGTTGACTCAGCCTTCCATCCTTCCGAGGTGGGTAAAATGAGGACCCAGATTGTTGTTGGGGGCAATATGCTGACTCTCTGTAAACCGCTTAGAGAGGCCTGAAAGGCCTATGAAGCGGTATATAAGTCTACTGCTATTGCAGTCAGCTGAAGTAGCCTGCAGTGCTGCACTCTAACCACTGTGCCACCTCGGCTCCAGATGTATATACTATGCTGTTATTTTATATTGTTTTCCCTCTCTCTTTTCCTACAGGGGTGATATCTCTTTTTGAAGGAGGGCCAAATGTCAGCCTCTCTTTTGCTTGCTATGCTTGCTTGCTATCGGCTGCCACAGGAACGGGGCGGGGGTGCATAGTATTAGGGAAGGGAATTATATTGTACTGGAAGAGTCTTGTTCTCACCATCTTCTGCGCATGCTGGTGACTGATGTTTGGACTTGGTCACGGCCAACCGTTCCGCATACCAACTTGATGAGGCTGTTTGAAGATGCACCCCACATGACACCTTAGTGAGTTGCAGATTGGACAATAGGTTGGGGAATTGGGGGAAGGGGCTGGGTAAACGTTTGATATGTATATGTGGCTCAGATCTTGCTTTCCTTTAACTGTTTTCACTTCATATCTAGTAAAAGTACTTTATCTCCATTAAAATAGAATTGAGGTTTTCCTTTCTTGGATATTGAAGGAGGCATGCTTGACATTACCTTTCCTGACTTTTTTTTTTTGGCAGTTGTTGATTTTAAGAAATTGCCAAGCTTACTGCTTTTAAGGATGTTCTCATTTATAACTGTACTTTAAAAGCAATTCTTATCCTGTATCGTAATACCAGGCTCACAAATTCTGCCAAGATCCAAAAGTTCCATCCTATTATTTTCCTGTCAAGGAAGGTGGGAAAAACAGGAAGGATAAATGGATCTTTATTCAGTTTGCGGCTGTCAATGATAAATGTATATGAGCTATTCTCTGATCAAGAAAAAGTTTGTCAACATAAATTATATGAACAAAGTTCTAACTATTTCTTCTGACTACTTTAGCTGTTGTCATTTCCCTAGGTGCTTATATATTTCATGCACATGAATAGATCTGCATTCACAAAAGAACAAGCAAATAAATATTGTTTAGTAATTGCGGAGAAGGTGGAATTCAGAGATTATCTACCCAGAATGGCTGCAATTAAGAGAAAAGATACTTGGAAAAGTAACATATTATCTCAAATGAATGAAAAAAAATGGTAAAGGAGGCCTCCAAAGCTAGAATAGTTTTTTAATCAAATTTCTGAATTTGATAAGGTCTTAGGTATAGATTAAGATTTCTATATTTTGTGATTGAAATGCACAGGTTTTTTTTAACCTGTTGGGCCAATTTTTCTTTTCAAATGACGGTTTTAACTTGGTAGAAGGGTTTCCATTGCTGAGCAGAGAGACAAAAGTGTCATTACAACACAATTCAAGCTTGGGTGGTACAAAGGATGCTACTGAGTGGGACAAAATAAATAAACACATAATAAAAGGATGTTTGGCTTGTGAGCAGTTGATTAGTATGTAGAATGATGATGATTAATTGCAAGCAATGAAGATAGTGAGTTTTAAATTTATATCAGGGCATAATGTTTATTTACTTTTTTAACATTTCATGATTGCACATGATTACAGCCAGGGACGTGCAGTCACTAGAGGCAAGGGAGGCGGAGCCTCACCAGTCTCCTCAGGAAAAAGAAAGAAATTTAAATATTTTTTTAAAAATAATTAAAGCCAAGATAGTTGCTACCAGATTCCAGGTCACAGTGGCTTGGTGTCTGCTTAGTGTTAACCAAAGCAGGAGGCGAGAGAACTCGGGGCCTCCTTTCCATAAGGAATTTTTCACCTTCTAAAAGTTAAGAAAGAGTTAAAAGGCAAAAAAGTTCAGATGCAAAAGAGGCACTAATTCTTCCGCCTCCTGATCTGGAAGCAGCGAATCATGTCTTCTTGAGCACGCTTACGTTGGGCGGGGTGTGCTTCAGAGGAGAGTGGAGTGGGAGAGAAGGAGGAGGCTGGCTCTTTGCTGCAGACCTGGGCGCTTGGCGGCTCCCGCGATGCAAAGTGCCCCACCATCCCCAATGCTGCCGCCCACCCGCTGCCCTGGCCTGCTTCTCCAGGCTCGGCCGTGGAAGTCCCGGATCGCCTCTGGGGGAAGCCTGGGTGAGAAGCGGAGCGAAGCTTCTCTGCGGCCTCCCGGCGCTGCGCAGAGGTTCTCGCAGGAGCGCATGTCAGCAGCCTGGAGCGGCCCCGGCTGCGAGACAAGGGAGCACTTAAAGCAGCCGCTGCCACCGCCACCGCCCCTCCTTCACCCGGTGGGGCGGTGGCGGTGGCAGCGGCAGCGGCTGCTTTAAGCTCTGCCTTGTCTTGCAGCTGGGGCTGCTCCGGGCCACCGGCCGCTGGCATGCGCTCCTGTGAGAGCCTCTGCGTAGTGCCGGGAGGCCGCGGAGAAGCTTCGCTCCGTTTCTCAATCAGCCTTCCCCCAGAGGCGATCCGGGACTTCCAGCGGCGGAGCTTGGAGAAGCAGCGGACGCAGGCCGGGGCAGTGGGGGGGCGGCGGGGCACTTTGCATCGTGGGAGCCGTCAAGTGCCTTTGCTGCAGACCCGGGCACTTGGTTGCTCCCGCGATGCAAATTTCCCCCCCCACCGAGGCCGACCGCTGCCCTGCTGTGCTGCTTCGCAAAAGTATGCCCAGCTGAGCCTCACCAGGTATAAACCTCACTGCACGTCACTGATTACAGCCAAATGTTGAAGTTCAAGGAATAAACCATAAATATGACAGAAGTTGTAACCTGCCTTTGCTGTACTAAGATCTGGAGGTCAAGGGCATGCTAGCCATAGAAATATAATCCCAGCTCTCAGCTTTTAGGGTTGTTTTTTCAGAGAAAATCTGGAGTTGGAAGAGCTATAAATACTATTTTTCCCCCAGAAAAAAAGATGGGATATGCAACCAAAGAATAAAACAAACAAATGCAAATGTAAAACCATGTGATTTATCTCTACTGTATGTCCTATTTACAATTAACAATTGCAGGTCAGAACATAGGAACTGAACACATGTATTGTCTGTAATTGTAGAAAAAATGTGGTGCTTTCTCCTATAGAATGTATGGTTTTGGGCTACTGGTTAAGGAACCAGACCAGAAAGTGGGTGACTGTAAGTCCTATTTTAGCCATGAAAGTCAGCTAGGTGATTTTGGGCCAATCACTCTCTCTCAGTATAGTCCTGTGGTGTCTTTGGTGCCCTCTGAGCTTGGTTGTTTTCTTGCAGGCATTTTATTACCAAACTAGGTAATATCATCAATGCTGGGACTAGCACATCAGTGCAAGGATTGTATATTTTAATTGTGAGCTACAAATATTCTCTCATTGGTATCTGCAGTTTTTGATGAGGAAACATTCTACTGGCTATTTATGTGACAGAAGTATCTATGCTGCTGTATAATGGAGGTGCACATTCTGTTCTGTACATTCTCATCAGAGACTCAATTACATTGTACTTTCATCTACCTTCTTTTTACAATAATCTAGCAGTACTGCTATCATTAGAAGTGAAATCTTTTATATGTCTAGTCAAAAGTAAATCTCATTATATATAATATTACTCACTAGTAATCATGTAACCGTTTTAATCTCCTTTTCTTAATTACATTCCTTTCTTCATTTCCAATACTTCTTTTATCTGAGAAAATATGAATGGTTGAGTCCATAATTATCTAAAAATGATTTCTTGTAACTTTAATAAAAAGATTACCTTTTATTATAATGTGATTCTTTATTTCCTTCCATCCTAGCTATACAGTAATTTAAGACTATTAGAGTAGGGCCAAGCAATGGTATGCATTAGACATCATGCTAAATACCAATGCTACTATACAATCATTTCAAATATTATTAAACTTTGCCCTTGTAGACTTCATTTTCTGGAAGTTGCTGTACATTTTAACAAAATCTAAAGGGATGTAGGTGCCCACTTCAATTGCACAAACTTACTTTAAACATCATTGAACTCAAAAAAGAGTTGTAGCAAAATCCAAATTTCATAATAAATCTATATTTGATATTCATAAAAGCCAAAATACTTTCAGAGATTTGGTTGCACTTGAAACTCCTTCCAACCATCTTACCCTGAAAACATTTCTTGAAGGCATAAGCTACATTTTTTTCCAACAAAAAGTATACTCTCAAAGCAGCTTTATTTTAGAGTTTTTAATGCTGTTTTACTGCTCCTACACAGGCTATAGTGGACTCCTCAAGTTTTAAAACCCAGGTCACTTTTCTTCTAAATAAGCTTTTCTGGAGTAAATTGATCTTCAGAAAGTTCACATTCTTCTGTTAAAATTAGGTAGAGCAATTAAGAGCACTGTTCCTCTCTGTGTTCCCATTGGTGGGTTTTTTTTCAACATTTCAGAATTTATATTCTAGTTTTGTTTCATCATCTTGTGGTTCTTGAAGAATCACTAAGGCCAGGAGAAATTCCATTAGTTTTATTAGAGGTTCTGGGAAATAGCAGCAGATTGATCACATATATTTTATTCCAAAAGGCTAGTGCCTGCAGGCAGTACAATATAGATCACTGTTGTTGAAGTCTGTGGTAAGCAAACAGAACCTGGTTAATCTCTCTATCAAATCCCTTGTTATGGGTAGTTATGATGAGATCATTTAGAATATGAGATAAAGTTATAACATGAAAACATCTGATGAGACAGCTAACAGCTCTTCCACCTTCAAAATGAGGGTTATACTCTCAAAACATTTAAAATTGAAACTGTTTGAATTATTGACATCATCTTGTGAGATATCAAAATGTAGGAGCTCTTGGGTTTTCATATGGGATTTTGTGAGATTCTGGAAACAATGCCACTTTTCATGAGACTTTGCAATCTAATCAGTTTCTGAATATTTGTAAACAATTTATTTTTATTTTGCTTTCAGTTGCCAACCGTGCTATAACTAATTCAGAACAGCTAGGACACAGAAACATCAATCCATGCCACTTAGGCTATATATCTACATTTGCATGTTGCTGTAAAATGTGAATAATAAATAGGAGTCCTATGCTTCTGAAATGGTGGTCTTTTAGAAAATAAAGGACAATGGATTTTAACTGACAAGTGTAATGTTTCATTGTAGATTAGTGAATCTGTCTCTTCCTCTTTATAAAATGTAGTGCATGCTCTTGGGAAGGAGCAAATAGATAAACCGAAGAGTTAATTAAAGGAAACTGTGAAAGAAGCTATTCTATGTTGCCTATAGAGTTCTACTGTTCCATGTTTATTATAACCATGATGGACTTCATTACTTGTACTCTCTTGGCTCTTATCTTCTAAATGTAATCAAAATCTCTTCATATTGATTCTTAGAACTCATTAGAATAGTAGATCAACAAAAGAGGTTTATGTACTGGAATTTCACTCAGGTAAATTTTTTTATTCTCAAATAAAAATGGCAAGCCATGCTGTTACTTAATTTTGAAACATCTAACCACAGTTGTTTAACTGTTTAACTGTTTAATAAATTTATAGGCCTCCCAATCCCGAAGGACTCCGGGCGGCTTACAGAATACATTTCAAAAATAAAAAATTAAAATAGAGAGAATAAAAACAGATTAAAAGATCACTTCATACACTCAATCTAGGCGGGGCTGAACCTCATACATGAGGTCAACAGCCCCAGGCCTGCCGGAATAGCGAGGTTTTGGTAGCCTTTCGGAAGGCCGTGAGAGTGGGAAGGGTCCGGATCTCCGGGGGTAGATCGTTCCATAGGGTTGGAGCGGCTACAGAGAAGGCCCTCCCCCGGGGGGGTCGCCAGACGACATTGTCCGGTCGACGGTACCCGGAGAAGGCCCACCCTGTGTGATCTTATCGGCTGTTGGGAGGTATGCGGCTGGAAGACGGTCTCACAGATATCTGGGTCCTAGGCCATGTAGGGCTTTAAAGGTAATAACCAGCACCTTGGAACACATTCGGAGACCGATAGGAAGCCAGTGCAGCTCGCGGAGGATAGATGTTACATGGGTGTATCTTGGTACACCCAATATCGCTCACGCAGCTGCATTCTGGACCAATTGTAGTCTCCAAACACTCTTCAGGGGCAACCCCATGTAGAGCACGTTACAGTAGTCAAGTCTTGAGGTGACGAGGGCATGAGTGACCATCTGAAGTGCCTCCCGTTCCAGGTAGGGCTGCAACTGGTGCACCAGGGGAACCTGGGCAAAGGCCCCCCTGGTCACAGCTGACAAGTGATGTTCTAATGTCAGCTGCAGATCCAGGGGTACACCCAAGTTGCGGACCTTCTCTGAGGGGTGTAAAGTTTCACCCCCCCAGGCTTAGAGATGGAATATCTGGACTGTTCTTGGGGGGCAACATCCATAGCCACTCAGTCTTGTCAGGATTGAGTGCAAGCTTGTTCACTCCCATCCAGACCCTGACAGCTTCCAGGCACTGGCACATCACTTCCACCGCTACACTGAGTTGGCACGGGGCAGAGAGATACAACTGAGTATCATCCGCGTATTGATGGTATTTAATCCCGTGCCGGCGAATGATCTCACCCAGTGGCTTTATGTAGATGTTAAATAGGAGGGGGAAAGGACCGAGCCCTGTGGCACCCCATATTTAAGGGGCCTAGGGGTCGACCTCTGTCTTCCGACCAACACCAACTGCGACCTGCCGGAGAGGTAGGAGGAGAACCACCATAAAACGGTGCCTCCTACTCCCACCTCTTCCAGTCGTCGCAGAAAGATACCATGGTCGATGGTATCAAAGGCCGCTGAGAGGTCAAGGAGCACCAGGATAGAGGAATGTCCTCTATCCCTGGCCTGCCAGAGATCATCGGTCAGCACGACCAAGGCGGTTTCAGTGCAGTATCCAGGCCTGAAACCGGACTGAAAGGCATCTAGATAATCTGTTTCATCCAAGGTCCATGGGAGCTGGAGGGCCACCACCTTCTCGACAACCTTCCCTAAGAAAGGGAGGTTGGAGACTGGACGATAGTTTTTGAGGATAGCTGGGTCCAGAGAGGGCTTCTTAAGGAGGGGTCTCACCACCGCCTCCTTCAGAGGCTGCGGGAAAGATCCCTCCTGCAGAGACGTGTTCGTGATCCTCTGGAACCATCCTCATGTTACCTCCCTGCTGGTCGAGACCAACCAGGAGGGACACGGGTCCAGCAAACAGGTGGAGGTACTCATCGCTCCCATGTAACCATTAAAACATATAATAGAACAGTAATACAAAAATATAAAATTAATTTAGTATAAAACGTGGGATCATTCATCTTCATACATACCAACATTCATTCCGCATACAAGAAAATTTGCGCAGGTGTTAATTTCGTGCAAGCAGTTCATACAGTTCAAATGGCTGGAAGATCAATGACGGTGCAGGGTGTATCTTGTCTTCCTTCTCTCCTGTGGACCTGGAGCGATGCCACACAGGGGGCCAAAGTCTGGTGTGGCTGAGGCGGACTGAAAGGGGGGGAATGCGTCAGATGAAAAGGCGTTAAGTCGTGACTTCACCATCTTCCGTCACCCCCTTCCACTGAAGGAATGTAATAGGAAACAAGCTGCAGGCGTTGCCAGTATACCATAGAATTTTCATGCTCGTTGCAGCGATGGTATTTTTTGAAGGAGTAAAGCAGAGGAGGAAACGGAGAAGAAGTGAGAGAAGCTCTAGCTGAGGCCAGGAATGGTGGTCACTGGAAAAGATGATTGGCCAATCTCCAGGTGCCCCGCCTATCTGAAATTTGTAGCGCCAAAAGTGAAGTGGACTGAGTAGTGGCGCTATCTAAGATGGTAGGCTTGGGGCAGCATCGGGTGGTGATGGTCACAATAGATGGGGCTGGGATCGAAAGTCTAGAAGTCCAGAAGCTGCATTTAAAAAGAGCCAAATGTCAAATAACAAGAGGCCCCTTAGTGGCGACGGCAGAATGGAGGAGAGGCTGTGCCGAAAGGAAAGGCCGCGCCAAAGGGAAAGGGAGGGGGGCGACCAGGAGAGCTGCGGTGGCGGCAGATAGGACCAGCCGCCCACTCTCACCCAGTAGCATCACAGGCTGACCACCTCCTCCATGGGGCAATGAATAGTCTGGCGCAGGTCCAGGGGCTCCCCACGGTCGAAGAAACGAGGTTGAAAACGGCAAAAATGCCGAAAACGCTGCCTGGAAGCGCCGCCATCAGCATAACGCCACCATCGCTGCCGCCGCCACCAACCAGCATAAGAGCCACCAAGAGCGGTAACACCAAGTGGGAGCCGCCCAAAAGTGGCGACCCCCCAGATAGTTGTCTCTTCGGGTCCCCTGGAACTCAATCTTCTACAGGAACCCCTTCCCGCACAGTTTCCAGGTTTAAATCCATAGGTTTTCAAGCACTTTTTGTCTTCTACAGCCAGAGCGGTAAGGTTTGGCAGCCATTCTCGGCTTGCACATGCACCCATGTAAGTACTGTATTCTTTGTATTCTTTAAAAAGTTGAACTTTCTATGGAATACTTGAAGCTAACTTTTGGTTTTCATTTATTCTGAGAGGAACATAGGCATCTTCCTAGATTCCTCATGTCTAATTACTTCAAATAAAAAGTTTCCTCCTGAGAGGAACCCCTTCCATTCTGTATTTGACAGGTAGAAATTAGTTGCCTAATGGCATAGAATTGTTCTGCAAATTGAAGGAATTAAGTGAGCTTTTTTAATTTCGACTCCTTCTAAATTACATTTTAATTTGGATTCTAATGTAATGAGGTGGATGGTGTGAGGGAGCTTAATTTGGATTTTCTTCAGTAATTTGATATTGCCCTTTCCCCAGATTTCATATGTCTCTTTTATTTCCTTTGATATTTACTTAGTCTCAAAGCTATCATGCTTCCGTGTGCAACCTGTTTAGTACATTTTTGCAGGATAAGGTGAAATTTGTGCAGTTTTGTGATTTATGCCTGTAATTAACTATAATGGGCATTATTCCAATCCATGGGGTCTGGACAAAAAGGGACATGTCATAACTGAGACAAAATGAGTAAAATAGCTCTACAAAGTTAGCAGAAAAAATATTTCTGGGTTTATAAATTTGAATTATTATATCTTCTTTATTTGTTATAAATTCGAAACAATTTTGTTACAATTGCATTTATAACTAAGAAAATTCACATTTCCCAGATTACTATAGCCTTTTTCTATAAATACTTAATTTCTCCAAATAATAAGTAATTCTTAGAAAAAAATATTTGTAAATGTGTGTGATAAAATGTGTATATGACATCCATTTAACCAGAAAACAAATATTCGTTTAAAAAACAACACAGATTAAATGGTAACAGAATAAAATAACCCTTTAGATTAGGAATCATCTGTTTTATTCACCCGAATTGTAATGACCAGGCAACTCACTCCTGGAAAAAAAAAACTGCTTAATTTTTCAATTAAACTGTTTCAAATTTTGGACTTGCAATCCAGTGAACTTTAGTTGAGCTTGCTTGTTTCAACATATACATGGATAAATGGATGGAGTTGGTCTTGAATGACTGTGGCATCTTCCAGCATTAAGATTCTCTTCTTAACCCATCATCATGATCCATTTAATTTTAAATTTCAAAAGAGAGAAACAGAGACCCAGGTTGATCTAGTAATTAAGGTACCTGGCTAGAAACCAGGAATTCTATTCCTGCCTTAGGTATGAAAGCTATCTGGGTGGCCTTGGGCCAGTCACTCTCAGTCCAACCCACTTTATAAAGTTGTTGGTATAGATGAAATGGGAGAAGGGAAAAGTATTGTGTAACTTTGCCATCTTCAATTATGTATAAAAATATTAAACATGGGATTAAAATCTAATAAATAGATAAATACTTGCTTTGCTTGACTCCAACAAAGCCTTTTATAGCAGAAAGGGCAACTCAAAAGTAAAGTATATTTTGGATTGAAAATGTTTTTTCTTCAAAATCATAGTCGTTCATTGTGGCATGTTTTTGAAGCTGGCAAGGGTGAAATACACCAAGAATAAAATATACAGATTACCTTAAACTTGGCTTTATTAAAAATATGATTAACAGCTGTGTGAAAAAGTGTGCATGCTTTACGGTTTACAGTTTATGACATTTTTTGGATAGGCCATTGATTTTATGATATTTCATGCTAACTTCTATGCAAATATTATTATATTTACATAAATACTGGTGGTTTTTAAGTGAAAAGCATCAGCTTTTTGCCATTTGGTGCTGTTTGGATGGGGATTGTGATTTTCCTTGCATGCTTACAATGCATGCTTAAAATGACTATGAAAACAGATTAACTGATGCATGCTCAGTGGCATACGTGTTGCAATTACTAAGGCCGATGCTAGTGTTTTGTTAACATTTTTATTGTTTGTGGCCCTGAAAAAGACCATTTAGGTAACCAAACATAGTTACTAATATGAAATTGGCCAGCCCTTATTGCTTATCACCAGGCGGCATCGCTTCGGCATAGACTGTATAAGCCTTTGCACATGATCTTTGGTGACAATTGGTGCCAGAGTGCAATAATGGATTCAATCAGCTCCTGCTTGGTCTTCGTATGCTTCTTGCTTATTTTGTAATTGGGTTCTCAATTGGGTTCAAATCCGGGCTCTGAGCTGGTCAATCCAGGAGTCGAACACCCTGCTTCTTCATCCACTGCTGGACAGACTTGGCTCGATGACAAGGAGCATTGTCATCCTGGAAGTAAAAGTCCTTCCCTACAAATTGCTGAGCTGAAGGAAGCATGGTCTTTTCCAAGATTTCAACATACTGCTTGGAATTCATGATTTCCTGCACAATTTGTATCCAACCAATACCAGAAGCAGAGATACAGCCCCAGATCATCACGTGCAATGGATGCTTCACAGATAAATTCAGGCAGTACAGCCTAAATTCTTCAGCTGGAAATCTTCTGATGTACTTATTGCACTGATTCCCAGTCAAGTAAAAATTGCTCTCATCACTGAAGATGACCTTGGCCCACTGTTCGTTGGTCCACTTGGCATACTTCTTGGCCCACGCAGGTCGACGAAAGCAGTGAGCGTCTGTGAGCAAAGGTTTACTTTGAGCCCTGCAGCCTTTGAGCCCTCTGGCAAGCAGTCTGCAATGCACTGTGCTTGTCCACACTTTTACATCACATGTTTCACTTCAAATTCTTGTAATCTGAAGTGAGGTGAGCTTCCTGTCAGCCATTGAAATGCATTGCAGAGCCCGATCTTGCTGTTTTGTCAATTTGCTTGGTTTCCCAGAGTTGAGCCTGTCATCAACTGAACCAGTTATTTGGTATTTTTCAACCACTCTGCTCACTGTGGTGTGAAGGCATTTCACTCTCTTGGCTATTTCTGTACAGGGGTAACCTTCTTCATGAAGCACAATGATGCAATGCCGCTGCTCAGTACTGGTGAAAGCAAAGGCCTTCATCCTTGCCCGCAGCCAGAGCTAAATTAAATTTCTCAATGCTTTTCATGCCTATTTATAGTCAGAGAATATGAGAACATTCATTGGCTCATAGATTTAGCCTCTGTGCATTTTAATTTGTCAGCCAAAGCTCACTGCTGATTGGCTAACATTTCGATCCTAACATTCTCAAAAATTCAAATTGTGTTTGTTTTAGCACATAAACTCACTCAAAACCTTAAAAAGACTTTGGTTATATTAATAAAAATTATGCATCTCAATTTGACTATAGAAATTTTCATCAAAGTACTAATTTTGTGTGGTTTCTATGAGTGAAAAGTTGATTAAACATGTAAATACAGCTTAAAACTGAAAGTGTGCAGGACTTTTTCACACAGCTGTAATGTTGAATATTTTGCTACAGAGGATGTGGTGACTCAGTGGCTAAGACGCTGAGCTTGTGGATCAGAAAGGTCAGCAGTTTGGCAGTTCAAATCCCTAGTGCCGCATAATGGAGTGAGTTCACGTTAATTGTCCCAGCTTCTGCCAACTTAGCAATTCTACAGAATGTAAAAATGCAAGTAGAAAAATAGGAACCACCTTTGGTGGGAAGGTAACAGCTTTCCATCTACCTTCGGCATTCATGCTGGCCACATGACCATGGACACATCTTTGGACAGTGCTTGCTTTTCGGCTTTGAAGAGTGGAGATGAGCACCGCCTCCTAGAGTCGGGAACGACTAGCACATATGTGCAAGGGGAACCGTTACCTTTACCTATTTTGCTACTGTAATAACTAGGATGACACTTCTAATTCTTAGGGCTAATTGGAGCCCCACTTTATGAGCTATTTAATTCAAATTATAATTATTTCAATTATTTCTATATATTACTTATTTATTTATTGTACTCACACCCCTCCATGATAAAACTGCTGCTGGCTTTTTTCTTTCTTCTGCAGGAAGTCTCCTCCTTACATTTATAAGCTAACAAGTAGATGATGATATTTCATCTTGCTTGACCACTATTACGTCAAGCATTTTTCCAACATGTTTCATTTGGTCCTTGTGTGCAATCATAACAGCTGCTGCTTCTCCCTTTCCCCTCCCCCTTCCTCCTCCTCTTCCTCATGTTCCTGTTTTCAGTTTCAACTTCCATATTTCAGAACTATTTAACATGCTGGCCAAGTAACTAGTTTAAATTACAAATGGCTATAGTGTGATGATCACCCCTACTCTAGTTTATTTAATATGCTTAGATTTCTATCTGGAGCATCAGACAACTATTTTTATTTTCTTTCCCCCAAAAAATTATTGGGCTATTTTATGGAAGCACAATGTGTTACTCCTGAGAGAGCCTTGTTCTAGCCAAAAGTGTCTTATGTGCATGCTGTCAACAAGCCCAGTATTAATGTTCTCTATCATTGCTTTACCACATACTAAAATGTTTGAAATGCTTCAATTTGTTTCCTACGTGAAAGCCTTTCAAGAACTTGATTACTTTTCAGTGTGCAACAATAAAAAAGCAGTGTGATAAACCTTTATTTTTAAACAGAACCCTTTAATCACAGCTGCAGTGGGAAGGTGTTGCAGATTAAAGAACTATTATTGTGATCATACATTTTTCTGTACTCTGATAAAGGCTTGTAATGTATTAAAAGCCCACTGTGTTTATTGAAACTCTTTGAGATGGCCTGAAATCTTTGTCTGTATGTGAATTCAGAGCCTATCACTCAGTTGGCTACTTTGAGATATATAATGGGGTGTCCTGGGAGGTTGAGACACTAAGATATTACTTTGTCTTTATTTTGTGTCGTTGATATCAAGTTTGTGTTCATTAATTCTTCAAAACATTTGTCCTGTTTGTCCTCTGTAGATTCCACAGGGCATTACTGTCAGATGATAGAATATATCACATTTGAAGGAGAGCATATGAAGGCACTTCTAATCTTGAATTTAGTAGAGAAATAGGAAATAATGGTTCATTTTTTTATAAAATCCACTTTTACGGATTCTAGTGCAAATATATTATATCCTGTGCATAGAATTTGGGGGGGGGGGAATCATTCATTCTCCTCAGTGGTGGGATTCAAAATTTTTTAGTACTGGTTCTGTGGGTGTGGCTTGGTGGGTGTGGCAGGAGAAGGATACTGTAAAATCTTCATTTCCACCCCACTCCAGGGGAAGGTTACTGCAAAATTCCCATTCCCTCTCAATCAGCTGGGACTCGGGAGGCAGAGAATAGATGGGGGCGTGGCCAGTCAGAGGTGGTATTTTCCACTTCTCCGAACTACTCTTGCTACCGGTTCTCCAGAACTGGTCAGAACCTGCTGAATACCACCTCTGATTCTCCTGCAGAAAGTTCGGGGTCATGGAACATGGTGGGAGGAATTACTAGTTTGCAAATCTCTCTTTAGGTCTCTTTCTTCTCATTGAACAATGGAATTAATTGGCTGTTGCAATTTTTTGCTTTGGACCTGGCATGTTTTCCAGGTTGGGGGGGGGGAACTGTTTGTGGTGTATAGTGAGTCCATTTCCATTTCCATTTTCGTTTTTTGTGTCTAAAGCCACAACCATTTAATGTTACTTTCATTTTAATTGCATTTGTTTCATTTCATCTTTGCTTCAATCTAATCTGGTGTTTCACCTGTTTTTTTCCAATGATTTCAATGGCTTCTGGCATCTGTGACTTTTGGGTCTTGGTCCAAATGATCTGAAATTGGCAGGCTTCTAATGCATTACTTGCCAAGATTGGACTGAATACAAAAATGGAGTGCACTCGCATTAGTTTACTTATCTCATGTTAATATGAAAAACCAATATTATTATTAATAATAACAAACAACAACATTATGATAATTAACTGGATTGTAGTTAATAGAGCTAAGTATCTAGGAAATGAAATATTACTGCAGAGCAAAATTGTATTTCCCACAGCTGTTTTTTTTATTACTATGACTTTCATAAGTAACATTGTTACTTCATCTTTTTAAGAATGTATTGAATAAATTATCATCCAGGCAATTATTTAGGGTGTGGTGGGAGTGAGGAAGAGTGGAGATAATTAAATAGATACTTCCCTTTCTTGCCCTTGCCTTTTCTTACATATTCTGTAAGAATCAGGTTCTGCAATTTTAAACTTAGCTCCACACTTTCCAACAACTATAGCAGTCATATTTCCATATGCATGTTCAGTATGGTTTTCCAATCAAAGAAAATAGGCACAATATTCAGTGCATGAGAAAATGAAGTCACAAAAATATGTGCTTGCTACAAGTGCTGTTTGTATGGCAAACATGCAGTATGTCCATTTGCAATTTTAAATACATAATATGTTCATATTAAGTCAAATTATGGATACAAAACAGGTATATTAAGGAAAATTCATAAACATACATACCATTTTTCATGCAAACCTTTTTTGAGAGGGAAGGAGAGATAGGGAAAGTCAAACACAACTCTTGGGGCTTGGCTGGACTTGGCTTCCCAATTTCTCCTCATTAGCTCCTAATAAGAGAATTCGTGTGGTTTCTGCCTGTCTTTCCTTGTGACGAATATGTGAAAAGACATATGAACTGGATTAGACTGAGTATTGATTCACTTGACATCATGTATTGATTGATGTCTCCAGAGCACATGGGTGCGCAACAGGGTGGTTGATGCATAGCAATGGCATTAACACGGTCAATAAAAGGATTGTCTACCACTGATAGTCAGTTGTCTATCCTTTGAAATTCACCTTTGGATTACACAGGATTGAACATATATTTTTTTCTGGCTGCATTTAGCTATCAGCAAAGCAAAGCAGGCACATATACTTGACGATCTCCCATTGCTAAAACTACCATTGTCTCTACTCTTAAACTTTTCTCTGCAGCAATAGTAAGAAATAATAGTGTGAATAATGTAACTGGCATTTCCATTAATTATGAGTAGAAATCACTCCAAGTGAAATGGAAAACATTCAGAAAGAAAAAAGAAGGCTGGGTGCAAAAAAAAAACAAAAAACAACAACCCTGCTACTCAATATAAAGTTTGTTCCATGATAGCACTTGGAGTAATTAAAAAAAAAACAGTCTGGCTGCTTCAGACCTTCTACAGGGGAAGCACAGCACAGCTTGTCAAAAAAAAATGATGCCATCAAAGAATTCAGTTGTACTGAAATCCTTTTGGAAATAAAAACAGCATGTACGAAGGATCCAAGGATGCAATTTCCTATAGTTTTCAGCAGGGACCTTTCCAATAAAATGTCACATAAAAGAAAACACTGTCCTTTTTACTTCTGTTAAATCTTTTTCCTGTTCAGAAACAGAGAACTTCAGAATTTGAAGGGATACCAAGGGACAACAAGACAGGGAATTTCATACTAATGTGCTTTTTTAAGGCTGCAATGGTTTGTGCTGGTATAGCTGTATTCTGATAGGGCCTGTAACGCATTGAATTTGAAAGCAAAAAAGTGCTTTAGAGAGCACAGAACCACACACAGAACAATTGTATGCAACTTTTAAAAGCACCAGTGTCAAAGATGCAGATGCTTTAAATCACAGGTGTCAAACTCGCAATGTCACATTGTTATCATGTGACATATCATAACTTTTTTTCTCCTTCACTAAACCGAGTGTGGATGTGTTGAGCATGTGATGCATTTGGCCTGCTGGCCATGAGTTTGACACTCCTGCTTTAAAGAGTTACAGACAGGTGCCTTGAGATATTCCTGTTTGCTTCAGAGCACCTGTTAGCCTTCAAGTGCAATGTACCACATATCTTAATATACTAAAACCAAACTAACTAAACTAAACACTGAACTAAGCTAAACTTGCATAGAGTCAAACCCCTAGGGCAGTGATGGCGAACCTATGACACGCGTGTCAGTGCTGACACGCGTAGCCACTTGGGGTGACACGCACAGGATTTCATGCGATTCATCCTCGGCTCCTGCACGGCCGCCGAGGATGAAAGAATCTGTGCTGGAGGAACGGGGGGGGGGGGGCGGGACGTGTGATCTCCCCCGCCCACACTCACTTACTGTATCGCCGCCGCCCCTTTCTGAGCGCAGGGGCTGCTGGTAAGGCGTGCGTGCCGTGCGCACACACGTCATCAGCACGGCGAGGGAGGACCCGCAGGAGAGGAGCGCGGGAACAGTGTGCACCTCTCTCCAGTCAGGCTGGCACAGAGAGTCTACTCCTGGGACTGTCGGTTACGACCGCACCACACTTATCTCAGTTCACGGCAGGGCTGTGGAGTCTGCTGCTTCCAGCTCCACGTCCTCATCAACATGCTGCTCCGGCCCGCCCCCGCTATGAATATTCATATTCTTCGCCCTCGCGTCACTAGGAATATTCATAGCAGGGGCGGGCTGGAGCGGCATGTTGATGAGGACGTGGAGCTGGAAGCAGCCGACTCCACAGCCCTGGTTCACGGCACCCCAAACAAGTTCAATAATATCAAGGGCAACATACGAAATCGACTGATGAACAAAGAAGTTACTAAGCAGGTATGTTAAATAATTTGTTTTTGGTTTATTAAATACAATTATATATTGCAATTATACATTTTTGTAGTTTAAACTATAAATTGTGCAAAATTATGTTTTTGTCGAAGTGACACACAACGCGAGTTATGCTCGATTTTTTGCCGATTTTTGACACACCACGCCAAAAAGGTTGCCCATCACTGCCCTAGGGGAATAGTATCCTGATACTACACAAATCAGAACTAGGCAACTGACAACTTTTAAACCTTATGCAAACTTCTCAGTCTTTTCTTTGTAGCTTCCAGATCCTTCCACAGCAGTACTATCAAACCTGGGAAATAAATCCTGAGGGTGTATATATTCCTTTCAGCATTTTTCTGTAAGCACATGATCCACTTATTTCATTGGTTGCAACAGTCATTAACTGACCAGCTTTGTGTTGAAGCCTGATGTCATGGGTTCAAGGAGAGACACTGGTTCAAAGTTACCCAGCTAGCTTTCAAGAATCAAGTGGGACTAGAACTCACAGGCTCCTGGTTTCTAGTCTACTTTTTTAACCACTAGACCAAACTGGGTTTATCAATATATCTGTATCTATAGCTACATCTTTATCTATATCTCCTCATTATCTCTATCTACATCTTTCATAATTTATATCTATATCTAGTAGTTTATTTGGTCAATTACTAGTAAAAAAAATACCAAAGTAAAAAAAAAAAGAATGAGATAACATACTAGCACAACAAAGATAAAATAACACATAAAATTTGATATACACTCCTACAGTCATACATTAATTACCTATGCAAGTGTAAATCTAAAATATTACAGACTATGAAGTACATATGTTATCTAAAAACAAGATAGCATGTGTTTCATGTATGTTGAATGACAACCAAGTCAGTCAGACTTCCTATGTCTGACTATATTTCATGTGAAGGTATGAGCTGTTAGTCCATGGCTGTCAGATGAAATGATAAATTGTCCTTCATGGAAGGCCTTCAAAGAGAAACTGGATGGTAATCTGTCAGAGATGTTCTAGTGCAGCGTTTATCAACCTTGGCAGCTTGAAGATATGTGGACTTCAACTCCCAGAATTCCCCAACCACATGGCTAGGAATTCTGGGAGTTGGTTCACACATCCTCAAGTTGCTATGGTTAATAAACATTGTTCTAGTGTAATCTGCACTTAGAAGCAAATTACACTAGATGATCCATGAAGTGATTTCCAATGTTGTGATTACATACCAAGTGGGTATGTCACATTATTGTATAAGCACTTTTGGACAGCTTGATATTAGATTTATACTTGATATCAGAATTATATTAAACTATAGTTGATTTTCTGGTCTTTAATAAGCACGTGAACAAGTATGACTTTTTATATTGCGGTATTTCTTTTTCCAACCACATTGCTGTTGGGAAGTAGGATTATAGCTCTGTGGAAAATAGACTTCTTGTATTTTGTTAATTTATAGTCAGACTCAGAGGAGATAGTCTTCTGCTATATTGTCAGTTATATTGTTGTTGTCAGCTCAAGCAAAATATTATACTGTTTAACTGCTGCTAAGCCTATTTTGAGCCTGAAAGGACTCATAATTCCCACTCAATGACAATACTGGCATTTTGCTGTCTTCTTTAATCCAGGCTTTGAAACCATTATCTTGCAATGCAAACTTAAAACACCCACAACAAAGCATATTCTTCAAGCATGGAAATCTCCTGGATTATAAAGAAAACACTTTTTAACTGCATGAATAGGATTGGTGCATCACTCTTGTCCTAAGCAATTTCATCAACCATGGTAAAATTCAGCAATACGCCATTTATTTTATTTTATAAAATGAAAACAATACCAACAATGAGCATTAACTAGAAGAATTGGTACATTAATGGTTGCACTCTGATTAGCATCAATGTCATAATCTTTTAATCTATTACCATTTGGAAATGGATATAAGTGTTTCACCACCAAATATTGGGCACCAGTAGTATTTGTATAGATACCCTCTTAGGAACCCCAACCTCCTCTTTTTTTGGATCTGACCATTCCTGATATCTGTTCCCAACCAAATCAACCACATGCTGCTTTCTTATTTCCAAAAATCATCCAGTTTTAGGTCATAATCAAACTCCATTACAGATTTTTTTCCAAGCAGCGTGTCAAAGAGAAATGTCAATTTCATATTGGAATATATAGCATTATATATAGTATATAATATAATAATCAGCTAATATTTCTCAGTTAAAATGCATCCTAAAATATGTAACTTTCAGGAATAGAGAACTTCAGAAAGCAGATATTCAAGAAAATTCTGTACAAAAATGATATTTTACTGAAACGGTTATTGCAAGGTGTACCAGGGGAAATTATGTCAATTGTGTTCTATTGCTTTAAAAATGGTACAAATTTGATGGAACAAAAGAATACCTGAATGCTACCTCATTACATTCTCATAGATAACATTTTGACTAATATGCACATCTATGTTCATCCAGCTGTGTTTTCCCAGGAGCATTAAAAAAGAAAACATTAAGACTTTTTCCAGTTTCTCATTTTTTTCATTACTTGAGTAACATAGTAATAGTATGAATCAGTATAATGACTCAGAGTTTAAGGGATTAGTTGTTAGCATGCCAGTTGTATTTTAGATATATTCACCATAATCATTTTATGATGCACCCTTCCTAAAGGGGAAACTTTTGCAAACATTTTACTAAAGTGTTTGTTGATCAAAATGGAATGCTGAAAAAGCAGATTTTGTTGGTAAATTATTTAATCAATCTCTATGTATTCTAAATGGCACCAGGAGAACTGTTGTGATCACCCATATTGTCTTTAGAGTTGACCTTTCTAACTTGCTATATATTTTTACATTATTTTTTAAAAAGAGTTCTCATCAATTCATGACAGCCTAAAAAGGTAAGTTGTATGAGACTTCCATGAATAAAACTAGTATGACTTCCTTGGTTGCAGAGATTGTGTGTACTATTTTTATCCCATTCTTTATCTTCTCTATATGAGCAGGACTTTTCCAGGAAACAGATTCAGATCTTCAAGTCAAATGTGGAGGTTGTAGGACTGAATTTAGGAAATAATATATTGGAGAGAAATGCCAGTCCCTGGCAACTCATAGAGAGCATTGGAGATTCCAGTGCAGAAATACCTGGAACCCAGCTGGCTTATCTACTAATGAAACAAAGCTTTTGTCTTCATGGAAACATTTCCTCCCACCTTTTCCTGTATGGGTCCAGGCTTCCTGGCTTTACAACTTCTGTTTTGTGTAATATTGGAATTCAACATACCATCCACCAGCTTTCTCAAACCATAAACCTATTGAGCACAGTTATACAGATGAGAGAGAGAGGTATGAGAAGACAGAAAAGAAGACAGATACAGACAGATTGATTTTTTCCCAAGATGATTTATCACTTACAAAGTCATTCATCTCTTCCAATGGTGCCCTCATTGCCACTGTATCTGAGATGATTTACCTTGCTGCTGATCATCACATCTCTTTTCTTCGCTCATTTATCAGTGTTAGATCCTTCTCAAAAGAGTATAATATGTCCAAAGTAGAATAATTTGGGTATGGTCTTTTTCAGGAGTCTTCTCCAATACCAATGTTCAAAAGTGCCAATATTCTTCCTCTCTATCCTGGCATCTGAATTTCTTTTCCGATGTCTCCATTCTATTCTCATTGTCATTGGTAAAGTTGGTTGTAGTATCTGTTGTCATTAATTTGGTATACTTTATATTTTATTTAAATTCCATAAATGTAGAAAAATTGAGTAGAAGGTTTGTAAATTTGTATCTCTTTCTCTTGTTTAAAAAAGATACTTTACATGTTTCTTATTCGTTGGACCTGTATCTTCTGGATTCCAGAGGTGGTATTCAGCCGGTTCAGACTGGTTTGCCTGAACCGGTAGTGGAAATCACGGGTGGGCCTGCCCACCTGCCCTGACTCTATGCCATCCTATTTAGGCACGTTTTCAATCTAAAGTGCATGCGCGTAAGGCCACGCGCACACGTTCACTTTTGCAAACCAGTAGGGAAAGTAAGTGAATACCACCCCTGCTGGGCTTCTTCTCTCATGTTCATCATGGAAACCCCAGGAGCACTACTCAAAAAGTCAGTTCTAGCACATTGCGTTCAATATGCATTGCACACTATGTACCTCCTTTCTGTCTTCTAATTCCTTCCTCTCCAGTGAATGTTAATATAAACATTAATTCCCTGCTTGCTAATAAGCATTGAGATCAGCATTCCTAAAGGCTGCGAAGTGAGGAAAAAGAGAAGCACTGTCACAGTCATGTCATTTCCCACTTAGCATCCAAGTTGCCGCAATTGTGGTCATTAAATGAGGACCTGTGTATTATTCCAAGTGAGTTACACAATACAAGCATCAATATTAGAGCCAGAAATCCAAATAAAAGAATAACTGGTACTCCACCTTCCCTCTGACCCAGCAGAAAAGCTCATAAATATAAACAAACCAATTCCTGCCACAGCCATAATCCTTGGTAATTATAGGCTGTGGTGCCATTCTGCAGATCCCATCCTCTTTCACATTCTCAGCACGTGGGCTTGCAGAATCTATTTGTAAGAGTGAAATCAAGGAAGATAAATGCCTGACTTTGTTCCACCAGGTCATAATCCATGCAGATATTCAACCTTCTAAAAACCACATTTCTAGTTGTTGAATAGAAGCAATTAGCAGATTATAAGTATCTTTAACACTATGGTGTTTAATAAATGGCCTTCTAACAGCAATTGCTTGATTTACTTCTTTTTCTGCCATACATTTACCTTCAGCAGAAGCACCACGTGCATATTAATTTAGCTTAAATTTATTCATAACAATATCAACCATTCCTGGAAAGAATTTCTTTTACATTTCTTCTCACAGCTACCTCACAAACACTTTCCCTCTCTCTTCCCTCCTCCCACCCCCGCACAAATACAGCACTTGGTACAGTTGGTTTTTGAAAAAAAAAATGATAATAGTTGCTAATAATGCATGTTAAATTATATTAAACCAAAAGAATAGCAAAAGCATTTAAATCCCACAGTCCTTTCTTTTGTTGATATAAGACTTAATAAAGCTTCATAAAAAGATTTACAAATTCTTTATTTGCTTACAATGTAGCAATCTTACCTGGTTTTCCTTACAATAATATGCAAGTTCTGATTTGAATTGTAAAGTATCTTCTGATATCTTCAGTACTTTCATAAAGGAATATGTATGGATAATCAGCAGAGGACTGAAATGGGCCTTTAGGAAAAAAAAATCAGTAGTCTTTGCCATTAATTACACTGAATATTTCTATCATTTAGGAATATTGATTTTAAAAAAGTCACTCCAGATATATTACTTCATTTGCGTATGTGCTTTTGACAGAATTCAAGGGATCCTTAAATCAATTGATTGTTCCTTGTTTCCTGACTCCACCCAGCTTACATATATTCTTTTGTGATACATTTGGCAAAATGTTGCAGTAATTGTAAGGCAGGTTTTTTTTTGAAGGAGGGGTTTGGAAAACATGAATCACAGTAATTTCTAAGGCTTCAGTGTTATACAATTGCTTTTTCATAATTGGCACTGATAGTGTGAAAAGTTTTTGTCTAATCTAGGCCACAACAATATTAGCAAATAAGATTTAATTTCGCTTCTGGGAATAAGAGTCAGAAAACTGATATCACTTGGAAATTAGAATCTCTTCACCTCCCACTTTAGATAGGAAGACATCTGGGCATTTAAATGTAAAACAAATAAATGTTAAATGATATAATGCACAATACATATTCATGATGGATGGCTTTTTTAATTTTGCATCATTTTAACAAATGAATTTCTGATTGGGTGCTTTTAGGTCAGGATAGTCTAAGTGTAAAAAGCTAAGAAGAAAATCTGTATCAATAGATTACATTATTTCAAATTCAGTAATTTTATAAAGAAGAGGTATTCTCATCTCAACTCAAATTACTCTGCATTATAAAATTGATAGTAGGTTTATACCAGAGGTGGTATTCAGCAGGTTCTGACCAGTTCTGGAGAACCGGTAGCAGAAATTTTGAATAGTTCGGAGAACCGATAAATACCACCTCTGACTGACCCTGCCCCCATCTGTTCTCTGTCTCCTGAGTCCCAGCTGATCAAGAGGGAATGGAGATTTTGCAGTAACCTTCCCATGCCACACCCACCAAGCCACACCCATAGAATTGGTAGCAAAAAAACGTTGAATGCCACCTCTGGTTTATCCTAGTAGTACATTACTAGTAATATAGTAGCTTACTTTACTAGTAAAGTAAAGTATTAATGATAATACAGATAGTACTGTGTCATCATAGGGAAGTATTTTGTTGTATTATGCCTAAAGTATTACTTTAACTGGTTTGCATTCCAGTTAAACAACTTATGATATATAGTCATGTATTGCTATCTTTCCCCCCCCAAAAAAAATGTTACACAAATGAATCAGAACTTTCTTCAAATAAGGGCAGTAGAAGAAATCAATAAAATACTGCTGTTTGTGGAGAATTTGGTGAAAGTCAACATGTAGTCTCCATTAATGTTCATACCAACAATTTGAGGAAACTTAAAGAATACCAATTCTTGGGAACACTATTCCACATATCCAATCTTTGGCTTTTCCATATTCTAGTGAGCTTCTATTCTATAGAAGGTGTCTATTTGCATTCATTTGCATGCACGCAAAACTTCATGAAATTAGGAATCCTGATAAAATGGAATATGTTGTTGTGTAGGAGAAACTGGGAATAAAGCTTAGCTAAGGAGCCTCTTTCACCTAAGTCATATTTCCTCTACTGCATTAGGCATAAAACAACAAAGTACTTCCCTATGGTGACACAGTGCTATCTGAATTATCATTTTAAAAAAGCAATACAATAACTTTAAGATACTAGTTTACTTTTATCCTACTGAAATATTTAGTATAAGGGAAAAGGAAATATAAATATTTTTAAAAATCTTATTCAAAGGCCTTGCAATAAAAGAAAGAGAGGAGATATAATTTCTCCTCCATTTTAAAAACTGTTTTCCATCATTGCTTCCAATGGGAGAAAAATGAATAAGCACATCTTGGCTTTGACATAATTATTTTGTCAGAATATTTGAGGGGGGGAAGAGAGAAGGCCACTCTTGCAAAGTGATAGCCTCTTTTAGTGTATCATGCAACATATGTGAAATATTTCCTTGTGATGCTGTTTGATTTCACCATTTAAATGTCAGAGAAGGTCTACCTGGAGTCGGGTCTCTTTATCCAGTTAGAATAGTGATGGCTAATCTTTTTGTCCTTCCGTGCTGAAATCGTCCGCATGCTGTCGTGTGCACACCTGTGCCCACACCCATAATGCAATGCACCCCATCCCCTGCACATGCACACACAACCCCCCATACTCCCCCTATGCATGTGCGAGACCCCTTCTTGCACCCAGGCCACCTAGCCAGCCTCCCTGAAGTCTCCTGGATAAAAAATGGGGCATGGAGGGGACCCCGCAGAGACCTGAAAATCAGCTGGCCGGCGGTAGGAACATACGCATGCATGGTGGAGCTGAGCTGGGTGATGGCTGATGTGCCCACAGAGAAGGGTCTGCATGCCACCTGTGGCATGCGTGCCATAGGTTGGCCATCACGGAGTTAGAATGATACCTTTAAAAAATATCTGTCCTCATCATCTCTGCTTCAGAATCATGACAAAAGTTCAAATGATGAAAAGTCTGTCTGTCTCTCTGTCAAAGGAATTTTAATCTTAGCAATAGTTCATCTTAACACAGGGAACTACATATCTGACAACTGAATGGTACTTTTTTTTCCCTTGGGGAGTGGAGCAAACAAATTTTGGTAGAAATTAATTCACTCATACATAACCATGATCCAAATCCAAGTTAAAATAAAAAGGCACACAAATATTTATACAGCCATACATTCATTTGATGTTGTTCTGGGTTGATAAAGAACATGAAAGACACAAACATGGCTCAACTGCAGTTTTGGGGTAGGTATGTGTTTGGGGTAATGGCGTTTTCTTCTTTCCAGAAGGAGACTTTTGGGGGTTATTTCCCAAAGGATAATTTGAGGCAGCGGCCTCTGTTTTCTCTCTCTGGAAAAGTCTACAGAAAGTGTGGCAGAGTTTAAGGCAGACTGACATGAGCTCATGTTAATCCTTTTAAATCTAAACTAGAATTAAATTGGGCACATGTTGACATCAGCATCTGAAATGTGGTGCACATGCATAGAGAACCAGTCTAAATGAATTTCTCCTTCTCATGAGATCGCTGCAGTCTTAAGGGCCATTTCATGAAAACACTGACCTGAATCATCCTTTTTCTGAAAGGAATTCTGTTAAGATTGTTTCACTGATTCAACAAGAGGAAACAATAAAGAATAATAAACAGGAAGGATGGATTGGAGGGTTTAGCAGAACGCAAGGGAGTTAAAAAGAAAAATGAAAGCCATGAAAAGAATCCATACAACAGATAGATTTTATCACTCACACACAATAGGAAGCTGCACCTAATGTATAAAAATTGCAGATAACAAGGAGCCTGGGAAGCTGGTTGACATTTGTGACAGAAATCTGCCCCGCAGTCTAGTTTGAAAAGAAAGGATTGCTTGCTGAGCTTTCTTCATTACTTGGGTATCTGTGTGTCTGTGGATATGTGTGTTAAAAGGGAAAAGATTAGCCTGTTTTCATTCCATATCATTTTCACATGTGTTTACTCCATTGTTTAGAACATCCTTTGTATCTTGTTTCTGTATTAGCCTGCATTTTAAAATCAAACTAAGTGTTCTGTGTATAAACGTGCATTTGATACACATTTTATCAAAAAGTAAGCTGTTAATAAACTATGCAGTTCTGAGAATGATAAGACAAAACCTGTATGGCATTTTTTTAAAGGTAGGAAATAAATACATAATCATTCCAATCAGGAGATGCGAATCAAATTTATTCAATTACAAAATACCGACTGAACAAAATTCAGCAGCCTCTCTTGCTATGTGTCCATATGTGGGGGATAATCAGTAAAACTTAATTCCTTGTGCATCAAAGCAATAAAATTATTTATACTTTAGTTAGCATACTCCTTCTGTTCTTTCCTGCTTAACCCTTTGTTTACTTGACTGATTTTTATCCTGCCTTTATTATTGTTTATAAAAAAAACTCAAGTCAACAAACATATTCTCTTCCTCCTATTTTCCCCTACAAAAATAACGTGGGATGGGTTGGGCTGAAAGAGAGTGGCCCAAACTCACATGGGTGTTTTTGGAGTCCCTAAAATGGGACTGGTTCCTAGGCCAACACTTTAACCATAGAGTAAATTGGCTCTCAGTGATATTTTAGTTCTACTCCCAGGGCAGTGCCTATTAATTGCGTGACCCAATACATAAAGTGGCTCCCTTGATCTGCACAGATCACTGCTGAGGCCCCTCATTTGACTCCCCGCAGGGTAAAGTGCTTCTTGCAGGAATCTGTAGTCCTCTAACTATTGCACAGATTTCCAAAGCAGACATGTTAATAGTATTTAAACTTGAGTGCTGGCCTAGTTACACATAATGAAGTGAAGAAGTCTATCTTTAGCACAAAGGAGATACATAATTTGCGGTATATTTCAGTGGAAGCTCACATGTTCTAGGAAATGCAGAGCAGCCTGTGCCTTGAATCCCATAACTCTTAGATTGGGGGCTTCGAAATTCAGGATATTCTTTTAAGCTGATTGGTGGAATGTTTGTCTGCCTGCCTTACCTGTCTCTATGTCTAATTCATTCACCTAATCTATTGAATCTGTTTTTCCTCCTTTACTTGTACTTTCACCTCTGAGAGCTGCAAAGTGTTCAGACATTCCATTTTATTGTTGTAACATATTCTGGTTTTAGTAACTGTGGAGCGGATTGAAAAAAACCTATCCGTCCATGAACCTTTTTCTAAAATTCTCTACTTCTTTAAAAGACACATGGATGTAAATTGACTTTTTGCACAGTACTACCGGTAGATTTTCCCCCACTTCCTGAATGACACTCCTATAGTAAATGCTGACATTTGGGAATGTGCAAAATCTGATGCACAGCTATGGCTATTTTTTTTTCATGCTCACTCTAAAACCCACTAAATCCAGTGGGCCTTAAGTAGATAAGTAAAGGATTGCATTGTAATTTTTAATCTTCAGATTTGTCCATAGATTCAACTTGTCAGTTTGTATTAGATTTTACAAAAATCTTTGTTCTTCCATCTGCCTATGTACAAAAACAATGACATGTCAAAGTTGAAATGGCTTCAAAAGTAGGGTGACCAGACGTACCGATTTCAGCGTGACAAGCACGCTTTATAACAATTTTTCCCGCGTCCCTCCGCCTTTTAAAAAAGTCCCGATTATCTGGCTTCATGTTGAAAGCCCAGTGGATTTGCTTAAGAAATCCTAACCGGGGCAAGACAAAAGACACCCTGTCTAATCCCTCTCTCTCTCTGTCTCAGTACTTTCATTGAAGATATTAAAACGTTAAAGCAACAAAATGGATCCCCCCCGCACCGCATTGCATTTACCTCATTTTATAAGAAAAAAAATGATCTAGTACCATAGAGCTGCAGGAAATGGCTAGAGAGGTCGCCAGTGTTACTTCCTGGATTTTCCAGAAGGGAGGGGCACGGAGGTTGGAGGACTGCTCCAAAATGGTGGGAAAGTTTCAATTTGCTCAGTTCTTTGTATTAACATCTATATCATTTTGGATTGACTTGGAGTTTCTGCCTGCTGGTAAGTGTGCTGGGTTTTTTTCTTTTATTTTTTAATGCATTTTAAAATAATGTAGGTTTTTTAAAATGTGCAGCTGCTGTTTTTTTATTCAAAACAATATGTGTAACACTATGATGTGCCATGGAAAAATCATTAAAAGAACCCTGAAAGAACAAAAGGGTTTTTTTTAGGGTATTTTCCTGATCAAAGCTATAATTGTTTCTGCATGACACCCTTAATCACAAATAGCCAACTACACTTCATTCTAAATAGTTTTATTTCCTTTATTGTATGTGATTACTCAAGTCCAAAAACTGAGTTAATTGGATAAACTCAGCTCCACAATTTACTAAATATACAGTTACAGGAATTTCATGTATAGTATGCTGTCTCTTAGGGTTTATTGAACATAGGAGAATAATATGAGAGGGATTTGATGTAAAATAAGCTCTTTTAATGAATTCAAAATCAACGCAGCAGACAAGATATGGGAGTGAACATAATACACACTTTAACAATATTTTTTTTCCTTTTAGCCATCAAATACTGCAGCAAGTGTGTCAGTAATAATAGCAAGACAGGCATAGGATTTTCCAGCCAGGTTAATTTTACTTTTTTATGGTTTTGATGTTGTATTTAATTTTATCTGTATTAGAAACTTATGAAGGCTGTGCAACATTTTGAGGTGATATAGAGTATGTAAAGGCATGAATACAGTAGAACCTCTGGTCACAACCATAATTCGTTCCATAACATTGGTCGCAAACTGATTTGGTCATGAATCAAACCTAATTTTGGAAATTTGGCGCTTACAAAAAAAATGGTGCAGAAGGAGAAATCAGCAGTGGGGGGGAATGTGAATATTTTGGTCAGAAGCGTTCGTGACCAGAGGTTCCACTGTATAACATCTTCACTTAAGACTTAAGATTCACTTAAGATATAACATCTTCACTTAAGATTCACTTAAGAACTGTGGCAAGAAAGGTGGTATAGTGACCAAAGTTACAATGGCATTGAAAAAAGTGACTGATGACCATTTTTCACACTTAGCAACCATTGCAGCATCCTCATGGTCACGCGATCAAAATTTTGATGTTTGGCAACAGATTCGTATTTATGATGGTTGCAGTGTCCTGAGGTCATATAATCACCTTTTGACAAAGTCAAATGGGGAAACCAGATTCACTTATGTTACTAACTTATCAGCTGCATTTATTCACTTAAGAACTGTGGCAAGAAAGGTGATATAGTGACCAAAGTTACAATGGCATTGAAAAAAGTGACTGATGACCATTTTTCACACTTAGTGACCATTTTCACACTTAGCGACTGTTGCAGCACCCTCATGGTCACGTGATCAAAATTTGGATTTTTGGCAACAGTTACAATTTATATTTGTAAATTGTAGTTATGTTGAAATTTAAAAAAAAAAACATTACAATACTATTTTTGCATTGTATGAAAATTTTTGTTGCTCCGTATAAAATTTTTAATCACCCCCCCCCCCCCGGTCAAAGGTATCCCTCTTTACCAATCTGAAAATCTGGTCACCTTATTCAAAAGTAAAAGGACACTTCTTAAGAAAATAGAAACATGAAACTGATTTTTTTTATTAAAAAAATCCTGTAGTAATATATTGCAATTACGGTGGTAGCTCTCATTCCCCACCAACACCACCTCTTTCTTTTAAGATATCAATAAACAGCTTGTACAGAAGTATAAATCCTGGCAACAACTTTTTAAAAATGTGCCTGCCTGTTGCCTGCTAAAATATAAGAAAGTCTCTAGCTCAGCAAGAGCCAATTTAATTGTGTCTTCAAGCTGAAGAGGGGAGGGGACAAATTATCATTGCCTTTCAACAGTTCTTCCAAAATTATTTGCTTGATTATCAACAGAAGGAAGGAAGGAAGGAAGGAAGGAAGGAAGGAAGGAAGGAAGGAAGGAAGGAAGGAAGGAAGGAAGGAAGGAAGGAAGGAAGGAAGGAAGGAAGGAAGGAATATTTAATGGGAATATGTATTATTTTATTCAGTTGTGATAATTTTATCCAGTGCCACACTTACAGAAATCTTGTGATATCTATAATATTTTTACTGCCATACAATTAATTCCCATTGCTTACCCAATTACCAATAGAAATTGGATGGTGTATAAAAACAGTAAATCAGAGATTGGTCCTTAGCAACAAAATCTTCTGATTTATTTGACCCCAAAGAGGAATTTAAATGCAGTAGACCTTCTCGGACATCAGAATTGTCAAAGGAGGTCTTCCCTTCTATATGTGAACCATTCAGACAATGTTGTATTAGATACCTGGATTTTTGTGAGAAAATATTATTTCATATTTCTAGCAGAGGCTGTAATCTAAAAAGTTTTTAAAGCTGAGCAAGCAAGATTCTGGTATGCCTGCATGGAAGAGGGCAACATAATTGTCTAAGCATTTGTAATACAGGCATCATTTCCTTTTTTTTCTATTTTTTAAAACAGCATTTTTTTAAAAAAGTAATTTCTGTTTTAAAGTTTTTCAAAATGCGAGAGGGCATTTTAATTTAGCACAGCTCTCAAAAAGATATCTGACCCTAGTTTATCAGAGTCCTGATAAGCACAAAGAAAACTGTATTATCATTCAGATTAATATGATTAACCTTTCTTTAAAATCTAGAATGTATGGAAATGTAGTGGGACCAATGTGACAGGAGGACATAAGGCAAGTGTAGGCAATTTGTAATCTACCGTATTTATCGGCGTATAACACGCAGTTTTAAAACTAAAATTGGAAGCTTAAACCCTGCCTGCGTGTTATACGCCGATCTCAGCCTGGCGGCAGCGTCACACAGACTGTGGAAGGAGGGGGAGGAGGAGGGAACCAAAGAGAGCTTTTACCGAGTCTGCGCCCCACAGCCAGGACCGTCCTGGCGCCTCCAGCCGCGTTTCTTCCTGCAAAGCCATTCGGGCAACCCGAGAGTTCCGCTTGACGCCAGAAGGGCTTTGCAGGAAGAAACGCGGCGTTTCTTCCTGCAAAGCCCTTCTGGCGTCAAGCGGAACTCTCGGGTTGCCCGAAGGGCTTTGCAGGAAGAAACGCCGCGTTTCTTCCTGCAAAGCCCTTCTGGCATCAAGCGGAACTCTCGGGTTGCCCGAAGGGCTTTGCGGGGAAGAAACGCGGCTGGAGGCGCAAGGACGGTCCTGGCTGTGGGGCGCAGACTCGGTAAAAGCCTCTCTTTGGTTCCCTCCTCCTCCTCCTCCTCCTCCTCCTCCTCCTCCTCCTCCTCCTTCTTTCTGGAGCCCCTTCCTCAAAGATTTGGTACCAAAGCAATGGCGGTGAGGAAGTTGTGTCTTTTGGATTTTGCACTGTTGTCTTTTCAATGGTTCTCAGACTGGTTGAACCTTTAGCAGCTGGGGTGATATTCTTTACTGTTAAGGTTACAATTGGATGTGTTGGACAAATCTTAAAAGATGAAACTTTTATTTAAACGTTTGACTTAACTAAAAACGTCTTCCTTTTTCTTCTTCTTCTTAAATATGATTTATTTATTTATTTTTACTTCAGAAGTTTGATGACCGTTGTACAAACTAATCCAACCTAAATGTAGAGGAGGAGAAGAAGGGGGGGGGGATTTAAAAAGAGCAGAGGAAAAAGAAAAGAAAGCATGAAGAAAACATAAAGAAAGGGATGGGAGGGAGGGAAGGAAGGAAGGCACTTTATGTTGAAACAGAAAATATTATATAAGGAAGAAAATGGAAATAACTTTTTGCTCAAAGAGGTGTTTTTTCATTTCATATTTGCCTTTTAAGAGGAGTTAATGTTATAATTCATGTTCTAATGTTATAAATTTTAATCCAACATTAAGTTCCGAGCTTCCAAGTCATTTATTTTTAATGAAAAAAATTTTTACTCAAATTTTTGTGTTAAAATGGGGGATGCGTGTTATACGCCGGTGCGTGTTATACGCCGATAAATACGGCCCCAGAACCCACCTGCAGAGCATATTGCATCGTTAATATCCAGTAGAAAATTGGCAAATTATTTAATGCTGACCTTTTTTTTAGTGCTTCTAACTAACTCTTTCTTCACATTTACTGATACTGTTCAGTAATACTGTAGAAGATAGACTCAATTCCAATCTATAACTGTGTATGTTATCCTGAGAAACATTAATTGTTGAAGGAATTAAATATAACCATATATAAATATTGTATTTTACTTCAAAGGAAAACCAGTTCTTTCTCCCAAAATAAATAGTCTTTTTAAAAAAGTAGGATAATCTGAATGTCATTGACAATATGATACTGATAACATATGTTGACATATTGGCTTTTCTAAGAGGGTCAGTTTTAATTTATAGTCATGATCCTTTTAAGTGAATATGATACTCTGTGTGTGTGTGTGTGTGTGTGTGTGTATGTGTGTGTGCCTCTGTGAAAGGTAAGGATGACTACTGTGTTTGTGGTGCAATCAGAACATTGCATGTGTTGAAGTTGTTTTAACGCAAACCAAAGATGCCTTTTAAAAAACAAGTTTACATCATATTCTTATGCATGCCAGTGCTGTATGTTTAAGGTTCTGACAAGTGTCGTCGGCATCTTCATATCCGGTCACATGGGCGGCAAGCCACTCCCACAAAGGAGGTCACGCCCACAGAGTAGGTTCGAACAATTTTTGAAACCCACCACTGGTATGTATGTATGTATGTATGTATGTATGTATGTATGTATGTATGTATGTATGTATGTATGTATGTATTTGGTTTGGAAGTTTTACTGTTTCAGAAAGGAAGGCTGGGCAGATAGTGGTGAGGATGGCAGAAAAGGTTATTGAAGTTCACTTCCTATCCAGGACATGACATATAAGCACTGCTTGATTAGGTGTGGTAGTACTGTCAGGGATGCTACACATCTTCTTTCTTACCATCTGGGAGGAGGCTTTGTGATATCTGAAGCAGAACAACTGTAACAGCTTTGTATCACATAGTATCAACCTTGTTAACTCTCAAGACTCTTTTTATCTGCTATGTATTCAAAATGGACTGTGATTCATATAGATATGTATATTTATGCATGTGTGTGTGCATGTATGTAATATACAGCATATGTATATGTGTGTGTGTGTGTTTGTATGGGTAGAATTTCATTTTTAAGGCCATATATATTTATTTATAATATAGTTAAATTGCTTCATTTTCTTTTAGCCTACTATATTTTTATGGACAGAACCCATATTTCATTATGCTTGTCCATATAAAGACTATGTTTGTAAGGCACTTTCATAGCTGGCAAGAGTTATCAAGTCTTCAATCCGTTGACTGAGTGGAGCCATATATTTGTCTTTCCAATGCTGTGGTCTATTGACCATAGAAAGGCATGGGAATCATTTTACTTTGTCTAGTTGTTCAATTCCATGTGGCAGGTATTGAAGAGAATTAATTAATTAATTAATTAATTAACTTATTTATTTATTTATCATATTTAGAATCTCCAGAATTTTGGTGACCAGTTGTAAGTGCCTTTCATTAGCACTGCCATAACTCTGAACAATTGCTGAATGAATGATCGTAATCTAAAAACTGCATGTAATAAATAATTAACACCTATTGCCCCCCTTTATGAAGTAGAAGGATGCTATTTCAAAAGAAATGCCAAACTTTCTCTTACTTGCTCACTGAAAAGAAATGAAAGTCATACAGCAAGATTCAACATGCCTTAAAAAATATTTCATTTTAAGAAGGTTGTCATTTTTTTTTCTGTTAATGTTAGGGTATATTAGCAGTTCTTAAAAGTCATTATGATTTTTTTCAACAATCAATTTCCACTTAGAGAAAACATCTGCTTCTCTTTAGTCTCACTACTTTCTGCTTTTACATTAATATTGGTTTGCACATTAGTTTTTCCATTTATATAGCTGCCCACTCAATATGAAACTCTGGGCAGTACAGATAATTAAAAGCAACAAACAGTGACCATTGAAACATAATACATAATAAAACATTTTGTTATCAGAGGCAGCTCAAACAACCAGAAGCAATCGATTAAGACACATCACAAAATCTCCTAACTCAATGCTTGGCAGAAAAGCCAGATCTTTGGAGCCCCTAAAAGCCAGTCAAAAGTCAAGGCCATCTGGATGGTGTGTTGCACATGGTAAGCGAAAAGGCACATCTGCTTAGGTAATGGAATCTGGGGGGTGCCAATCCTGTCAGATCTTATTGGACATGCCGAGATCATCAGAAACAATGTTCCTGCAAGTAATCAATTCTGTTCCACAAAGTATCTTACAGGTAATAGCCAACACTTTGAATTGCATCCAGGAGCTGACTGACAGTGTATTTCACAAAGTAATAGTGTTACATGGATGTACTGAGGTATATCTGTAACTACATGTCTCACTGCATTCTGGACTAGGTGTAGTTTGTGAGTAGTCTTCAAGGGCAATCCCATGAAAATTGTATTACGTCCTCCAGAGAAGAGATGACCAAAGCATGAATGAGCATGAGTATGGCCTCTTAATCCATTGGTATAGTTGGATGGATAAATGGATTTGTGCACAGGGTCTCCAAGCTATAGCTGTTGTCTGCTTTTGAAAGAATGAGCTGCAAGTCTAGAGAACCCAAAGTTATGTACCATGTCTATCTGGAAATGCAAGAATAAGAAAATCTCATATCCAGGCAGCCTGCAAAATTTAAAAACACCCAGTTTTCTTAGAATTCCAGGCTTTATTTTCCAGTTGCCCACAGTTTCCTGAAACTAATAAAAAACCTGAAGGGCTTTGCTTGACAAGTCACAGGTTGAGATACAGAACTCGGTATCATCAACATGCCAAACATGAGATGACATAATGACCTCAATGTTAAACAAGATCCAGAGAGAAGCAGTTCTCAAAGCAAGGGCAAAGAGCTAAACCTCTGCCTCTATCAATACCCCCTGGAATTGACCATGGAGGGAGGAAAACCACTCTATTACAGTGCATTCCCAATTGCCACAGCCAATCCAGAAGGACCCCATGACTAATAGCATTGAAGACAACTAATAACTTAAGAAATGTTAGTATGAGGAAGCTTTGCAAAATGTGTTTGTTTAGATAACACTCAGATCCCTTAGATCTGAAAGATATTTTATAAGCATTAATCCATTTTATATATCAAGCTGTTTTTATCCTTGGATTTTAAGCTGTCCTATTTCCTTTATTTGCTTATAGAAAATGGCAATTAAAGCCAAACTGTATGTTACATTTAGTGTTTGTTGTATTCCTTTTAACTAATTATAAATTCATGAGAGAAATTGCTATTAGGGCTATAGTAGAAAATAGAGATTTTCTGTTCTATCCTAGCAACAACTGGAATGAAAAAGAAGACAACAATGGTTTTAAAATGTCATAGTGATGTCAATGAGCATTCTTTTTGTGATAGTCAAACTATAAGTTAAACATGATTAGCTATTAGGTATGATCTCTGAAGGGACACTTCGCTTTGTTGAGTAAAATGTGTCTTCAATATAAATTCATGAAGTGAAGCAGAGCTGGTTTATCTTTGATGCTTTAGCTCATGTACCACGTCTGATCCTTGACATCAAAACAACATATTTCATTGAGGTAGAACAATATTGCCTTCATAAAGAGCTTCACTGCTTAGGGAGAGAATTTTTTTTTTGTTAAGATAGATTCAAGGCCATTTGCACATGTCTAATGTCTAGTTTTTAAACTCTAAACTAATGACAAAAAAAGTACAGAGGGTTTTAATCTTTTGACATTTTCTTGTCACTTTACCCAAATGCAGATCAGAAGGCCTATAAATTATGTTGTCAAAATGTGATTTATTTAAAGTAAGTCATTTCATGTTAGAGAGGGAAGCATAACTTCAGTACTAATCCATAACTGGTTTTTACTTATAAATTGCATGCAAAGTATAGCTCTTACACAAAAAAAAAGCTGAAAAATTATTTGAAGTGGTGATGGATCCTAGCAAAATATAATAAAGATGACAAGATGAATTCATTTGTTTTCCAAGTCGATTTTCAGCTTCCTGGCATTAGAATCCCACATAACACAATGGTTTCAAGAAGATTGTTCAAGCTGAAACACAATGAGCTGCATCTCTCAGGATTCAAAGCAGTATAGAAAACCCATGCATTACTTACAATGATGCCATTCTAGTTCTTCCAGTGATATCAATGTACATTGTGTTAGTGGCTTTTAGACTTTGTGTTTATGGCTTGGCTTGTTGTAGCTGCTGAACAGCAGAGATACTAAGGAAAGTACTTCATCCAAGATACCTGTAACTAGGTCTATGGTGACCATCAGAAGAATTCTGCCTTAAGGATCACTTCAGATGCCCAGTGAGTTCTTCCAGAATTAGAATGTAAGTTCTTGATAACAAATTGACCTGAAGCAAAGTTCTTTTTCTTCCTCCTCCCTCCCTTCCCCCTCTCATACACACACCTTTGTCTTTAGACAAAGATTCTAAAAAATACTACTCCCATCCTTCTATGTAATGAGCTATTGTTGACAAACCAAAGGACACACCAACATTGCTGACAACTGCTTAAACCCATGACTTACAGAGTCTACTGATTATGGCCAGTGTTGGGTTTCTATTATTTTTATTACCGGTTTGCTTGTGGACACGCATGCGCGATGCTTCTGCGCATGTGTAGAAGTGTCTGAGCAGATGGGCGGAACCTCCCACTGCTGCTACTACCGGTTTGCCTGATCTGGGCTGAACCAGCAGCAACCAACCTTGATTATGTCCCTCTCTTTCATACCATCCCTGATCTCTTCCTGACTGCAATGGATATAGGGAGTCGGGATGCTCCCTGGGTTTTTTTCTCTCTGTATTATTTGATTATTATTTGAAATGTAGCACTCTAAATATTTGTGGCATTGCTCACTGGCATCAGCCTTCTTATTAACCCTGCTGTAATGATTCCTGATTAAATTATGGCCTTATTTGGCTCCTGCTTTTCGAAATACATTTGACAAGATAAAGAGTTCATGACTTCCAAGGGCAGCTCTGCTTTCAATCACTTTCAGAGGCAGCACTGATAAGGCAATTGGTGACCTCCCAAGGGCCAGGCAGCAAAAGTCATGTTTATCAATTTTAGACTAGAGGGTGGACATGCAACTCCTCAATATTTATTTTCAAGAATGAGGACAAAAATGACTCTTTTCCACCAAAAGTTTTTTCAAGCTCTGTTCACAAAGCCAGTTTATTCCAGGTTATTTTTCAATTGCCTTAGCTTGGGAGAATGCATCAATATGATTTCTATAACTACTGTAATAAAATTATTCTATTGGCAAAAAATATTTGAAGTATCCAAGGAGGAGCAAGTTTTTTTGAAATTCAATGGTTGGGCAATAGTGGACAACTTCTAAAAAAAGTTGTACAGCAATTCATCCATGATCCATCTTGATGAGGTACCTCATTTTGTAGAAGTGCATCACTACATTTTAGCTGATCCAGAGCAAAGCCAGTATTTCCAGGCAAGTTGTAGCTCAGAGAATAGAAGCAGGATCTCACTTATCATCACTTTAAAGGAACATGTCAGTTGAAACCTCAACAAAAAGATATAACTCCTTTCAAAACCTATAGGGCTCTAACAAGCAACAAAATCCTAAAGAGGCAAGCTGCCAACTAAAAGACTTTTATTTTGTTAGGATTGAATATTATTTTCCATTAATTTATTACAACTAATTAAGTTACTCATTGATATGCATACAATAAATTTATCTTATACTATATCATGCTATATAAAGTTACACGATCATGTCTGATAGCCTTACTCAGTTTATAGCAGGTCAACTACTTAGCAACAGTCTCACCTTTCAGAATCTTAACTCCAAACAGGAATGAAATAAAGATTCCAGTCCTCAACCAGCAGCTGATCCAAGTAGTATGTTATTGAAAGATGCTACCATCAAAAGCTACTGAAAGATCTAGAGCGTCATTTCCTATCATCTCCTTCTATTGCATAAGTTGTTCATTGAAAAACCAGTGATGATTTTATTCATGCCGGAAGTCAAATTAGATAGGTTCAGATCATCATATGAAGTCAATAGACAGTTCACAATAGACAGACAAAGAAAAAGAGTTGCTAAAGCACATTCTGATTATTGATCAACTACTATCCCTTATTTCTGGATTGTTAGCCCAGACTATGAGTCTAGTGTGATAGGCTGAGATGCCAATGAGCTGCATGACAAACCACCAAAAAAAAAGGAGTGAATCCAAAGAGAGAATGTTTTATTTCAGATTAATCAATGGAATTCAAGCCATCTTTGATGCCCACAACCTTTCTCTCTCCTTTGCCTTCCTGCACCCAGTTTTATTTTCCACTCGCCACACATATAGGAGTATACAGGACCAAGCTCTCTCTCAGGCTTTCTCTGCTCCTTTTAGTTAGACTATGCCAAGTTGTAGACAGATGATAACCATTTCTATGCTAGAAATGCAAGACTGTCATATTGGCTGACAAAGTGAATCAGTTGATTATATTTCTAAAATATTGCTTGCGAAGTAAACTAAAAGATGGATACAGATGGGCTCATTTAGATATTTCATTTGCGTGTTATAGTATTTAATATTGCTAACTACTGAGAAATAAACCTGCCTGTTTATGATGACACATGCTTAATTTTAATCACTTAACATTTTCAGAGACTCTATGTACATTAATTATAATATTTAAGTAAATAAACATCCATTTAACTTCTGTTTGAATGTCTCAGAAGAATAGTTTGCTTTAAAATTCTGCTAAAAAGAACCATGCATTGAGTACACAATAATGACACAATGCTACCTCAGTTTAAGTGCCATAAAGCAAGAAAATGCAAACAGAGCAATTCTTGCATTCTCAAGAGAATGCAATATCTATGGACTGGCATTATACCAAAATTATAATAAATAGGACCTAACAATGGTGGCTAGAGCCAGTTGCATAAAATTGCTTTCAGTTCATACTTTTTCATACTGAAAAACATGCATGCTTTCAGCATATTAATACACTCAAATAATTAATTTCAAATGAATCCTGTCACTCCATTCATGTTACCACTAGACCAGCTCCTTCCCAGTACTGGGTTGTTGAAAGAATCTTTTCATTTCTCAACTGGAATAATGGTATGTAGGAATAACCTTGGCAGACAGGAGAAAAAGGCATGGACTAGACAATAGTCAGAAAAGCTGTGTCCACAGAAAGAAGGAAGAGTACAGCAAATGTCTTAGAAGGGACCATCCCTAGTTTCTTGGACTGCAAAGGCAAGAGGGGAGAGATGTACTTTCAGAGCTGCATGATTCTGTTAATGTAATGTTTAGTTAGAACTAGTGCTTCTGCATGTACTTCTTGACTGGACAACCTGAAAGGTTGACAGCTGGCCCAGAGATAGACATATATACATATTTTATCAATACAATACAATACAATACAATATCATTTGGCAATCCAGCTGCACAGGTCCTATGCTTGCACACAATGACAAGTTGTCACTTGTTCAAAGAGAGCCACATAGAAGTAAGCAACTAATGCCCTATAAATTCACAGATGTAGTTTCCTAATACCCAGACAAGGTATTTCTTTTCCTGAAACAAAGTGTCAAATGGATTTTTTTTTCATTCCGTGCCCAGAAGTAAATAAATGGATCATTAAAACAATGCTGCTAACAGGATGGTATACAGTATAAAATCTTAAATTATGCCTACAACAAGTGAAAGAAATTCTACTCCCATTGGGGTGGGGGGAATGACTGTGCATCATTTGATGATCAGATGGAAGCAACTTTCCAATTAGTAAATGTAATGGCTGATGAAGCACCTGAAACCCTTCTGGGCACATTTCAGTGAGGGGGACTCCTCCCTCTGGGCCCAGCCAGGTTTCAGTAATACTTGCCAGGTCTGCCCCCTCATCTAAAATTAGGTCCTGGATGAGGGGAGCTTTACGAATCACAGACCTGGCATTTAGCAACGACAGCCTGAGACTAGGGCCCTGACAACTCTCACCATCTGGCCCTGGAGTGGAACTAACAGGGCCGGAAGGAGGGACCGCTGTGATGTAGCGAACCTTCCTTCCCCGGTAATGGCTAGCCCTGAAGTTCCCGTCATACCTGCCTCTCCCCATAGTGACCGTAATGCTCCGGCCCACCCCCGTACCCGTAGACCCCATTTCCCCTCTCACAGCCTCCGCTCCTTCCGGCAAGCAATTTATATCAGTCATTCTAGGACGGGAGATCGGCCTGGGGCCCCGTACCACTTCTGCAATATCACTCAGTGGAGGAGGCACCAGGCTGTATTCCCAATCCTCTCATACATACACAACCACTCATCCATACATTTCCCATGGAAGTCAGTTAAAACACAGAAAATACAACAATAATGAGATTTAAAAAGTGGGTACAGACATCAACAGACATACCATACACACCACATTCATAAAATTGCGCTGTTGTTAAAAGATGTGCAAATTCAGATAGAGTTTGTTGGGTTCGCCAGGAGTCCAGTCCTGGGGGTTCGCGAGGATGTAAAAGGGGAGGAAGAGTCACGTCTTCTCACTTCCTTGCGTGGGAGATAATATAGGTGATCTTGTGAAAGAGGGGTCCAAAAGGTTCCAGGTGGGCTATGATGGCTGTAATGGAGTGCCTTGAATCCAATGTCCAGGGACCAATGTCGAGCAGGCATGAATAGGGAGCCAGGTAGAAAAGTCCCGTCTGAGTAGAAGCAAGCTGAGGGCCAAGGAAGGAAGGAAAGGCCGCAGCGTAGAGGAGGCCTAGAGGGTGGACTAGGGGGCCGTGGCAATGACTGCAAGGCCCACTGCCAGGTCTTATAACGCCCCATAATAAGTCGAAGAACGCTCTAAAGAGCCAGCCAACAGAGTCCACAAATGCCCAAGAGACAAGGGTTAGATGACAAAATGACAAGAGTGCCAGGAGCAGCCAAAAACACGCTCCGTTGGAGTAGAGTAGAGGAGGGGGGAGCCTAGGGAGACTACAGCAGCTGAGGCATAAGCCGGCTGCCTTGTCTCATCCAGCGCAGATGTGAGTCACCCATCTTCTTTAACCACAATAGTCCTCCAATAGTCTCTCCACTAGTCTCTCCAAAGGTCTCTCCAAGAATAGGCAGACAGCCAGGGCTCCTTCCGATCAGCGGGGGGAAAACCGGCTAGCGTTCCAGCGCTGCTTGTAGTAGTTAAAACGCCGAAGGCTTGAAGACTTCGAAACGAGGCCTTCCACGCAGCGCTGCCATTCCCCCCCAGCCTCGTCAAGCGCTGCAGGCTGCCACAGGGGCAGGGGACGTCTGGGAGCGGCGTCCTTCCAGGAATCACCCAGGGAACCGCCTATTCAGGTCCACTGGGTCTCTCTCAGCTGCAAGGACCCCTTTTAGAAAGCTCCAATCCAAACCGCCAGATTATTCCGGCGTTTTTCTGCCCCACCGATCGGAGCAGAGAAACCAGCAGCCATCCCCACCTCGCACATGCGCAGAGTAACATGCAGGACTCTCGGCGAAGGTGGAGTTCTGAGGTCTCCATGGCCACAGCAACAGCAGTCAGAGTGGTGAGAGGGGAAGCCCTCGTGTCTGCATTATTGATTTAAGATCGAACCAGAAAGCAGAGGGGAAATAGAAGAGGGAGGGAGGGGTCATGCCAGAAACCAAATAATGGTGATGAAAAAGGCAACAGATGGTTGATCTCACACGTCCCAATTCTTTCCGAAATGGTGGTCCTAGAGGCTAAGGCGAGGGTGGGAACGGTCGAGGGGCGAAAACAATTGGGGAGCAGTGTCGTCTGAAAAGGCACACCTGAGAAATAATCCCGGATGGCAGCAGCAATAGCAGCGGGAGCCGGAAGGCCGGCCACAGTGACCAGAAGCCGGAATTTCAACAGCCGGTCTGCAGCAATGATGGTAAGAGTCAGAAAAGGCCGCGATGGAAGGGGGGGTGCGCTTGGGTCAGCAACAGCGACGGCAAGAAGGCCAGTCGCACAGACCCATAGCACAACGATGTCAAACTCACCAACCCCTTGGGCGGCAGTGCGGTTCAACGGCGTCTCACCAATGAAAGCACGGCCATAGCGATCTGAATTTGAGCTGAAATTGCCAACAGCTGGAGGATTGCCATCCGTGGAGGGGGGGGCATCGCCCGAAGGCCGCTCGATACCACTCGGCACCGTCAGAAACCGTCCAGAGCCGCCAGGGCAGCAGGTAGAACGGCACCCCGCAAATGAAAGCAGGGCCGCGGAGAACCGAGCTCGAGTTGAAATTGCCGCCATCTGGAGGACCGCCGTCCATGGGGGGGCGTCGCCCCAAAGGCTGCCCGACACCGCCAAAGACCACACAGAACCGCCTGGGCAGCGCTTCTCCAGATAATCAGTCCTCCGAGATCCTCAAAGTTTCTTCTCACCCAGATTCCACTTTTTAGCAGGTCTGGCATTTGGCAGAGGCTCTATCTTAGTGGATTCGTCTCTCTTCCAGCCTGAGCGACAAGCTTAGGCAGCCATCTGGTAGGGAAAGGCATACTTTAAACAAAAGGTACATATCTTAAGCAATTAATGAGATTAATGAGATCCATACAGGATGCTTCATTTAGTAAGACCTTCAATATTATTTATGGGCCAAGTGTTATTGGACACAGTAGCAATTTGTCTCTGGTGCATAAGCTCTAAATATACAAACAAACAATAAATAGCATGTATTATAATCACAATAGTGGAAGGTAATAAGGAAAGATTAGAAGGATAATAATAAAACAACAACCCTACTACATGGGTAAATATCCTTAGACATAAGATGGTGCTATGGGAATTGTGTTTTCAGCAGAGTGAAATTGTAAGAATACTTCAATAAATTAAAACAAAATCTCAAATGTTAAGAAGTTTCTTCAGACTTTGGGCCATAGACCCCCCCTCCCCTCCCACGGCCCCCGTTCTCCCCAGAGGCAGAAGTGGATGGGAGCCTGGATCTGCCTCTCGTCCCAGAGTGTATGATACAAATGGCCTGCTGGGGAGAACGGGGGCCGTGGGAGGGGAGGGGGGGTCTATGGCGACGGGGACGGGCCGGAGCATCCCGGTCATGTTTGGGAGAGGCAGGTACGACAGGAATTTCAGGGCTGGCCATTACCGGGGAAGGAGGGCTCGCTATGTTACAACGATCCCTCATTCCGGCCCTGAAAACTCAACCCAAGGACCAGGTGGCAAGAGATGTCAGGGCCCTGGTCTCAGGTTGCTGCTGTTAAATGCCAGGTCTGTGATTCAGACTTAATACTAGATGAGGGGGCAGACCTGGCATGTATTACTAAAACCTGGCTGGGCCATGAGGGAGGAGTCCCCCTCTCAAAAATGTGCCCAGGGGCGGAGCCTGGATGCTGTGACGGGACGATGTGTGATCTCAAAGCTCTGAGATCGCACTCGATACTTTTATTGCTGGAGGGTTCTAACGAACCTAAATCATCCCGAAGAGATGGTGAATCGGAAGCTTATATCTTGCTGATCTCGGAGATATCGCAAGTCTCTGAGAAAAACAGGTTTAAAGTCTTCGTCTGGTAGTAAAAATTCCAGTCTTTTAAGACTGTCAAAGTCAGGGCGACTTGAAAGAGAAAGAGAAAGTGTTTCCAGCTGGTAAGAACATTTTATTGTTTAAAGAAAAATGGACTGCCTAAAAATTCTAAAACTAATTTCAATTAAAGAATAGAAGAACCTAGCGGTAATTTTGATCTTTTTAATGGTTTTGGACAGTGGTTATCTTACTCTTTAAATGTTATTCACATGGATTGATTCTAAGTAAAACCTTTTCAAATGGTAGATTACTCCAACATTTCTTCTGATTCTCTGCAAGCGGGCTGTAAACTAATTCACTACAATTTGACTGTTTACATCTTGACACTTTTATTGCTTGGTTGTTTTGGCTTAAGATCTGATAAGATTGTACAGCTTTCAGTCTGCTTTTACTTGCAAATACTTCAGAGCTCTTAAGAAAAAATACAACTGCGTATAAACATGATGTCTATTCAAGCGTCTCTTCAAGTGATACTCTCAGCTCTGAAGACGCTGTCTGATACAGAGGACAGAATTCAGAGAAAATTGGATTATTTGGTGTTTTTGGCAACAAAGTATGAGGAAAAAACTGAGGATGTTTTCCAAATACAAAATAAGAATGAAAACGGAGATAAAGAATTTGAGCTTGTTGATATTCGTGACAATTGGTTTACTTCTGAGGGAGGAAAGAATGGAATATTTGAAGAGGAGTTAAATGGAGAAAATTTACTTCAAAAGTAAATTTACTTTACTTCAATAAAAAGCAGGAGGAGAAGAAAATATCAAAGAATTTATGGTTTATGAAATACTATTTGCAAAACATTTGATACCACTGCTGAGAATTAAAGACAAGCTGATAAAGGAAACAAAAAGAGGGTGTCAACATCATATGAGAGACACCACAGACAAGAAAGTGCAAAGATTTCTTCGTATGGACTTGTTCATAAAGATGTTTGGAGAATTGGACCCACAAATGGCAGCAGATATAAGATTGTTCTGTTATTGGAGAGATACAGGTTGATAGATGGAAGAGTATAATTCAAAATTAGCTAAACTTAGTTAAATCCATTGGTAATAGGTATAGTTAAATAAAAATTGATAATGATAGTAATGTATACAATGTTGAGTTGATATGATAAGTAATAATTGGATATGAGAAGGGAAGGTTAGAAATATTTTTGGACTATATATAAAGATTATTAATAACAATAATAATTATCATAAAAAAATAAAACTATATACAGTTAAATTTTAACTAATAGGGGGAAAATGCTATGATATAGGATATAATAAAATAAAAAGGATAATGATAATAAATTATATACATGGAGGATTAGAAATCTTTGGTATTAAATATTATGGATGTTTAGCTAAAACAGGATATGAGGACTTAATGTTAATGGAGGATTTTATAAATAAGTAAATGAAATGCCAGCATGTGGTTATGGATTGAATCTTGGTATATTTAAGGATGAAGGATGTTTAAATAACTGTAGTCAAATAAAAGTGGAGCTATGATGATGTTAATATAGTAAATATTTGAGTTAAGACATTTGAATTAATATGAATTATATTTGATGACGGTGGAAGAGATGCACAAAAGCTTTTTGTAACCAGCTGATATACTTTTTTACAACATATGTTTGTTGTGGGGTTTTTTGTGTTTTTTTATTGTTGTGTGTATCAAATATAGAAGTATATATACAACAGAGAGATACAAAGTGTGTGTGTGGGGGGGGAATATAGTTAGGATAGATTAGCAAAGGTAATGGAATAAGAAATGATACTAAATTATGTCTGGGTTGGCGGAAATACCATCCCAAGGAAACATAAACTGAGATTTAAAATAGACACACCAACAAGACACACCAACAATGAAAGGAAGACGGGGGAAAGAAGAAAGAGGTAAGGAGAGGAGGATGGAAAGGAGAGAAAGAGGAGAGAGAGGGTAGGAAGGGGAAGAGGAAGAGCAGGAGTAGGAGAAAGGTACAGGAAGAAGGAAGGGAAAGGAGAGGAGGAAGGAAGAAAGGAGAGAAGGGAGGGAGGGAGAAAAGAAAGGGAAAATAAGGTGGTGTTACAACAGGAGGAAGGGATGGTAAACAAAGCAACCCAAACTGTATATTATAACCTATTAAATGAAATAATAAATGTATAAGAATGATAAATGTTAAAACACCTGTAACCAAACGACATGATGTATGTGATGATGGGGTTTTTTTGTGTTTTTTTTTTTATTGTTGTGTGTATGTGTTGTCTATGTAATAGAAATAAAAAAAAAATTATAAAAAAAAAAAGAAATGTGCCCAGAAGGGTTTCAGGTGCTGCACCAACCACGACACCAAATAAGGGGTGGGGGAGTGGCAGTTGTCATCTGGAAATCATTAGCACCTCGTGGGATCCTTGCTCCGGAGACTGTCAGGTGTGAGTCCCTTCTGGTGAAGTTGAACCTTGGGGATCAAGTGGCCTTGTTGTTAACGTGTTCACCACCAGCTTGGCTACTGACTCGAGGGGTGAGGGGAGGGCTGTTGCAACACTGTTGGGAGGAAGGTACATTAATAACAAGCCCACTTGACCCACAAGGTCCAACTTCACCAACAAGGACTCACACCCGACAAGCTCCGGAGCAGGGATCCTATGAGGAACTAATGACCCTCGGATGATGACACCCACTCCCCCACCCCTTCTTTGGGGTCGCGGCTGATGGAGCACCTGAAACCCTTCTGGGCACATTTCAGTGAGGCGGACTCCTCCCTCCGGGCCCAACCAGGTTTCAGTAATACATGCCAGGTCTGCCCCCTCATCTAATATTAGGTCCCGGACGAGGGGAGCCTTGTGAACCACAGACCTGGCATTTAGCAACAACAGGCTGAGACCAGGGCCCTGACCACTCTTGCCATCTGGTCCTGGAGTGGAACTAACAGTGCCAGAAGGAGGGACCGCTGTGACATAGCCAACCCTCCTTCCCCAGTAATGGCTAGCCCTGAAGTTCCCGTCGTACCTGCCCCTCCCAGTCATGACCGTAATGTTCCGGCCCACTCCCGCACCCGTGGATCCCATTTCCCCCCCATAGCCTCCGCTCTCTCCAGCAGGCCATTTATCTCAAACATTCTAGGACAGGAGATCGGCCTGGGCCCCCTACCACTTCTGCAATAGCACTCAGTGGAGTAGGCACCTGGCTGTACTCCCAGTCCTCTCATACGTACACAGTCGCTCACTCATACAGTCCCCACATAAGTCAATTTAAAATTACAGGGTATAATGATAATAAAGATTAATAAAAAGTGGGTACAAACATCAACCATCCATCACATACATACCACATACATACCCCATACAAAAAGAAAAATTGCGCGGCTGTTAAAATGTGCAAAGTTCATACAAAGTTTGTGGCTAGTTCGCAAGAGTCCAGTCTGCTGAAATTAGTGGAGATATAGAGGGAGAGAAAGTTCGTCTTCCCTCTTTCTCGTGCGATAAGATGGTGTAGTAATATAGGGGTCCAAAGAAGTCTGTAGGGGCTGAGATGGTGTCCCCAGACATCAATGGGTGGTAGTGGTCACACCAAATAGGACCAGATCACAAATCCAGAGTCCAGCGGCCGTGATCAGGGAATCCAGATGACAAAAGGCCCCATATGCCTGAGGGCAAACAGAGGACACACAAAGGAAGGACCACACCACAGGGGAATGTCGAGTCAAGTCAGATGGAGGGGGGGAGTCTAGAGGGTCGTGACAGCAGCAACGAGGTCAGCAGCTTTATGCATTTGTCTTTTCTTTAGATTTCTCTTCTTTATGTAGTCTATTATCAGACCTCTAGTAACAGCCTTCATTGTGTCCCAAAGATTCTGCATTGATGTATCTTCTTTCCTATTTTCTTTAAAGAAAAGGACTAGCTCTTTTTCCATTTTTTGTACAAAGTCTTTTTCTTTCAATATAGTATTATTTAATGTCCATCTGGATCCTGCCCTTTGGCCTTTCCATTTAATTGAAATTGGGTTGTGGTCCGCCCAGGTGGTTGCTCCAATCTCAATTTCTTGTACATTGCAGCTCAACTCTGCTGAAGCCCATATCATGTCTATTCTAGAAAATGATGAATGTCTATTTGAATAGAAAGTGTATTGTTCTTTTTTGACATTTCTTTCTCTCCATATATCTTTTAGATTTACTTCATCTATCATCCTAAAGAAGGATTTCAGCAGCAACTTTCTATTTAACTTTTTTATTTTGTGTGTTTTATAGTCCATATTTTGGTTCACAATGCCATTAAAGTCTTCCATCATACAAATATCACCATAGTCTAAGTCCAAAATTCTTTTATGTAATTTATTTATAGAATTCGTCTTGTTTTTCATTGGGGGCATAAATTCCAATTAGGAGTGTTTTTTTAGTATCCATAATTTCCACCCTCAGAATTCTTCCCTCTTCATCTGCATAAATTAATTTTGCTGGAATATTGCCTTTAATATAGAAGATCACTCCTCTTTTCTTGCAGTTCACCAGTGTTGAAAACATTTTCCCAAGCTTTGGTTGAATTAGTAGATGTTCATATCTCTTTTGGATATGTACTTCTTCTGGCAAATTATGTCAAGTTTTAACTTCTCTAATTTATGGAATGTTTTCTTTCTTTTAGTTACCGAATTAAGTCCATTAATGTTAATTGTAATCATTTTTCTTTCTTCCATGTTTATACTTTATATACAGGGTTTATAGTTCTAGTAGATCTGGGTTCTCGTTTTTCTCAACAGCTTACATCCCCCACTGCACCTTCTTTTTTCTCAATTCCACCTACAGCTCCTTCTATTTTTTCAGTCGCAGTTGTAGGTGACTCCAGTAGTTGTGCCACAGAGTCATCTTTTCCAGTTTTCTCAGCCATTTCTCTAAAATATTCTGCATAAAAAGCTTCTGCCTTCTCACTTGTATCTATCCTGTGTCTTTGTCCTTGCCATGTACATAGTAGACTTTCTGGTATGAGCCATCTGTAATTAACACCTTTTTTAATCAGAACTTTGGTCAGGAATTGGTTTCTCCTCTCTCTCACCTCTCTCGGAATTTGTTTGAGAACTACAATCTCCTTGCCTTTGTATTCTAATTTTCTATCTCTCATTTTCTGTAAAATTTATAATTTGGTTGTTTTCTTAGTAAATCTTACATGCACTTCCCTTGGAAGAGCATTTCTCATTGCATATCTTGTATGTACTCGAAAGGATTCGTCTATCATATCTATCATCTTATCTTTGGATATCGCTAATACATCTATCAGGATCTTGGATATTATCTGAACTAAGTTCTCTCCTTTTTCTTCTTCTATGTTTTGAAATCTTAAGAAAAATTCAGACCTATCCATCTCCCATCTTAGTATTCCACTACTCTCTCTTTCAACGTCGCTTAGTCTGCTCTCTAGCTTCTTGGTTTTCTTCTCTCCTTCTTGGATTTTATCTTCAATTTTTTGAATCCTGTCTTCATATTTCGTCATCCAATTATGCATACTTATAATTTTCCCTTCCATTTTATCAACTTTTTGTACTATGCTTTGGTTTTGTTGTTCCATTATCTCCATTTTTCCCCATATTCTCAAACTTCTTTACAAGGGTGTCTAGCTTGTCATCCTTACTGTCAAGTCCTGCTTGCATTTTCTGCATCGCTTGCATGAGTGTCTCAAAATTTGCTCCTTTCTCTTTTTCTTGCTGAAGCATTGGCTGTATTGTCCTCTGGCCTCCACAGGTGAGGGGGCGGAAGTTGATGTAGAGCCAAGGGGGGCTGCTTTTCTACTCATAGTCAGCAGGTTTTGGAAGGTGTAAGATTATAAGTACGATGAGAAAAAGGCATAAGAGACAGAAGAGCGGGGGAGAGTGGAAATCTGGCTTGAGAAAGAGGATGGAAAAAGGAGAGAGAAAAGGGAGAGATAGTGAAAGAATAAAGAAACAAGGAAAGAAAGAAAGAGGAAAAAAAGACTTATAGTACTGGGGGACTTTAACCTGCCATCTCTCGGTGAACGCTCTGATGGGACACAGGAGTTCATGGCTTCCATGACAGCCATGGACTTGACCCAGGTAATTCATGGTCCGACTCATACAGCAGGACACCCTCTTGACCTTGTGTTTCTCTTGCGGCAGTGGAGATGTGTTCTGGAACTGAAGGGCACAAAGACCTTGCCCTTGTCATGGTCAGATCACTTCCTACTGAGGCTTGATTTCCAGAAACTACTCCCCCACTGCAGGGAGGTGGAACCGATTAAATGGTTCCGCCCCAGGTGCCTGATGGATCCTTTGAGATTTCAGACAGAGCTTGGGGAGATACCCGACTCCCTTGCCCACAATCCGACAGAGTCCTTGGTCGCTGCTTGGAACAGAGCGGCAGTTGGGGCTCTTGATCAGATTGCACCTTTGCAGCCTCTCTGCAGCAATGGATCCAGGAGGGCCCCTTGGTTTACCGAGGAACTCCGGGAGATGAAGCACCAAAAGAGATGCCTAGAGCGACGCTGGAGGGCCAGTAAATCTGAATCTGACCGAATACAATTAAGAGCCTTTATTAGGACTTATCTAGTGGCGATACGGGCAGCAAAATGTACGCATTTCTCCGCTCTCATTGTGTCCTCAGAATCCTGCCCGGCCACCCTGTTTAGGATAACCCGCTCCCTCCTGAAAGGGAGGGATGCAGGTGAACCCTTGCAGGGAAGAGCCGAGGAATTTGGTCAGTTTCTGTCTGACAAAATCGCTCAGATTCAGATGGACCTGGACTCCACTTGGACAGTACCTGCGGAGATGCCGAGAGTGGGCCCTGATTGGATTTCTTGGAGTGAGTTCCAACTTGTCACTCCTGAGGAAGTGGACAAGGCCATGGGAGCTGTGAGTACCTCCACCTGTTTACTGGACCTGTGTCCCTCCTGGCTGGTTTCGACCAGCAGGGAGGTTACACGAGGCTGGCTCCAGAGGATTGTTAATACCTCTCTACAGGAGGGATCTTTCCCACTACCCTTAAAGGACGCGGTGGTAAGACCCCTCCTGAAGAAGCCTTCTGTGGATCCAGCTATCCTTAAAAATTACCATCCAGTCTCCAACCTCCCTTTTGTAGGGAAGGTTGTTGAGAAGGTAGTGGCCTTTCAGCTCCGACGGACCTTGGATGAAGCAGATTATCTATGATCCCTTTCAGTCGGGTTTCAGGCCTGGTTACAGCACAGAAACTGCTTTGGTCACTCTGATCAATGATCTCTGGCGAGCCAGGGATAGGGGTCACTCCTCTATCCTGGTACTCCTTGACCTCTCAGCGGACTTCGATACCATTGACCATGGTATCCTTCTGTGACGATTGGGAGAGGTGGGAGTGGGAGGCACCATGTTATGGTGGTTCTCCTCTTACCTCTCAGATAGGTCACAGTCAGTGTTGGTTGGAGGACAGAGGTCGACCCCTAGGCCCCTAAAGTATGGGGTGCCTCAGGGCTCGGTCCTGTCCCCCCTCCTATTTAACATCTACATGAAGCCGCTGGGTGAGATCATTCGTCGGCACGGGATCAAATATCACCAATATGCGGACGATACCCAGTTGTATCTGTCCGCCCCGTGCCAATTCAGCGAAGCGGTAGAAGTGATGTGCCAGTGCCTGGAGGCTGTCAGGGTCTGGATGGGAGTTAACAAGCTGGCACTCTATCCAGACAAGACCGAGTGGCTATTGATGTTGCCCCCCAAGAACGGACCAGATATTCCATCTCTCAGCCTAGGGGGCAAAACTCTTCACCCCTCAGAGAGGGTCCGCAACTTGGGTGTCCTCCTGGATTCTCAGCTGACATTAGAATACCACCTGTCGGCTGTGACCAGGGGGGCTTTTGCCCAGGTTCGCCTGGTGCACCAGTTGCGGCCCTACCTGGAGCAGGAGGCACTTCAAATGGTCACTCATGCTCTCGTCACCTCTAGGCTTGATTACTGTAATGTGCTTTACTTGGGGCTGCCCCTGAAGAGTGTTCGGAGACTACAATTGGTCCAGAATGCGGACGCACGAGCGATATCGGGTGTACCTAGGTATACCCATGTTACACCTATCCTCTGCGAGCTGCACTGGCTTCCCATCGGTCTCCGAACGCGCTTCAAGGTGCTGGTCATTACCTTTAAAGCCCTACATGGCTTAGGACCTGGATATCTACGGGACCACCTCCTGCCATATACCTCCCAATGACCCATAAGATCTCACAGGCTGGGCCTCCTTCGGGTACCGTTGACTGGGCAATGCTGGTTGGCGACTACTCGGGGGAGGTCTTTCTCTGTAGCTGCCCCGGCCCTGTGGAATGATCTACCCGCAGAGATCCGGACCCTTCCCACTCTCTCAGCCTTCCGGAAAGCCATTAAAACCTGGCTGTTCCAGCAGGCCTGGGGCTGTTGACCCCAAATACAGTCCAGCCCCATTTAGAACAGAGTGCATGGTGTGTTTTTTTAAATCTATCTTTTCTTTCCTTCTATTTTATTTTTTTTCTTCTTGATTTATTCTGTAGTGTAAGCTGCCTGGAGTCCCACGAGATTGGACGGCATATAAATGCTATTAAACTTAAACTTAAACTACCCAACCACAAGTTTGTTATGCATCTTGAGTTCATTTTTTCCATATTCAGTTGTTAAATAGTCTTATTCTTTTTTAACTTGTACCAAACAGACCACTGCAACTTTACATAGTTTAGGTCGGTGTTTCTCAACCTCAGCAACTTGAAGATCCCGGAGTCCTTCGGGATTGGGCGGCATATAAATTTATTAAACATTAAACATTAAACATGTGTGGACTTACATTCCCAGAATTCCCCCAGCATGTTAGTGGGTGAATTCTGAGAGTGGAAGGCCATGTATCTTCACATTGCTAAAGTTGAGAAACATTGATTTAGTATGTCTAAATCTGGTCCATTGATGGGTTCCAGGTATCCTCAGGTTGTATAACTGCTATCTCCTACGTCTCTCACTCTCGCTCTCTTTCTCTTCTCATTCTTTTAAGAATCATAATCATTTAGAAGGAGATGAACAGAAAAATATCTTACTTCTTTACACACATGAATAGGAAAATGTGTGCCAGGGGTACAGTGGTTGAAAAGCAAAGAATATACTCTATGTACCCCTCTTTTTTCTTACAGTATTTAGCAAGTATTTTTCAAGCCTTAGTTCCAATTAATAAACAGGGAAGCTCAATAGCTTTGACTCAGTTATATAACTATTTTGTTATGAGCTTGGGTGGACTAGATGTCAGGGCTGTTGGGTTGATAATAATTGGCTTTAAAACCCAATTGCTAACCATGGTCATACTGGAATATATTTAATTTCAATCCATACATAAGAGGTGAACAATAGGAATATGGACAAATCTGTATGTTCAGTTACTTTGAGTCCATGGAAAAGAAGGTGATCAAAATGCATTGCCTCCCTCAAAATAGTTCTGAATTCTCAGTTATAATTTGCTTTAGAATCTCCTGATTCATGGTCAATTAATAAATAAATATGTACAATATGTTTTCCTTTTTCTTGGAAGAAGAATCATACTGGCTTGCCATTGCTGCCTTCTGGGATTATTTTAGATTATTCAATTTAACCAAGTATTTCCAGGTTGTCTCCTATTCAGATATTAACTAAAGTTAACTTTGATGATATTTTTATGCTAATTGCCAACTAGGGGTTTCCATCCACTGTGGACAATGTGTCATAGATTATAGAGCTAATCAAATCAAAAACAAGGCAATTACCTCTATAGCAATGGGATTTTTTTCAGTTACTCTGGGTATGTTTTTACATCATTTCTAGTATATAGAACAAATGAAGTTAGAGAGAATTCAGCTGTTTTTCTTCTCTGTACCTTTAGCAATCAATAAAAGAATCACTATTCTTTTCTTCCTCCCCACTGCACAATTCACATTTTAGTGGAAAACTTTTGAAATGTCTTTTACAATTATTTTAGTACTTTCACTCATATTACATTGAACTCCAGAGTGTTAAATAATTTCCATTTTGTTGTGTTTGTGAAATTTAAAAAGTAAAAAGGTACTACAGTGCTTGAGATAAATTGTATTAAAATCAATGGCTACAAGAGTAGAAATGATATAACCTTGTTGCTTTTGCTGACTTTTAATAAGAACTTTCCTCTTTTCTGATTGCAGTTTAGCCTTGAATCTGAGTAACACTTCCAGGCTCATGATTAGAAAGGGAGAAAGTTCCTCACTGTCATATTAAACTTTAGGGTTTTTTTTTGTTTACTCTAGAATATATGAATCACTTTATGTCTCTTAAATGGGATTTTACTTACACCTTAGAATAGTGATGTGGAATTTTAAATGCATTAATGTTATTACTTTAGAGCTCTATCTGGACTTTTTCCTGACAATTGGATTGGGAAAAACATTACTTATTTGATTTGCCTATAATGAAGAATTGAATTATGGGATGAAAAGTTTAAATTTGTTAATTAAGAGATGGTGAAGAGGTTATTTTGTTGCAATGAATTATTGCTAGAAGAAGTATAACAGCAGAAAACTCCAATATAATCTAATATTCTACCAGGTAAAAGACAGACTTCTAACTCTGGCTTGATGATGGAGAAATGCCATATCCTATAATTTTTTCCAGGAATGGGACATATTGGTTGATTGACCAAACAATTGGTTGATTGGTTGGTTATGACATAATACGTTAGTTTTTTCTTTCAATTAACACCATTTGCATGCTGTTGGCTCATATGAACTTTTGTCTACTTGAGTAGCTTTTGTTACTGCCAATCAATTTCTTGGCAGTCAGCACACTTCCTAGGCACTTTCATTTCAGTTAAATCAGATGAAAGTGTCATGGAATAATTTCTCCTATGAACCATTTTCAAATCAAATGATGCAAGCAAAAATATAAGATGTGGAGAAATACATACATAATAGTATGTACATCTGAGAAATAAATAAATATAGAGTACCAGACAGATGGAGAACACAATATAGCAACATTAACCATCTCATAATTAAAGCACCCTGAAAATA